>NC_133407.1:74075000-74382500 GCF_049350105.2 Macaca mulatta | reverse complement strand
CATATTCCACAGAAATAAGGCTAGCAAAGAGAACCACGAAATACAGATGTAACTCTGTGAGTGGAAGTCACACATCACAGAGCAGTTTCCCAGAAAGCTTCTTTATCGTTATTATCGGAGGATATTTCCTTTGGCCCTATAGTCTTCCAAGGGATCCGATATATCTGTTCTCACATTGCAAAGAAATAAGGCCAGCAAAGAGATCCACCAAATACAGATGTAACTCTGTGAGTGGAAGTCAAACATCGCAGATCAGTTTCTAAGAAAGCTTCTTTCCCGATTTCATCTGAGGTTATTTCCTTTTTCACCATAGCCCTCTACGGGCTTCCAAATATCACTTTGCCAATTCCACAAAAACCGTCTAAGCGAAAGGCTTCTTGAGGCGAAAGCTGTAACTCTGGGAGATGATTTAACAGAACACAAAGAAATTTCTCAGAAAGCTTCTTTATCTTTGTTATCAGAAGATATTACCTTTGGCCCTATAGACTTCAAAGGAACCGAACTATCTGTTTTCAGATTCCACAGAAATAAGGCTGGCAAAGAGATCCACGAAATATAGATGTAACTCTGTGAGTGGAAGTCACACATCACAGAGCAGTTTCTCAGAAAGCTTCTTTCCAGATTTCATCTGAGGATATTTCCTTTCTCACCATAGCCCTCTACGGGATTCCAAATATCACTTTGCCAATTCCACAAAAATGTCTAAGCGCAAGGCTTCTTGAGGGGAAAGCTGTAACTCTGTGAGATGATTTCACAGAACACACAGGAGTTTCTCAGAAAGCTTCTTTCTCTTTGTTATCGGAGGATATTTCCTTTGTGCCTATAGTCTTCAAAGGGATCCGAAATATCTGTTCTCAGATTCCACAGAAATAAGGCTAGTAAAGAGATCCACGAAATACAGATGTAACTCTGTGAGATGAATTAACAGAACACTAAGCAGTTTCTCAGAAAGCTTCTTTCTAGATTTCTTCTGAGGATATTTCCTTTTTCAACATAGCCCTCTAAGGGCTTCCAAATATCACTTTGCCAATTCCACGAGAACTGTCTTAGCGAAAGTCTTCTTGAAGGGAAAGCTGTAACTCTGTGAGATTTTTTAACAGAACATAAAGAAGTTTCTCAGAAAGCTTCTTTCTCTTTGTTATTGGAGGATATTTGCTTTGGCCCTATAGTCTTCAAAGGGATCCGAAATATCTGTTCTCAGATTTCACAGAAATAAGGCAAGGAAAGAGATCCACGAAATACAGATGTAACTCTGTGAGACGAATTAACAGAAAACTAGGCAGATTCTCACAAAGCTTCTTTCCAGATTTCATCTGAGGATATTTCCTTTTTCACCATAGCCCTTTATGGGCTTCCAAATATTACTTTGCAAATTCCACAAGAACTGTCTTAGCGAAAGGCTTCTTGAGGGGAAAGCTGTAACTCTGTGAAATGATTTCACAGAACACAAAGAAGTTTCTCAGAAAGCTTCTTTCTCTTTCTTATCGAGGATATTTCCTTTGGGCCTATAGTCTTCAAAGGGATCCGAAATATCTGTTCTCAGATTCCACAGAAATAAGGCTAGCAAAGACATCCACCTATTACAGATGTAACTCTGTGAATGGAAGTCACACAACACAGAGCAGTTTCTCAGAAATCTTCTTTCCAGATTTCATCTGAGGATATTTCCTTTTTCACCATAGCCCTCTATGGGCTTCCAAATATCACTTTGCCAATTCCACAAGAACTGTCTTAGCGAACGGCTTCTTGAGGGGAAAGCTGTAACTCTGTGAGATTATTTCACAGAACACAAAGAAGTTTCTCAGAAAGCTTCTTCATCTTTGTTATCGGAGGATATTTCCTTTGGCCCTATAGTCTTCCAAGGGAACCAAAATATCTGTTCTCAGATACCACAGAAATAAGGCTAACAAGGAGATCCACGAAATACAGATGTAACTCTCTGAGATGAATTAACAGAACACTAAGCAGTTTCTCAGAAAGCTTCTTTCCAGATTTGATCTGAGGATATTTCCTTTTTCACCATAGCCCTCTATGGGCTTCCAAATATCACTTTGCCAATTCCACAAGAACTGTCTTAGCGAAAGGCTTTTTGAGGGGAAAGCTGTAACTCTTTGAGATGATTTCACAGATCACAAAGAAGTTTCTCAGAAAGCTTCTTTCTCTTTGTTATCGGAGGATATTTTCTTTTGGCCCTATAGTCTTCCAAGGGATCCAAAATATCTGTTCTCAGATTCCACAGAAATAAGGCTAGCAAAGAGATCCACGAAATACAGATGTAACTCTGTGAGTGGAAGTCACCCATCACAGAGCAGTTTCTCAGAAAGCTTCTTTCCAGATTTCATCTGAGGATATTTCCTTTTTCAAAATAGCCCTCTATGGGCTTCCAAATATCACTTTGCCAATTCCACAAGAACTGTCTAAGCGAAAGGCTTCTTGAGGAGAAAGCTGTAAATCTGTGAGATGATTTCACAGAACACAAAGAAGTTTCTCAGAAATCTTCTTTCTCGTTGTTATCGGAGGATATTTCCTTTGGCCCTAGAGTCTTCAAAGTGATCCGAAATATCTGTTCTCAGATTCCACAGAAATAAGGCTAGCAAAGAGATCCACGAAATACAGATGTAACTCTGTGAGACGAATTAACAGAACACTAAGCAGTTTCTCAGAAAGCTTCCTTCCAGATTTCTTCTGAGGATATTTCCTTTTTCACCATAGCCCTCTAAGGACTTCCAAAAATAACTTTGCCAATTCCACATGAATTGTCTTAGCGAAAGGCTTCTTGAGGGGAAAGCTGTAACTCTGTGACATGATTTCACAGAACACAAAGAAGTTTCTCAGGAAGCTTCTTTCTCTTTTTTATCGGAGGATATTCCTTTTGGCCCTATAGTCTTCAAAGGCATCCGAAATATCTGTTCTCAGACCCCACAGAAATAAGGCTAGCAAAGAGATCCACGAAATACAGATGTAACTCTGTGAGACGAATTAACAGAACACTAAGCAGTTTCTCAGAAAGCTTCTTTCCAGATGTCATCTGAGGATATTTCCTTTTTCACCTTAGCCCTCTATGGGCTTCCAAATATCACTTTGACATTTAAACACGAACTGTCTTAGCCAAAGGCTTCTTAAAGGGAATGCTGTAACTCTGTGAGATGATTTCACAGAACACAAAGAAGTTTCTCAGAAAGCTTCTTTCTCTTTGTTATCGGAGGATATTTCCTTTGGCCCTATAGTCTTCCAAGGGATCCGAAATATCTGTTCTCAGATTCCACAGAAATAAGGCTAAAAGTGGTCCACGAAATACAGATGTAACTCTGTGAGTGGAAGGCACACATCACAGAGCAGTTTCTCAGAAAGCTTCTTTCCAGATTTCATCTGAGGATATTTCTTTTTTCACCATGGCCCTCTATGGGCTTCCAAATATCACTTTGCCAATTCCACAAGAACTGTCTTAGCGAAAGGCTTCTTGAGGGGAAAGCTGTAACACTGTGAGATGATTTCACAGAACACAAAGAAGTTTCTCAGAAAGCTTCTTTCTCGTTGTTATCAGAAGATATTTCCTTTGGCCCTATAGACTTCAAAGGGAACCGAAATATCTGTTCTCAGATTCCACAGAAATAAGGCTAGCAAAGAGATCCACGAAACACGGATGTAACTCTGTGAGGTGAATTAACAGAACACTAATCAGTTTCTCAGAAAGATTCTTTCCAGATTTCATCTGAGGATATTTCCTATTTCACCGTAGCCCTCTAAGGGCTTCCAAATATCATTTTGCCAATAACACAAGAACTGTCTTAGCGAAAGCCTTCTTGAGGGGAAAGCTGTAACTCTGTGAGATGATTTCACAGAACACAAAGAAGTTTCTCAGAAAGCTTCTTTCTCTTTTTTATCGGAGGATATTCCCTTTGGCCCTATAGTCTTCAAAGGCATCCGAAATATCTGTTGTCAGAACCCACAGAAATAAGGCTAGCAAAGAGATCCACGAAATACAGATGTAACTCTGTGAGACGAATTAAGAGAACACTAAGCAGTTTCTTACAAAGCTCCTTTCCTTTTCCATATTACATCTCAGGATATTTCCTTTTTCACCGTAGCCCTCTATGGGATTCCAAATATCACTTTGCCAATTCCACAAGAAGTGTCTTAGCGAAAGGCTTCTTGAGGGGAAACCTGTAACTCTGTGAGATGATTTCACAGAACACAAAGAAGTTTCTCAGAAAGCTTCTTTCTCTTTGTTATCGGAGGATATTTCCTTTGGCCCTAGAGTCTTTAACGGGACCCGAAATATCTGTTTTCCGTTTCCACAGAAATAAGGCAAGCAAAGAGATCCACGAAATACAGATGTAACTCTGTGAGGTGAATTAACAGAACACTACGCAGTTTCTGAGAAAGCTTCTTTCCAGATTTCATCTGAGGATATTTCCTTTTTCACCGTAGGCCTCTATAGGCTTCCAAATATCACTTTGCCAATTCCACAGGAACTGTCTTAGCGAAAGGCTTCTTGAGGGGAAAGCTGTAACTCTGTGAGATGATTTCACAGAACACAAAGAAGTTTCTCAGAAAGCTTGTTTCTCTTTGTTATCGGAGGATATTTCCTTTGGCCCTATAGTCTTCAAAGGGATCCGAAATATCTGTTCTCAGATTCCACAGAAATAAGGCTAGCAAAGAGATCCACGAAATGCAGATGTAACTCTGAGAGATGAATTAAGAGAACACTAATCAGTTTCTCAGAAAGCTTCTTTCCAGATTTCATCTGAGGATATTTCCTTTTTCACCATAGCCCTCTAAGGGCTTCCAAATATCACTTTTCCAATTCCACAAGAACTGTCTTAGCGAAAGGCTTCTTGAGGGGAAAGCTGAAACTGTGAGATGATTACACAGAACACAAAGAAGTTTCTCAGAAAACTTCTTTCTCGTTATTATCGGAGGATATTTCCTTTGGCCCTGAAGACTTCAAAGGGATCCGAAATATCTGTTCTCACATTCCACAGAAATAAGGCTAGCAAAGAGATCCACGAAATATAGATGTAACTTTGTGAGTGGAAGTCAAACATCGCAGAGCAGTTTCTCAGAAAGCTTCTTTCCAGATTTCACCTGAGGATATTTCGTTTTTCACCTTAGGCCTCTATGGGCTTCGAAATATCACTTTGCCAATTCCATAAGAAATATCTTAGCAAAAGGCTTCTTGAGGAGAAAGCTGTAAATCTTCGAGATGACTTCACAGAACACAATGAAGTTTCTCAGAAAGCGTCTTTCTCGTTATGGGAGGATATTTCCTTTGGCCCTATAGTCTTCGCAGGGATTCGAAATATCTGTTCTCACATTCCACAGAAATAAGGCTAGCAAAGAGATCCACGAAATGCAGATGTAACTCTTTGAGTGGAAGTCAAACATCGCAGAGCAGTTTCTCAAAAAGCTTCTTTCCAGATTTCATGAGTATATTTCCTTTTTCTCCATAGCCCTCTAAGGGCTTCCAAATATCACTTTGCCAATTCCACAAGAACTGTCTTAGGGAAAGGTTTCTGGAGGGGAAAGCTGTAACTCTGTGAGATGATTTCACAGAACACAGAGAAGTTTCTCAGAAAGCTTCTTTCTCTTTGTTATCGGAACATATTTCCTTTGGCCCTATAGTCTTCAAAGGGATCCGAAATATCTGTTCTCAGATTGCACAGAAATAATGCTAGCAAAGAATTCCACGAAATACAGATGTAACTCTGTGAGATGAATTAGCAGAACACTAAGCAGTTTCCAACAAAGCTTCTTTCCAGATTTCATCTGAGGATATTTCCTTTTTCAACATAGCCCTCTAAGGGCTTCCAAATATCACTTTGCCAATTCCACAAGAACTGTCTTAGCGAAAGGCTTCTTGAAGGGAAAGCTGTAACTCTGTGAGATGATTTAACAGAACACAAAGAAGTTTCTCAGAAAGCTTCTTTCTCTTTGTTATCGCAGGATATTTCCTTTGGCCCTATAGTCTTTAAAGGGATCCGCAATATCTTTTCTCAGATTCCACAGAAATAAGGCTAGCAAAGAGATCCACGAAATACAGATGTAACTCGGTGAGTGGAAGTCACACATCACAGAGCAGTTTCTCAGACATGTTCTTTCCAGATTTCATCTGAGAATATTTCCTTTTTCACCATAGCCCTCTATGGGCTTCCCAATATCACTTTGCCAATTCCACAAGAACTGTCTTAGCGTAACTCGTCTTGAGGGGAAAGCTGTAACTCTGTGAGTTTATTTCACAGAACACAAAGAAGTTTCTCAGAAAGCTTCTTTCTCTTTGTTATCGGAGGATATTTCCTTTGGCCCTATAGTCTTCAAAGGGATCAGAAATATCTCTTCTCAGATTCCACAGAAATAAGGCTAGCAAAGAGATCCACGAAATACAGATGTAACTCTGTGAGACGAATTAACAGAACACTAAGCAGTTTCTCACAAAGCTTCTTTCCCTTTCCAGACTTCATCTGTGGATATTTCCTTTTTCACCATAGCCCTCTAGGAGTTTCCAAATATCACTTTTCCAATTCCACAAGAAGTGTCTTAGCGAAAGACTTCTTGAGGAAAAGCTGTAACTCTGTGAGATGATTTCTCGGAACACAAAGAAGTTTCTCAGAAAGCTTCTTACTCTTTGTTATCGGAGGATATTTCCTTGGGCCCTATAGTCTTCCAAGGGATCCGAAATATCTGTTCACAGATTCCACAGAAATAAGGCTAGCGAAGTGATCCACGAAACACAGATGTAACTCTGTGAGTGGAAGTCACACATCACAGAGAAGTTTCTCAGAAAGCTTCTTTCCAGATTTCATCTGAGAATATTTCCTTTTTCACCATAGCCCTCTAAGGACTTCCAAATATCACTTTGCCAATTCCACAAGAACTGCCTTAGCGAAAGGCTTCTTGAGAGGTAAGCTGTAACTCCGTGAGATGATTTCACAGAACACAAAGAAGTTTCTCATAAAGCTTCTTTCTCTTTGTTATCGGAGGATATTTCCTTTGGTCCTATAGTCTTCAAAGGGATCCGAAATATCTGTTCTCAGATTCCACAGAAATAAGGCTAGCAAAGATATCCACGAAATACAGATGTAACTCAGTGAGATGAATTAACAGAACACTAAGCAGTTTCTCAGAAAGCTTCTTTCCAGATTTCATCTGAGGATATTTCCTTTTTCACCATCGCCCTCTATGGGCTTCCAAATATCTCTTTGCCAATTCCACAAGAACTGTCTTAGCGAAAGGCTTCTTGAGGGAAAGCTGTAACTCTGTGAGATGATTTAACAGAACACAAAGAAGTTTCTCAGAAAGCTTCTTTCTCGTTGTTATCGGAGGATATTTCCTTTGGCCCTATAGTCTTCAAAGGGATCCGAAATATCTGTTCTCACATTCCACAGAAATAAGGCTAGCAAAGAGATCCACGAAATACAGATGTAACTTTGTGAGTGGAAGTCAAACATCGCAGAGCAGTTTCTCAAAAAGCTTCTTTCCAGAATTCATCTGAGGAAATTTCCTTTTTCTCCATAGCCCTCTATGGGCTTCTTAATATCACTTTGCCAATTCCACAAGAACTGTCTTAGCGAAAGGCTTCTTGAGGGGAAAGCTGTAACTCTGTGAGATTATTTCACAGAAGACAAAGAAGTTTCTCAGAAAGCTTCTTTCTCCTTGTTATCGGAGGATATTTCCATTGGCCCTATAGTCTTCAACGGGACCCGAAATATCGTTCTCAGTTTCCACAGAAATAAGGCTAGCAAAGAGATCCACAAAATACAGATGTATCTCTTTGAGACGAATTAACAGAACACTAAGCAGTTTCTCACAAAGCTTCTTTCCTTACCAGACTTCATCTGAGGATATTTCCTTTTTCACCATAGCCCTCTACGGGCTTCCAAACATCACTTTTCCAATTCCCCAAGAAGTGTCTTAGGGAAAGCCTTCTTGAGGGGAAAGCTGAAACTCTGTGAGATGATTTCACAGAACACAAAGAAGTTTCTCAGAAAGCTTCTTTCTCTTTGTTATCGGAGGATATTTCCTTTGGCCCAATAGTCTTCAAAGGGATCCGAAATATCTGTTCTCAGATTCCACAGAAAAAAGGCTAGCAAAGAGATCCACGAAATACAGATGTAACTCTGTGAGATGAATTAAGAGAACCCTAAGCAGTTTCTCAGAAAGCTTCTTTCCAGATTTCATCTGAGGATATTTCCTTTTGCACCATAGCCCTCTATGGGCTTCCAAATATTACTTTGCCAATTCCACAAGAACTGTCTTAGTGGAAGGCTTCTTGAGGGGAAAGCTTTAACTCTGTGAGATGATTTCACAGAACACAAAGAAGTTTCTCAGAAAGCTTCTTTCTCGTTGTTATCGGAGGATATATCCTTTGTGCCTATTGTCTTCAAAGGGATCCGAAATATCTGTTCTCAGATTCCCCAGAAATGAGGCTAGCAAAGAGATCCACGAAATACAGTTGTAACTCAGTGAGTGGAAGTCACACATCACAGAGCAGTTTCTCAGAAAATTTCTTTCCAGATTACATCTGAGGATATTTCCTTTTTCACCATAGCCCTCTATGGGCTTCCAAATATCACTTTGCCAATTCCACAAGATCTGTCTTAGCGGAAGGCTTCTTGAGGGGAAAGCTATAACTCTGTGAGATGATTTCACAGAACACAAAGAAGTTTCTCAGAAAGCTTCTTTCTCTTTGTTAACGGAGGATATTTCCTTTGGACCTCTAGTCTTCAAAGGGATCCGAATTATCTGTTCTCAGATTCCACAGAAATAAGGCTAGCAAAGAGATCCACGAAATACAGAGGTAACTCAGTGAGTTGAAGTCACACATCACAGAGCAGTTTCTCAGAAATCTTCTTTCCAGATTTTATCTGAGGATATTTCCTTTCATAATAGCCTTCTACGGGCTTCCAAATATCACTTTGCCATTTCCACAAGAACTGTCTTAGCGAAAGGCTTCTTGAGTGGAAAGCTGTAACTCCGTGAGATGATTTCACAGAACACAAAGAAGTTACTCAGAAAGATTCTTTCTCTTTGTTATAGGAGGATATTTCCTTTGGCCCTATAGTCTTCAAAGGTATCCGAAATATCTGTTCTCAGATTCAACAGAAATAAGGCTAGCAAAGAGATCCACGAAATACAGATGTAACTCTGTGAGTGGAAGTCACACATCACAGAGCAGTTTCTCAGAAAGCTTCTTTCCAGATTGCATCTGAGGTATTTCCTTTTTCACTATAGCCCTCTATGGGCTTGCAAATATCACTTTGCCAATTCCACAAGAACTATCTTAGCGTAACTCGTCTTGAGGGGAAAGCTGTAACTCTGTGAGTTTATTTCACAGAACACAAAGAAGTTTCTCAGAAAGCTTCTTTCTCTTTGTTATCGGAGGATATTTCCTTTGGCCCTATAGTCTTCAAGGGGATCAGAAATATCTCTTCTCAGATTCCACAGAAATAAGGCTAGCAAAGAGATCCACGAAATACAGATGTAACTCTGTGAGACGAATTAACAGAACACTAAGCAGTTTCTCACAAAGCTTCTTTCCCTTTCCAGACTTCATCTGAGGATATTTCCTTTTTCACCATAGCCCTCTATGAGTTTCCAAATATCACTTCTCCAATTCCACAAGAACTGTCTTAGCGAAAGGCTTCTTGAGGGAAAGCTGTAACTCTGTGAGATGATTTCACAGAACACAAAGAAGTTTCTCAGAAAGCTTCTTTCTCGTTGTTATCGGAGGATATTTCCTTTGGCCCTATCGTCTTCAAAGGGATCCGAAATATCTGTTCTCACATTCCACAGAAATAAAGCTAGCAAAGAGATCCACGAAATACAGATGTAACTCTGTGAGTGGAAGTCAAACATCGCAGAGTAGTTTCTCAAAAAGCTTCTTTCCAGAATTCATCTGAGGAAATTTCCTTTTTCTCCATAGCCCTCTATGGGCTTCTTAATATCACTTTGCCAATTCCACAAGAACTGTCTTAGCGAAAGGCTTCTTGAGGGGAAAGCTGTAACTCTGTGAGATGATTTCACAGAAGACAAAGAAGTTTCTCAGAAAGCTTCTTACTCCTTGTTATCGGAGGATATTTCCTTTGGCCCTATAGTCTTCAACGGGACCCGAAATATCTGTTCTCAGTTTCCACAGAAATAAGGCTAGCAAAGAGATCCACAAAATACAGATGTATCTCTTTGAGACGAATTAACAGAACACTAAGCAGTTTCTCACAAAGCTTCTTTCCTTACCAGACTTCATCTGAGGATATTTCCTTTTTCACCATAGCCCTCTTAGGGCTTCCAAACATCACTTTTCCAGTTCCCCAAGAAGTGTCTTAGCGAAAGGCTTCTTGAGGGGAAAGCTGAAACTCTGTGAGATGATTTCACAGAACACAAAGAAGTTTCTCAGAAAGCTTCTTTCTCTTTGTTATCGGAGGATATTTCCTTTGGCCCTATAGTCTTCAAAGGGATCCGAAATATCTGTTCTCAGATTCCACAGAAAAAAGGCTAGCAAAGAGATCCACGAAATACAGATGTAACTCTGTGATTGGAAATCAAACATCGCGGAGCAGTTTCTCAAAGTGCTTCTTTCCAGATTCCATCTGAGGATATTTCCTAGTTCACCATACACTCTATGGGCTTCCAAATAATACTTTGCCAATTCCAGAAGAACTGTCTAAGCGAAAGGCTTCTTGAGGGGGAAGCTGTAACTCTGTGAGATGATTTAACAGAACACAAAGAATTTTCTCAGAAAGCTTCTTTCTCTTTGTTATCAGAGGATGTTTCCTTTGTCCCTATAGTCTTCAAAGGGATCCGAAATATCTGTTCTCAGATTCCACAGAAATAAGGCTAGCAAAGAGATCCACGAAATACAGATGTAACTCTGTGAGATGATTTAACAGAACACTAAGCAGTTTCGCAGAAAGCTTCTTTCCAGATTTCACCTGAGGATATTTCCTTTTTCACCTTAGCCCTTAAGGGCTTCCAAATATCACTTTGCCAATTCCACAAGAACTGTCTTAGCGAAAGGCTTGTTGGGGGGAAAGCTGTAACTCTCTGAGATGATTTCACAAAACACAAAGAAGTTTCTCAGAAAGCTTGTTTCTCTTTGTTATCGGTGGATATTTTCTTTGGCCCTGTAGTCTTCAAAGGGATCCGAAATATCTGTTCTCAGATTCCACAGAAATAAGGCTAGCAAAGAGATCCACGAAATACAGATGTAACTCTGTGAGATGAATTAACAGAACACTAAGCAGTTTCTCAGAAAGATTCTTTCCAGATTTCATCTGAGGATATTGCCTTTATCACCATAGCCCTCTAAGGGCTTACAAATATCACTTTGCCAATTCCACAAGAACTGTCTTAGCGAAAGGCTTCTTGAGGGGAATGCTGTAACTCTGTGAGATGATTTCACAGAACACAAAGAAGTTTCTCAGAAACCTTCTTTCTCTTTGTTATCGGAGGATATTTCCTTGACCCTATAGTCTTCCAAGGGATCCGAAATATCTGTTCTCAGATTCCACAGAAATAAGGCTAGCAAAGAGAACCAAGAAATACACATGTAACTCTGTGAATTGAAGTCACACATCACAGAGCAGTTTCTCAGAAAGCTTCTTTCCAGATTTCATCTGGGGACATTTCCTTTTTCACCATAGCCCACTATGGGCGTCCAAATATCACTTTGCCAATTCCACAAGAACTGTCTTAGCAAAAGGCTTGTTGAGGCGAAAGCTGTAATTCTGTGAGATGATTTCACAGAACACAAAGAAGTTTCTCAGAAAGCTTCTTTCTCTTTGTTATCAGAGGATATTTCCTTTGGCCCTAGAGTCTTCAAAGGAATCCGAAATATCTGTTCTCAGATTCCACAGAAATAAGGCTAGGAAAGAGATCCACAAAATACAGATGTAACTCTGGGAGTGGAAGTCAGACATCACAGAGCAGTTTCTCAGAAAGCTTCTTTCCATATTTCATCTGAGGATATTTCCTTTTTCACCATAGCCCTCTATGGGCTTCCAAATATCACTTTGCCAATTCCACAAGAACTGTCTTAGCGAAAGGCTTCTTGAGGCGAAAGCTGTAACTATGTGAGATGATTTCAGAGAACACAAAGAAGTTTCTCAGAAAGCTTCTTTCTCTTTGTTATCAGAGGATATTTCCTTTGGCCCTATAGTCTTCCAAGGGATCCGAAATATCTGTTCTCAGATTCCACAGAAATAAAGCTAGCAAAGAGATCCACGAAATACAGATGTAACTCTGTGAGTGGAAGTCACACATCACAGAGCAGTTTCTCAGAAAGCTTCTTTCCAGATTTCATCTGAGGATATTTCCTTTTTCACCATAGCCCTCTATGGGCTTCTAAATATCACCTTACCAATTCCAGGAGAACTGTCTTAGCGAAAGGCTTCTTGAGGGGAAACTGTAACTCTGTGAGATTATTTCACAGAACTCAAAGAAGTTCCTCAGAAAGCTTCCTTCTCTTTGTTATCGCAAGTTATTTCCTTTGGCCCTATAGTCTTCAAAGTGATCCGAAATATCTGCTCTCAGATTCCACAGAAATATGGCTGGCCAATAGATCCACGTAATACAGATGTAAATCTGTGAGATGAATTAACAGTATACTAAGCAGTTTCTCAGAAAGCTTCTTTCCAGATTTCATCTGAGGATATTTCCTTTTTCACCATACCCTCTATGGGCTTCCAAATATCACTTTGCCAGTTCCACAAGAACTGTCTTAGCGAACGGCTTCTTGAGGGGAAAACTGTAAATCTGTGAGATGATTCCACACAACACCAAGATGTCTCTCAGAAAGCTTCTTTCTCTTTCTTATCGGAGGATTTTCCTTTGGCCCTGTAGTCTTCAAAGGGATCCGAAATATCTGTTCTCAGATTCCACAGAAATAAGGCTAGCAAAGAGATCCACGAAATACATATAACTGTGTGAGATGAATTAACAGAACACTAATCAGTTTCTCAGAAAGCTTCTTCCCAGATTTCATCTGAGGATATTTCCTTTTTCATCAGAGCCCTCTATGGGCTTCCAAATATCACTTTACCAATTCCACAAGAACTGTCTTGGCGAAAGGCTTCTTGAGGGGAAAGATACAACTCTGTGAGATGATTTCACAGAACACAAAGAAGTTTCTTAGAAAGCTTCTTTCTCTTTTTTATCGGAGGATATTTCCTTTGGCCCTATAGTCTTCAAAGGGATCCGAAATATCTGTTATCAGGTTCCACAGAAATAAGGCTAGCAAAGAGATCCACGAAATACAGATGTAACTCTGTGAGATGAATTAACAGAACACTAAGCAGTTACTCAGAAAGCTTCTTTCCAGATTCAATCTGTGGATATTTCCTTTTTCAAAATTGCGCTCTCTATGGGCTTCCAAATATCACTTTGCAATTCCACATGAACTGTATTAGCGAAAGGCTTCTTGAGGGGAAAGCTGTAACTCTGTGAGATGATTTCACACAACACAAAGAAATTCCACAGAAAGCTTCTTTCTCTTTGTTATCTGAGGATATTTCCTTTGGCCCTATAGTCTCAAAGGGATCCGAAATATCTGCTCTCAGATTCCACAGAAATAAGGCTAGCCAATATCCACGTAATACAGATGTAAATCTGAGAGATGAATTAACAGAACACTAAGCGGTTTCTCAGAAAGCTTCTTTCCAGATTTCATCTGAGGATATTTCCTTTTTCACCATACCCTCTTTGGGCTTCCAAATATCACTTTGCCAATTCCACAAGAACTATCTTAGCAAACGGCTTATTGAGCGGAAAGCTGTAACTCTGTGAGATGATTTCACACACCACAAAGAAGTTTCTCAGAAACTTCTTTCTCTTTATTATCGGAGGATATTTCCTTTTGCCCTATAGTCTTCAAAGGGATCCGAAATATCTGCTCTCAGATTCCACAGAAATAAGGCTAGCCAATAGATCCACGTAATACAGATGGAAATCTGTGAGATGAATTAACAGAACACTAAGCAGTTTCTCAGAAAGCTTCTTTCCAGATTTCATCTGAGGATATTTCCTTTTTCACCATAGCCCTCTATGGACTTCCAAATATCACTTTGCCAATTCCACAAGAACTGTCTTAGCGAACGGCTTCTTGAGGGGAAAGCTGTAACTCTGTGAGATGACTTCACAGCACTCAAAGAAGTTCCTCAGAAAGCTTCTTTCTCTTTGTTATCGGAGGATACTTCCTTTGGCCCTGTAGTCTTCAAAAGGATCCGAAATATCTGTTCTCAGATTCCACAGAAATAAGGCTAGCAAAGACATCCACGAAATACAGATGTAACTCTGTGAGATGAGTTAACAGAACACTAAGCAGTTTCTCAGAAAGCTTCCTTCCAGATTTCATCTGAGGATATTTCCTTTTTCACCATAGCCCTCTATGGGCTTCCAAATATCATCTTGCCAATTCCACAAGAACTGTCTTACCGAAAGGCTGCTTGAGGGGAAAGCTGTAACTCTGTGGGATGATTTCACTGAACACAGAGAAGTTCCTCAGAAAGCTTCTTTCTCTTTGTTATCGGAGGATATTTCCTTTGGCCCTATACTCTTCAAAGGGATCGGAAATATCTGCTCTCAGATTCCACAGAAATAAGGCTAGCCAATAGATTAATGTAACACAGATGTAAATCTGTGAGATGAATTAACAGAACACTAAGCAGTTTCTCAGAAAGCTTCTTTCCAGATTTCATCTGAGGATATTTCCTTTTTCATCATAGCCATCTATGGGCTTCCAAATATCACTTTCCCAATTCCACAAGAACTGTCTTAGCGAAAGTCTTCTTGAGGGGAAAGCTGTAACTCGGTGAGTTGATTTCACAGAACACAAAGAAGTTTCTTAGAAAGCTTCTTTCTCTTTGTTATCGGAGGAAATTTCCTTTGGCCCTATAGTATTCAAAGGGATCCGAAATATCTTTTCTCAGATTCCTCAGAAATAAGGCTAGCAAAGTGATCCACGCAATACGGATGTAACCCTATGAGATGAATTAACAGAACACTAAGCAGTTTCTCAGAAAGCTTCTTTCCAGATTTCATGTGAGGATATTTTCTTTTTCACCATAGCCCTCTATGGGCTTCCAAATATCACTTAGTCAATTCCACAAGAACTGTCTTAGCGAAAGGCTTCTTGAGGGGAAAGCTGTAACTCTGTGAGATGATTTCGCAGAACAGAAAGAAGTTTATCAGAAAGCTTGTTTCTCTTTGTTATCGGAGGATATTTCCTTTGGTACTATAGTCTACCAAGGGATACGAAATATCTGTTCTCAGATTCCATAGAAATAAGGCTAGCAAAGAGATCCACGAAACACAGATGTAACTTTGTAAGTGGATGTCACACATCACAGAGCAGTATCTGAGAAAGCTTCTTTCCAGATTTCATCTGAGGATATTTGCTTTTTCACAATAGCCCTCTATAAGCTTCCAAATATCACTTTGCCAATTCCTCAAGAACTGTCTTAGCGAAAGGCATCTTGAAGGGAAAGCTGTAACTCTGTGAGATGATTTCACAGAACACAAAGAAGTTTCTCAGAAAGCTTCTTTCTCTTTGTTATCGGAGGATATTTCTTTTGGCCATATAGTCTTCAAAAGGATCCGAAATATCTGTTCTCAGTTTTCACAGAAATAAGGCTAGCAAAGAGATCCACGAAATACAGATGTAACTCTGTGAGACGAATTAACAGAACACTAAGCAGTTTCTCAGAAAGGTTCTTTCCAGATTTCATCTGAGGATATTTCCTTTTTCACCATAGCCCTATAAGGGCTTCCAAATATCACTTTGCCAGTTCCACAAGAACTGTCTTAGTGAAAGGCTTCTGGAGGGGAAAGCTGTAACTCTGTGAGATGATTTAACAGAACACAAAGAAGTTTCTCAGAACGCTTCTTTCTCTTTGTTATCAGAGGATATTTCCTTTGGCACTATAGACTTCAAAAGGATCCGAAATATCTGTTCTCAGATTCCACAGAAATAAGGCTAGCAAAGTGAACCACGAAATACAGATGTAACTCTGTGAGTGGAAGTCACACATCACAGAGCAGTTTCTCAAAAAGCTTCTTTCCAGATTTGATCTGAGGATATTTCCTTTTAAACCATAGCCCTCTAGGGGCTTCCAAATATCACTTTGCCAATTCCACAAGAACTGTCTTAGCGAAAGGATTCTTGAGGGGAAAGCTGTAACTCTGTGAGATGATTTCACAGAACACAAAAAAGTTTCTCAGAAAGCTTCTTTCTCTTTGTTATCGGAGGATATTTCCTTTGGCCCTATAGTCTTCAAAGGGATCCGAAATATCTGTTCTCAGATTCCACAGAAATAAGGCAAGCAAGAAGATCCACGAAATACAGATGTACCTCTGGGAGATGAATTAACAGAACACTAAGCAGTTTCTCAGAAAGCTTCTTTCCAGATTTCATCTGAGGATATTTCCTTTTTCACCATAGCCCTCAAAGGGCTTCCAAATATCACTTTGCCAATTCCACAAGAACTGTCTTAGCGAAAGGCTTTTTGAGGGGGAAGCTGTAACTCTGTGAGATGATTTCACAGAACACAAAGAAGTTTCTCAGAAACCCTCTTTCTCTTTGTTATCGGAGGATATTTCCTTTGGCCCTATAGTCTACCAAGTGATCCGAAATATCTGTTCTCAGATTCCACAGAAATAAGGCAAGGAAAGAGATCCACGAAATACAGATGTAACTTTGTAAGTGGAAGTCACACATCAAAGAGCAGTTTCTCAGAAAGCTTCTTTCCAGATTTCGTCTGAGGTTATTTGCTTTTTCACCATAGCCCTCTAGAGGCTTCCAAATATCACTTTGCCAATTCCTCAAGAACTGTCTTAGCGAAAGGCATCTTGAAGGGGAAGCTGTAACTCTGTGAGATGATTTCACAGAACACAAAGAAGTTTCTCAGAAAGCCTCTTTCTCTTAGTTATCGGAGGATATTTCCTTTGGCCCTATAGTCTTCAAAAGGATCCGAAATATCTGTTCTCAGATTCCACAGAAATAAGGCTACCAAAGAGATCCACGAAATACAGATGTAACTCTCTGAGATAAATTAACGGAACACTAAGCAGTTTCTCAGAAAGCTTCTTTCCAGATTTCATCTGAGGATATTTCCCTTTTCACCATAGCCCTCTATGAGCTTCCAAAAATCTCTTTGCCAATTCCAAAAGAACTGTCTTAGCGAAAGGCTTCTTGAGGGGGAAGCTGTAACTCTGTGAGATGATTTCACAGAACACAAAGAAGTTTCACAGAAAGCTTCTTTCTCTTTGTTATCGGAGGATATTTCCTTTGGCCTATGGTCTTCAAAGGGATCCTAAATATCTGTTCTCAGATTCCACAAAACTAAGGCTAGAAAAGAGATCCACGAAATACAGATGTAACTCTCTGCGATGAATTAACAGAACACTAAGCAGTTTCTCACAAAGCTTCTTTCCAGATTTCATCTGAGGATATTCCCTTTTTCTTCATAGACCTCTAAGGGCTTCCAAATATCACTTTGCCAATTCCACAAGAACTGGCTTAGCGAAAGGCTTCTTGAGGGGAAAGCTGTAACTCTGTGAGAGGATTTCGCAGAACAGAAAGAAGTTTCTGAGAAAGCTTGTTTCTCTTTGTTATCAGAGGATATTTCCTTTGGCCCTACAGTCTTCAAAGGGATCCGAAATATCTGTTCTCAGATTCCACAGAAATAAGGCTAGCAAAGTGATCCACGAAATACGGTTGTAACTCTATGAGATGAATTAACAGAACACTAAGCAGTTTCTCAGAAAGCTTCTGTCCAGTTTTCATCTGAGGATATTTCCTTTTTCTCTATCGCCCTCTAAGGGCTTCCAAATATCACTTTGCCAATTCCACAAGAACTGTCTTAGCGAAAGGCTTCTTGAGGGGAAAGCTGTATCTCTGTGAGATGATATCTCAGAACTCTGAGAAGTTTCTCAGAAAGCTTCTTTCTCTTTGTTATCAGAGGATATTTCTTTTGGCCCTATAGTATTCAAAAGGATCCGAAATATCTGTTCTCAGATTCCGCAGTAATAAGGCTAGCAAAGAGATCCACGAAATGCAGATGTAACTCTGTGAGTGGAAGTCACACATCACAAAGCGGTTTCTCAGAAAGCTTCTTTCCAGATTTCATCTGAGGATATTTCCTTTTTCACCACAGCCCTTTATGGGCTTCCAAATATCACTTTGCCAATTCCACAAGAACTGTCTTAGCGAAAGGCTTCTTGATTGGACAGCTGTAACTCTGTGAGATGATTTCACAGAACACAAAGAAGTTTCTCAGAAATCTTCTTTCTCTTTGTTATCGGTGGATATTTCCATTGGCCCTATAGTGTTCTAAAGGATCCGAAATATCTGTTCTCAGATTCCACAGAGCTAAGGCTAGCAAAGAGATCCACGAAATACAGATTTAACTATGTGAGATGAATTTACAAAACTCTAAGCAGTTTCTCAGAAAGCTTCTTTCCAGATTTCATCTGAGGATATTTCCTTTTTCACCATAGCCCTCTATGGACTTCCAAATAACACTTTGCCAATTCCACAAGAACTGTCTTAGTGAAAGGCTTCTTGAGTGGAAAGCTGTAACTCTGTGAGATGATTTCACAGAACACAAAGAAGTTTCTCAGAAGGCTTCTTACTCTTTGTTATCGGAGGATATTTCCTTTGGCCCTATAGTCTTCAAAGGGATCCGAAAAATCTGTTCTCAGATTCCACGGAAATAAGGCTAGCAAAGAGATCCACGAAATGCAGATGTAACTCTGTAAGTGGAAATCACACATCACAGAGCAGTTTCTCAGAAATCTTCGTTCCAGATTTCATCTGAGGATATTTCTTTTTTCACCATAGCCCTCTATGGGCTTCCAAAAATCACTTTGCCAATTCCACAAGAACTGTCTTAGCGAAAGGCTTCTTGAGGGGAAAGCTGTAACTCTGTGAGATGATTTCACAGAACACAAAGAAGTTTCTCAGAAACCTTCTTTCTCTTTTTTATCGGAGGATATTTCCTTTTGGCCCTATAGTCTTTAAAGGGATCCGAAATATCTGTTCTCAGATTCCACAGAAATAAGGCTACCAAAGAGATCCACGAAATACAGATGTAACTCTGTGAGATGAATTAACAAAACACTAAGCAGTTTCTCAGAAAGACTCTCTCCAGATTTCATCTTAGGATATTTCCTTTTTCACCATAGCCCTCTATGGGCTTCCAAATATCACTTTGCCAATTCCACAAGAACTGTCCTAGCGAAAGGCTTCCTGAGGGAAAAGCTGTAACCCTGTGAGATGATTTCACAGAACACAAAAAAGTTTCTCAGAAAGCTTCTTTCTCTTTGTAATCGGAGGATATTTCCTTTGGCCCTATAGTCTTCAAAGGGATCCGAAATATCTGTTCTCAGATTCCACAGAAATAAGGCTAGCAAAGAGATGCTCGAAATACAGATGTAACTCTGTGAGATGATTTAACAAAACACTAAGCAGTTTCTCAGAAAGTTTCTCTCCAGATTTCATCTGAGGATATTTCCTTTTTCACCATAGCCCTCTATGGGCTTCCAAATATCACTTTGCCAATTCCACAAGAACTGTCTTAGCGAAAGGCTTCTTGAGGGGAAAGCTGTAAATCTGTGGGATGATTTCACAGAACACAAAGATGTTTCTCAGAAAGCTTCTTTCTCTTTGTAATCGGAGGATATTTCCTTTGGCCCTATAGTCTTTAAAGGGATCCGAAATATCTGTTTCATATTCCACAGAAATAAGACTAGCAAACAGATCTAGGAAATACAGATGTAACTCTATGAGTGGAAGTCACATATCACAGAGCAGTTTCTCACAAAGCTTCTTTCCAGATTTCATCTGAGGATATTTCCTTTTCCACCGTAGCCCTCTAGGGGCTTCCAAATATCAGTTTGCCAATTACACAAGAACTGTCTTAGCGAAAGGATTCTTGAGGGGAAAGCTGTAACTCTGTGAGATGATTTCACTGAACACAGAGAATTTCCTCAGAAAGCTTCTTTCTCTTTGTTATCGGAGGATATTTCCTTTGGCCCTATACTCTTCAAAGGGATCGGAAATATCTGCTCTCAGATTCCACAGAAATAAGGCTAGCCAATAGATTAATGTAACACAGATGTAAATCTGTGAGATGAATTAACAGAACACTAAGCAGTTTCTCAGAAAGCTTCTTTCCAGATTTCATCTGAGGATATTTCCTTTTTCATCATAGCCATCTATGGGCTTCCAAATATCACTTTCCCAATTCCACAAGAACTGTCTTAGCGAAAGTCTTCTTGAGGGGAAAGCTGTAACTCGGTGAGTTGATTTCACAGAACACAAAGAAGTTTCTTAGAAAGCTTCTTTCTCTTTGTTATCGGAGGAAATTTCCTTTGGCCCTATAGTATTCAAGGGGATCCGAAATATCTTTTCTCAGATTCCTCAGAAATAAGGCTAGCAAAGTGATCCACGCAATACGGATGTAACTCTATGAGATGAATTAACAGAACACTAAGCAGTTTCTCAGAAAGCTTCTTTCCAGATTTCATGTGAGGATATTTTCTTTTTCACCATAGCCCTCTATGGGCTTCCAAATATCACTTTGTCAATTCCACAAGAACTGTCTTAGCGAAAGGCTTCTTGAGGGGAAAGCTGTAACTCTGTGAGATGATTTCGCAGAACAGAAAGAAGTTTATCAGAAAGCTTGTTTCTCTTTGTTATCGGAGGATATTTCCTTTGGTACTATAGTCTACCAAGGGATACGAAATATCTGTTCTCAGATTCCATAGAAATAAGGCTAGCAAAGAGATCCACGAAACACAGATGTAACTTTGTAAGTGGATGTCACACATCACAGAGCAGTATCTGAGAAAGCTTCTTTCCAGATTTCATCTGAGGATATTTGCTTTTTCACAATAGCCCTCTATAAGCTTCCAAATATCACTTTGCCAATTCCTCAAGAACTGTCTTAGCGAAAGGCATCTTGAAGGGAAAGCTGTAACTCTGTGAGATGATTTCACAGAACACAAAGAAGTTTCTCAGAAAGCTTCTTTCTCTTTGTTATCGGAGGATATTTCCTTTGGCCATATAGTCTTCAAAAGGATCCGAAATATCTGTTCTCAGTTTTCACAGAAATAAGGCTACCAAAGAGATCCACGAAATACAGATGTAACTCTGTGAGACGAATTAACAGAACACTAAGCAGTTTCTCAGAAAGGTTCTTTCCAGATTTCATCTGAGGATATTTCCTTTTTCACCATAGCCCTATAAGGGCTTCCAAATATCACTTTGCCAGTTCCACAAGAACTGTCTTAGTGAAAGGCTTCTGGAGGGGAAAGCTGTAACTCTGTGAGATGATTTAACAGAACACAAAGAAGTTTCTCAGAACGCTTCTTTCTCTTTGTTATCAGAGGATATTTCCTTTGGCACTATAGACTTCAAAAGGATCCGAAATATCTGTTCTCAGATTCCACAGAAATAAGGCTAGCAAAGTGAACCACGAAATACAGATGTAACTCTGTGAGTGGAAGTCACACATCACAGAGCAGTTTCTCAAAAAGCTTCTTTCCAGATTTGATCTGAGGATATTTCCTTTTAAACCATAGCCCTCTAGGGGCTTCCAAATATCACTTTGCCAATTCCACAAGAACTGTCTTAGCGAAAGGATTCTTGAGGGGAAAGCTGTAACTCTGTGAGATGATTTCACAGAACACAAAAAAGTTTCTCAGAAAGCTTCTTTCTCTTTGTTATCGGAGGATATTTCCTTTGGCCCTATAGTCTTCAAAGGGATCCGAAATATCTGTTCTCAGATTCCACAGAAATAAGGCAAGCAAGAAGATCCACGAAATACAGATGTACCTCTGGGAGATGAATTAACAGAACACTAAGCAGTTTCTCAGAAAGCTTCTTTCCAGATTTCATCTGAGGATATTTCCTTTTTCACCATAGCCCTCAAAGGGCTTCCAAATATCACTTTGCCAATTCCACAAGAACTGTCTTAGCGAAAGGCTTTTTGAGGGGGAAGCTGTAACTCTGTGAGATGATTTCACAGAACACAAAGAAGTTTCTCAGAAACCCTCTTTCTCTTTGTTATCGGAGGATATTTCCTTTGGCCCTATAGTCTACCAAGTGATCCGAAATATCTGTTCTCAGATTCCACAGAAATAAGGCAAGGAAAGAGATCCACGAAATACAGATGTAACTTTGTAAGTGGAAGTCACACATCACAGAGCAGTTTCTCAGAAAGCTTCTTTCCAGATTTCATCTGAGGTTATTTGCTTTTTCACCATAGCCCTCTAGAGGCTTCCAAATATCACTTTGCCAATTCCTCAAGAACTGTCTTAGCGAAAGGCATCTTGAAGGGGAAGCTGTAACTCTGTGAGATGATTTCACAGAACACAAAGAAGTTTCTCAGAAAGCCTCTTTCTCTTAGTTATCGGAGGATATTTCCTTTGGCCCTATAGTCTTCAAAAGGATCCGAAATATCTGTTCTCAGATTCCACAGAAATAAGGCTAGCAAAGAGATCCACGAAATACAGATGTAAATCTCTGAGATGAATTAACGGAACACTAAGCAGTTTCTCAGAAAGCTTCTTTCCAGATTTCATCTGAGGATATTTCCCTTTTCACCATAGCCCTCTATGGGCTTCCAAAAATCTCTTTGCCAATTCCAAAAGAACTGTCTTAGCGAAAGGCTTCTTGAGGGGGAAGTTGTAACTCTGTGAGATGATTTCACAGAACACAAAGAAGTTTCACAGAAAGCTTCTTTCTCTTTGTTATCGGAGGATATTTCCTTTGGCCTATGGTCTTCAAAGGGATCCTAAATATCTGTTCTCAGATTCCACAAAACTAAGGCTAGAAAAGAGATCCACGAAATACAGATGTAACTCTCTGGGATGAATTAACAGAACACTAAGCAGTTTCTCACAAAGCTTCTTTCCAGATTTCATCTGAGGATATTCGCTTTTTCTTCATAGACCTCTAAGGGCTTCCAAATATCACTTTGCCAATTCCACAAGAACTGGCTTAGCGAAAGGCTTCTTGAGGGGAAAGCTGTAACTCTGTGAGAGGATTTCGCAGAACAGAAAGAAGTTTCTGAGAAAGCTTGTTTCTCTTTGTTATCAGAGGATATTTCCTTTGGCCCTACAGTCTTCAAAGGGATCCGAAATATCTGTTCTCAGATTCCACAGAAATAAGGCTAGCAAAGTGATCCACGAAATACGGTTGTAACTCTATGAGATGAATTAACAGAACACTAAGCAGTTTCTCAGAAAGCTTCTGTCCAGATTTCATCTGAGGATATTTCCTTTTTCTCTATCGCCCTCTAAGGGCTTCCAAATATCACTTTGCCAATTCCACAAGAACTGTCTTAGCGAAAGGCTTCTTGAGGGGAAAGCTGTATCTCTGTGAGATGATATCTCAGAACTCTGAGAAGTTTCTCAGAAAGCTTCTTTCTCTTTGTTATCAGAGGATATTTCTTTTGGCCCTATAGTATTCAAAAGGATCCGAAATATCTGTTCTCAGATTCCGCAGTAATAAGGCTAGCAAAGAGATCCACGAAATGCAGATGTAACTCTGTGAGTGGAAGTCACACATCACAAAGCGGTTTCTCAGAAAGCTTCTTTCCAGATTTCATCTGAGGATATTTCCTTTTTCACCACAGCCCTTTATGGGCTTCCAAATATCACTTTGCCAATTCCACAAGAACTGTCTTAGCGAAAGGCTTCTTGATTGGACAGCTGTAACTCTGTGAGATGATTTCACAGAACACAAAGAAGTTTCTCAGAAACCTTCTTTCTCTTTGTTATCGGTGGATATTTCCATTGGCCCTATAGTGTTCTAAAGGATCCGAAATATCTGTTCTCAGATTCCACAGAGCTAAGGCTAGCAAAGAGATCCACGAAATACAGATTTAACTATGTGAGATGAATTTACAAAACTCTAAGCAGTTTCTCAGAAAGCTTCTTTCCAGATTTCATCTGAGGATATTTCCTTTTTCACCATAGCCCTCTATGGACTTCCAAATAACACTTTGCCAATTCCACAAGAACTGTCTTAGTGAACGGCTTCTTGAGTGGAAAGCTGTAACTCTGTGAGATGATTTCACAGAACACAAAGAAGTTTCTCAGAAGGCTTCTTACTCTTTGTTATCGGAGGATATTTCCTTTGGCCCTATAGTCTTCAAAGGGATCCGAAAAATCTGTTCTCAGATTCCACGGAAATAAGGCTAGCAAAGAGATCCACGAAATGCAGATGTAACTCTGTAAGTGGAAATCACACATCACAGAGCAGTTTCTCAGAAATCTTCGTTCCAGATTTCATCTGAGGATATTTCTTTTTTCACCATAGCCCTCTATGGGCTTCCAAAAATCACTTTGCCAATTCCACAAGAACTGTCTTAGCGAAAGGCTTCTTGAGGGGAAAGCTGTAACTCTGTGAGATGATTTCACAGAACACAAAGAAGTTTCTCAGAAACCTTCTTTCTCTTTTTTATCGGAGGATATTTCCTTTTGGCCCTATAGTCTTTAAAGGGATCCGAAATATCTGTTCTCAAATTCCACAGAAATAAGGCTACCAAAGAGATCCACGAAATACAGATGTAACTCTGTGAGATGAATTAACAAAACACTAAGCAGTTTCTCAGAAAGACTCTCTCCAGATTTCATCTTAGGATATTTCCTTTTTCACCATAGCCCTCTATGGGCTTCCAAATATCACTTTGCCAATTCCACAAGAACTGTCCTAGCGAAAGGCTTCCTGAGGGAAAAGCTGTAACCCTGTGAGATGATTTCACAGAACACAAAAAAGTTTCTCAGAAAGCTTCTTTCTCTTTGTAATCGGAGGATATTTCCTTTGGCCCTATAGTCTTCAAAGGGATCCGAAATAACTGTTCTCAGATTCCACAGAAATAAGGCTAGCAAAGAGATGCTCGAAATACAGATGTAACTCTGTGAGATGAATTAACAAAACACTAAGCAGTTTCTCAGAAAGATTCTCTCCAGATTTCATCTGAGGATATTTCCTTTTTCACCATAGCCCTCTATGGGCTTCCAAATATCACTTTGCCAATTCCACAAGAACTGTCTTAGCGAAAGGCTTCTTGAGGGGAAAGCTGTAAATCTGTGGGATGATTTCACAGAACACAAAGATGTTTCTCAGAAAGCTTCTTTCTCTTTGTAATCGGAGGATATTTCCTTTGGCCCTATAGTCTTTAAAGGGATCCGAAATATCTGTTTCATATTCCACAGAAATAAGGCTAGCAAAGAGATCTAGGAAATACAGATGTAACTCTATGAGTGGAAGTCACATATCACAGAGCAGTTTCTCACAAAGCTTCTTTCCAGATTTCATCTGAGGATATTTCCTTTTCCACCATAGCCCTCTAGGGGCTTCCAAATATCAGTTTGCCAATTCCACAAGAACTGTCTTAGCGAAAGGATTCTTGAGGGGAAAGCTGTAACTCTGTGAGATGATTTCCCAGAACACAAAGAAGTTTCGCAGAAAGCTTCTTTCTCTTTGTTATCTGAGGATATTTCCTTTGGCTCTATACTCCTCAAATGGAAGCGAAATATCTGTTCTCAGATTCCACAGATATAAGGCTAACAAAGAGATACACGAAATACACATGTAACTCTGTGAGATGAATTAACATAACACTAAGCAGTTTCTCAGAAATCTTCTGTCCTGATTTCATCTGAGGCTATTTCCTTTTTCACTATAGCCCTCTATGGGCTTTCAAATATCACGTTGCCAATTCCACAAGAACTGTCTCAGCGAAAGGCTTCTTGAAGGGAAAGCTGTATCTCTGTGAGATGATATCTCAGAACTCTGAGAAGTTTCTCAGAAAGCTTCTTTTTCTTTCTTATCAGAGGATATTTCTTTTGGCCCTATAGTCTTCAAAAGGATCTGAAATATCTGTTCTCAGATTCCACAGTAATAAGGATAGCAAAGGGATCCACGAAATGCAGATGTAACTCTGTGAATGGAAGTCACACATCACAAAGCAGTTTCTCAGAAAGCTTCTTTCCAGATTTCATCTGAGGATATTTCCTTTTTCACCACAGCCCTTTATGGGCTTCCAAATATCACTTTGCAAATTCCACAAGAACTGTCTTAGCGAAAGGCTTCTTGAATGGAAAGCTGTAACTCTGTGAGATGATTTCACAGAAGACAAAGAAGTTTCTCAGAAATCTTCTTTCGCTTTGTTATCGGAGGATATTTCCATTGGCCCCATAGTGTTCAGAAGGATCCGAAATATCTGTTCTCAAATTCCACAGAGTTAAGGCTAACAAAGAGATCCACGAAATACAGATTTACCTATGTGAGATGAATTAACAGAACTCTAAGCAGTTTCTCAGAAAGCTTCTTTCCAGATTTCATCTGAGGATATTTCCTTTTTCACCATAGCCCTCTTTGGGCTTCCAAATAACACTTTGCCAATTCCACAAGAACTGTCTTAGTGAACGGCTTCTTGAGTGGAAAGCTGTAACTCTGTGACATGATTTCACAGAACACAAAGAAGTTTCTCAGAAAGCTACTTTCTCTTTGTTATCAGAGGATATTTCCTTAGTCCCTACAGTATTCAAAGTTATCCGAAATATCAGTTCTCAGATTCCACAGAAATAAGGCGAGCAAAGAGAACCACGAAATACAGATGTAACTCTGTGAGTGGAAGTCACACATCACAGATCAGTTTCTCAAAAAGCTTCTTTCCAGATTTCATCCTAGGATATTTCCTTTTCCACCATAGCCCTCTAGGGGCTCCCAAATATCACTTTGCCAATTCCACAAGAACTGTCTTAGCGAAAGGATTCTTGAGGGGTAAGCTGTAACTCTGTGAGATGATTTCACAGAACACAAAAAAGTGTCTCAGAAAGCTTCTTTCTCTTTGTTATCGGAGGATATTTCCTTCGGCCCTATAGTCTTCAAAGAGATCCGAAATATCTGTTCTCAGATTCCACAGAAATAAGACTAGCAAGGAGTTCCACGAAATACAGATGTAACTCTGTGAGATGAATTAACAGAACACTAAGCAGTTTCTCAGAAAGCTTCTTTCTAGATTTCTTCTGAGGATGTTTCCTTTTTCACCCTAGCCCTCTACGGGTTTCCAACTATCACTTTGCCAATACAGAAGAACTGTCTTAGCGAAAGGCTTCTTGAGGGGAAAGCTGTAACTCTGTGAGATGATTTCACAGAACACAAAGAAGTTTCTCTGAAGGCTTCTTTCTCTGTGTTATGGGAGGATATTTCCTTTGGCCCTATAGTCTTCAAAGGGATCCGAAATATCTGTTCTCAGATTCCACAGAAATAAGGCTAGCAAAGAGATCCACGAAATGCAGATGTAACTCTGTAGGTGGAAGTCACACATCACAGAGCAGTTTCTCAGAAAGCTTCTTTCCAGATTTCATCTGAGGATATTTCCTTTTTCACCATAGCCCTCTATGGGCTTCCAAATATCACTCTGCAAATTCAACAAGAACTGTCTTAGCGAAAGGCTTCTTGAAGGGAAAGCTGTAACTCTGTGAGAAGATTTCACAGAACACAAAGAAGTTTCTCAGAAAGCTTCTTTCTCTTTGTTAACGGAGGATATTTCCTTTGGCCCTATAGTCTTCAAAAGGATCCGAAATATCTGTTCTCAGATTCCACAGAAATAAGGCTAGCAAAGAGATCCACGAAATACAGATGTAACACTGTGAGATGAATTAACAGAACACTAAGCAGTTTCTCAGAAAACTTCTTTCCAGATATCATCTGAGGATATTTCCTATTTCACCATAGCCCTCTATGGGCTCCAAATATCACTTTGCCAATTCCACAAGAACTGTCTTAGCGAAAGGCTTCTGGAGGGGAAAGCTGTAACTCTGTCAGATGATTAAACAAAACACAAAGAAGTTTCTCAGAAACCGTCTTTCTCTTTTTTATCGGAGGATATTTCCTTTGGCCCTATAGTCTTTAAAGGGATCCGAAATATCTGTTCTCAGATTCCACAGAAATAAAGCTACCAAAGTGATCCACGAAATACAGATGTAACTATGTGAGATGAATTAACAGAACACTAAGCAGTATCTCAGAAAGCTTCTTTCCAGATTTCATCTGAGGATATTTACTTTTTCATCATAGGCGTCTAGGGGCTCCAAATATCACTTTGCCAATTCCACTAGAACTGTCTTAGCGAAAGGCTTCTTGAGGGAAAAGCTGTAACCCTGTGAGATGATTTCACAGAACACAAAAAAGTTTCTCAGAAAGCTTTTTTCTCTTTGTAATCGGAGGATATTTCCTTTGGCCCTATAGTCTTCAAAGGGATCCGAAATATCTGTTCTCAGATTCCACAGAAATAAGGCTAACAAAGAGATCCACGAAACACAGATGTAACTCTATGAGTGGAAGACAAATATCACAGAGCAGTTTCTCAGAAAGCTTCTTTCCAGATTTCATCTGAGGATATTTCCTTTTCCACCATAGCCCTCTAGGGGCTTCCAAATATCACTTTGCCAATTCCACTAAAACTGTCTTAGCGAAAGGCTTCTTGAGGGGAAAGCTGTAACACGGTGAGATGATTTCACAGAATATAAAAAAGTTTCTCCGAAAAGTTCTTTCTCTTTGTTATCGGATGATATTTCCTTTGGCTCTATAGTCCTCAAAGGAATGCGAAATATCTGTTCTCAGATTCCACAGAAATAAGGCTTGCAAAGAGATCCACGAAATACAGATTTAACTCTGTGAGATGAATTAACAGAACTCTAAGCAGTTTCCCAGAAAGCTTCTTTCCTGGTTGCATCTGAGGATATTTCCTTTTTCACCATAGCCCTCTATGGGCTTCCAAATAACACTTTGCCAATTCCACAAGAACTGTATTAGCGAAAGGCTTCTTGAGGGGAAAGCTGTAAATCTGTGAGATGATTTCGCATAACAGAAAGAAGTTTCTCCGAAAGCTTCTTTCCCTTTGTTATCGGTGGATATTTCCTTTGGCCTATAGTCTTCAAAAGGATCCGAAATATCTGTTCTCAGATTCCACAGACATAAGGCTAGAAAAGAGATCCACGAAATACAGATGTAACTCTCTGAGATGAATTGACAGAACACTAAGCAGTTTCTCAGAAAGCTTCTCTCCAGATTTCATCTGAGGATATTTCCCTTTTCACCATAGCCCTCTATGGGCTTCCAAAAATCACTTTGCCAATTCCAAAAGAACTGTCTTAGCGAAAGGCTTCTTGAGGGGAAACCTGTAACTCTGTGAGATGATTTCACAGAACACAAAGAAGTTTCTCAGAAAGCTTTTTTCTCTTTGCTATCGGAGGATATTTCCTTTGGCCCTGTACTCTACCAAGGGATCCGAAATATCTGTTCTCAGATTCCACAGAAATAAAGCTAGAAAAGAGATCCACGAAACACAGATGTAACTTTGTAAGTGGAAGTCACACATCACAGAGCAGTTTCTCAGAAAGCTTCTTTCCAGATTTCATCTGAGGATGTTTGCTTTTTCACCATAGCCCACTATGGGCTTCCAAATATCACTTTGTCAATTCCACAAGAACTGTCTTAGTGAAAGACTTCTTGAGGGGAAAGCTGTAACTCTGTGAGATGATTTCAGAGAACAAAAAGAAGTTTCGCAGAAAGCTTCTTTCTCTTTGTTATCGGAGGATATTTCCTTTGGCCCTGTAGTCTTCCAAGGGATCCGAAATATCTGTTCTGAGATTCCACAGAAATAAGGTTAGCAAAGAGATCCACGAAATACCGATGTAACTCTGTGAGTGGAAGTCACACATCATGGAGCAGTTTCTCAGAAAGCTTCTTTCTAGTTTTCATCTGAGGATATTTCCGTTTTCACCATAGCCCTCTAAGGGCTTCCAAATATCATTTTGCCAATTCCAGGAGAATTGTCTTAGCGAAAGGCTTCTTGAGGGAAAAGCTGTAACTCTGTGAGATGATTTCACAGAAAACAAAGAAGTTCCTCAGAAAGCTACTTTCACTTTGTTATCGGAGGATATTTCCTTTGGCCCTATAGTCTTCAAAATTATCTGAAATATCTGTTCTCAGATTCCACAGAAATAAGGCTAGTAAAGGGATACACGAAATACAGATGTAACTCTGTGAGACAAATTAACAGAACACTATGCAGTTTCTCAGAAAGCTTCTTTCCAGATTTCATCTGAGGATATTTCCTTTTTCACCATAGCCCTCTATGGGCTTCCAAATATCACTTTACAATTCCACTAGAACTGTCTTAGTGAAAGGCTTCTTGAGGGGAAAGCTGTAACTCTGTGAGATGATTTAACAGAACACAAAGAAGTTTCTCAGAACGCTTCTTTCTCTTTGTTATCAGAGGATATTTCCTTTGGCCCAATAGAATTCAAAATTATCCGAAATATCTGTTCTCAGATTCCACAGAAATAAGGCCAGCAAAGTGAACCACGAAATACAGATGTAACTCTGTGAGTGGAAGTCACACATCACAGAGCAGTTTCTCAAAAAGCTTCTTTCCAGATTTGATCTGAGGATATTTCCTTTTCCACCATAGCCCTCTAAGTGCTTCCAAATATCACTTTGCCAATTCCACAAGAACTGTCTTAGCGAAAGGATTCTTGAGGGGAAAGCTGTAACTCTGTGAGATGATTTCACAGAACACAAAAAAGTTTCTCAGAAAGCTTCTTTCTCTTTGTTATCGGAGGATATTTCCTTTGGCCCTACAGTCTTCAAAGGGATCCGAAATATCTGTTCTCAGATTCCACATAAATAAGGCTAGCAAAGTGATCCACGAAATACAGATGTAACTCTGTGAGTGGAAGTCACACATCACAGAGCAGTTTCTCAAAAAGCTTCTTTCCAGATTTGATCTGAGGATATTTCCTTTTCCACCATAGCCCTCTAAGTGCTTCCAAATATCACTTTGCCAATTCCACAAGAACTGTCTTAGCGAAAGGATTCTTGAGGGGAAAGCTGTAACTCTGTGAGATGATTTCACAGAACACAAAAAAGTTTCTCAGAAAGCTTCTTTCTCTTTGTTATCGGAGGATATTTCCTTTGGCCCTACAGTCTTCAAAGGGATCCGAAATATCTGTTCTCAGATTCCACATAAATAAGGCTAGCAAAGTGATCCACGAAATACGGATGTAACTCTATGAGATGAATTAACAGAACACTAAGCAGTTTCTCAGAAAGCTTCTTTCCAGATTTCATCTGAGGATATTTCCTTTTTCACTATCGCCCTCTAAGGGCTTCCAAATATCACTTTGCCAATTCCACAAGAACTGTCTTAGCGAAAGGCTTCTTCAGAGTAAAGCTGTAATTCTGTGAGATGATTTCACAGAAAACAAAGAATTTTCTCAGAAAGCTTCTTTCTCTTTGTTATCTTAGGATATTTCCTTTGGCCTTATAGTCTTCCAAGGGCTCCGAAATATCTGTTCTCAGATTCCACAGAAATAAGGCTGGCAAAGAGATCCACGAAATACACTTGTAACTTTGTAAGTGGAAGTCACACATCACAGAGCAGTTTCTCAGAAAGCTTCTTTCCAGATTTCATCTCAGGATATTTCCTTTTTCACCATAGCCCTCTAAGGGCTTCCAAATATCACTTTGCCAATTCCACAAGAACTGTCTTAGCGAAAGACTTCTTGAGGGGAAAGCTGTAACTCTGTGAGGTGATTTCAGAGAACATAAAGAAGTTTTGCAGAAAGCTTCCTTCTCTTTGTTATCGGATTATATTTCCTTTGGCCCTATAGTCCTCAAAGGGATCCGAAATATCTGTTCTCAGATTCCACAGACATAAGGCTAGAAAAGAGATCGACGAAATACAGATGTAACTCTCTGAGATGGATTACCAGAACACTAAGCGTTTCTCAGAAAGCTTCTTTCCAGATTTCATCTGAGGATATTTCCCTTTTCACCATTGCCCTCTATGGGCTTCCAAAAATCACTTTGCCAATTCCACAAGAACTGTCTTAGCGAAAGGCTTCTTGAGGGGAAGCTGTAACTCTCTGAGATGATTTAACAGAACACAAAGAAGTTTCTCCGAAAGCTTCTTTCTCTTTGTTATCGGAGTATATTTCCTTTGGCATATAGTCTTCAAAGGGATCCTAAATATCTGTTCTCAGATTCCACAGAAATAAGGCAAGAAAAGAGATCCACGAAATACAGATGTAACTCTCTGAGATGAATTAACAAAACACTAAGCAGTTTCTCAGAAAGCTTCTTTCCAGATTTCATCTGAGGATATTTCCTTTTTCTCCATAGACCTCTATGGGCTAACAAATATCACTTTGCCAATTCCACAAGAACTGTCTTAGCGAAAGGCTTCTTGAGGGGAAAGCTGTAACTCTGTGAGAGGATTTCGCAGAACAGAAAGAAGTTTCTCAGAAAGCTTGTTTCTCTTTGTTATCGGAGGATATTTCCTTTGGCCCTATAGTCTACCAAGGGATCCGAAATATCTCTTCTCAGATTCCACAGAAATAAGGCTAGCAAAGAGATCCACGAAACACAGATGTAACATTGTAAGTGGAAGTCACACATCACAGAGCAGTTTCTCAGAAAGCTTCTTTCCAGTTTTCATCTGAGGATATTTGCTTTTTCACCATAGCCCTCTATAGGCTTCCAAATATCACTTTGCCAATTCTTCAAGAACTGTCTTAGCGAAAGGCATCTTGAAGGGAAAGCTGTAACTCTGTGAGATGATTTCACAGAACACAAAGAAGTTTCTCAGAAACCGTCTTTCTCTTTTTTATCGGAGGATATTTCCTTTTGGCCCTATAGTCTTTAAAGGGATCCGAAATATCTGTTCTCAGATTCCACAGAAATAAGCCTACCAAAAAGATCCACGAAATACAGATGTAACTCTGTGAGATGAATTAACAGAACACTAAGCAGTTTCTCAGAAAGCTTCTTTCCAGATTTCATCTGAAGATATTTCCTTTTTCATCATAGCCGTCTCGGGGCTCCAAATATCACTTTGCGAATTCCACAAGAACTGTCTTAGCGAAAGGCTTCTTGAGGGAAAAGCTGTAACCCTGTGAGATGATTTCTCAGAACACAAAGAAGATTCTCAGAAAGCTTCTTTCTCTTTCTTTTCGGAGGATATTTCCTTTGGCCCTGTAGTATTCACAGGCATCTGAAATATCTGTTATCAGATTTCATAGAAATAAGGCTAGCAAAGGGATCCACGAAATACAGATGTAACTCTGTGAGTGGAAGTCACACATCACAGAGAAGTTTCCCAGAAAGCTTCTTTCCAGATTTCATCTGAGGATATTTCCTTTTTCACCATAGTTCTCAATGGGCTTCCAAATATCACTTTGCCAATTCCACGAGAACTGTCTTAGCGAAAGGCTTCTTGAGGGGAAAGCTGTAACTCTGTGAGATGATTTCACAGAACACAAAGAAGTTTCTCAGAAAGCTTCTTTCTCTTTTTTATCGGAGGATATTTCCTTTGGCCCTGTAGTCTTCAAAGAGATCCGAAATATCTGTTCTCAGATTCCACAGAAATAAGGCTAGCAAAGAGATCCACGAAATAGAGATGTAACTCTGTGAGATGAATTCACAGAACACTAAGCAGTTTCCCAGAAAGCTTCTTTCCAGATTTCATCTGAGGATATTTCGTTTTTCACCATAACGCTCAAGGGGCTTCCAAATATCTCTTTGCCAAATCCAAGAGAACTGTCTTAGGGAACGGCTTCTTGAGGGTAAAGCTGTAACTCTGTGAGATGATTTCACAGAACACAAAGAAGTTCCTCAGAAAGCTTCTTTCTCTTTGTTATCGGAAGATAATTCCTTTGGCCCTATAGTCTTCAAAGGGATTCGAAATATCTGTTCTCAGATTCCTCAGAAATAAGGCAAGCAAAGAGATCCACGAAATACAGATGTAACTCTGTGAGATGATTTCACAAAACACAAAGAAGTTTCTCAGGAAGCTTCTTTCTCTTTGTTATCGGAGGATATTTTCTTTGGCCCTATTGTCTTCAAAGGAATCCGAAATATATGTTCTCAGATTCCACAGAAATAAGGCTAGCAAAGAGATCCACGGAATACAGATGTAACTCTTTGAGATGATTTAACAGAACACTAAGCAGTTTCTCAGAAAGCCTCTTTCCAGATTTCATCTGAGGATATTTCCTTTTTCACCTTCCAATCTAGGTGCTTAAAAATATCACGTTGCCCATTCCACAAAAACTGTCTTAGCGAAAGGCTTCTTGAGGGGAAAGCTGCAACTCTGTGAGATGATTTCACTGAACACAAAGAAGTTTCTCAGAAAGCTTCTTTCTCTTTGTTATCGGAGGATATTTCCTTTGACCCATTAGTGTTCAAAATGATCCGAAATATCTGTTCTCAGATTCCACAGAAATAAGGCTAGCAAAGAGATCCTGGAAATACAGATGTAACTCTGTGAGTGCAAGTCACACATCACAGAGCAGTTTCTCAGAAAGCTTCTTTCCAGATTTCATCTGAGGATATTTCCTTTTTCACCACAGCCCTATAGGGGCTTCCAAATATCACTTTGCCAATTCCACAAGAACTGTCTAAGCGAAAGGCTTCCTGAGGGGAAAGCTGTAACTCTGTGAGATGATTTCACAGAACACAAAGAAGTTTCTCATAAAGCTTCTTTCTCTTTGTTATCGGAGGATATTTCCTTTGGCCCTATAGTCTTCAAAGGGATCCGAAATATCTGTTCTCAGATTCCACAGAAATAAGGCTAGCAAAGAGATCCACGAAACACAGATGTAACTCGGTGGGATGAATTAACAGAACTCTAAGCAGTTTCTCAGAAAGCTTCTTTCCCGATTTCATCTGAGGATATTTCCTTTTTCACCATAGCCCTCTATGGGTTTGCAAATATCACTTTGACAATTCCACAAGAACTGTCTTAGCGAAAGGCTTCTAGAGGGGAAAGCTGTAACTCAGTGAGATGATTTCACAGAACACAAAGAAATTTCTCAGAAAGCTTCTTTCTCTTTGTTATCGGAGGATATTTCCACGGGCCCTAACGTCTTCAAAGGGATCCGAAATATCTGTTCTCAGATACTACAGAAATAAGGCTAGCAAAGAGATCCACGAAATACACATGTTACTCTCTTAGATGAATTAACAGAACACGAAGCAGTTTCTCAGAAAGCTTCTTTCCAGATTGGATCTGAGCTTGTTTCCTTTTTCACCATAGCCCTCGGTGGGATTCCAATTATCAGTTTGCCAATTCCACAAGAACTGTCTCAGCGAAAGGCTTCTTGAGGGGTAAGCTGTAACTCTGTGAGATGATTTCACAGAACACAAAGAAGTTTCTCAGAAAGCTTCTTTCTCTTTCTTATCGGAGGATATTTCCTTTGGCCCTGTAGTCTTCAAAGGGATCCGAAATATCTGTTCTCAGATTCCACAGAAATAAGGCTAGCAAAGAGATCCACGAAATACAGATGTAACTCTGTGAGATGAATTAACAGAACACTAAGCAGTTTCTCAGAAAGCTTCTTCCCAGATTTCATCTGAGGATATTTCCTTTTTCACCATACCCTCCATGGGCCTCCAAATATCACTTTGCCAATTCCACAAGAACTGTCTTAGCGAAAGGCTTCTTGAGGGGAAAGGAGAAACTCTGTGAGATGATTTCACAGAACACAAAGAAGTTTCTGAGAAATCTTCTTCTCTTTTTTATCGGAGGATATTTCCTTTGGCCCTGTAGTCTTCAAAGGGATCCGAAATATCTGTTCTCAGATTCCACAGATACAAGGCTAGCAAAGAGATCCACGAAATACAGATGTAACTCTGTGAGATGAATTCACAGAACACTAAGCAGTTTCCCAGAAAGCTTGTTTCCAGATTTCATTGAGGATATTTCCTTTTTTACCATAGCCCTCTATGGGCTTCCAAATATCACTTTGCCAAATCCACGAAAACTGTCTTAGGGAAAGGTTTCTTGATTGTAAAGCTGTAACTCTGTGAGATGATTTCACAGAACACAAAAAGTTCCTCAGAAAGCTTCTTTCTCTTTGATATCGGAAGATATTTCCTTTGGCCCTATAGTCTTCAAAGGGATACGAAATATCTGCTCTCAGATTCCACAGAAATAAGGCTAGCAAAGAGATCCACGAAATACAGATATAACTCTGTGAGATGATTTCACAGAACACAAAGAAGTTTCTCAGAAAGCTTCTTTCTCTTTGTTATCGTAGGATATTTCCTCTGGCCCTATAGTCTTCAAAGGGATCCGAAATATCTGTTCTCAGATTCCACAGAAATAAGGCTAGCTAAGAGATCCAAGAAATACAGATGTAACTCTGTGAGATGAATTAACAGAACACTAAGCAGTTTCTCAGAAAGCTTCTTTCCAGATTTCATCTGAGGATATTTCCTTTTTCACCATCCCATCTATGGTCTTCCAAATATCACTTTGCCAATTCCACAAAAACTGTCTTAGCGAATGGCTTCTTGAGGGGAAAGCTGAAACTCTGTGAGATGATTTTACAGAAGTCAAAGAAGTTTCTCAGAAACCTTCCTTCTCTTTTTTATCGGAGGATATTTCCTTTGACCCAATAGTGTTCAAAAGGATCCGAAATATCTGTTCTCAGATTCCACAGAAGTAAGGCTAGAAAAGAGATCCACGAAATCCAGATGTAACTCTGTGAGTGGAAGTCATATAACAGAGCAGTTTCTCTGAAAGCTTCTTTCCAGATTTCATCTGAGGATATTTCCTTTTTCACCATAGCCCTCTTGGGGCTTCCAAATATCACTTTGCCAATTCCACAAGAACTGTCTTATCGAAAGGTTTCTTGAGAGGAAAGCTGTAACTCTGTGAGATGATTTCACAGACCACAAAGAAGTTTCTCAGAAAGCTTCTTTCTCTTTGTTATCGGAGGATATTTCCTTTGGCCCTATAGTCTTCGAAGGGATCCGAAATATATGTTCTCAGATTCCACAGAAATAAGGCTAGAAAAGAGATCCACGAAATACAGATGTAACTCTGTGAGATGAATTAACAGAACTCTAAGCAGTTTCTCAGAAAGCTTCTTCCCAGATTTCATCTGAGGATATTTCCTTTTTCACCATAACCCTCTAGGGGCTTCCAAATATCACTTTGCCAATTCCACAAGAACTGTCTTAGCGAAAAGCTTCTTGAGAGGAAAGCTGTAACTCTGTAAGATGATTTCACAGAACTCAAAGAAGTTCCTCAGAAAGCTTCTTTCTCTTTGTTATCTGAAGATATTTCATTTGGCCCTACAGTCTTCAAAGGGATCCGAAATATCTGTTCTCAGATTCCACAGAAATAAGGCTAGCAAAGAGATCCACGAAGTACAGATGTAACTCTGTGAGATGAATTAACAGAAAACTAAGCAGTTTCTCAGAAAGCTTCTTTCCAATTTTCATCTGAGGATATTTCCTTTTTCACCGTACCCTCCATGGGCTTCCAAATATCACTTTGCCAATTCCACAAGAACAGTCTTAGCGAAAGGCTTCTTGAGGGGAACCTGCAACTCTGTGAGATGATTTTACAGAACACAAAGAAGTTTCTCAGAAAGCTTCCTTCTCTTGGTTATCGGAGGATATTTCCTTTGACTCAATAGTTTTCAAAAGGATCTGAAATATCTGTTCTCAGATTCCACAGAAATGAGGCTAGCAAAGAGATCCACGAAATCCAGATGTAACACTGTGAGTGAAAGTCAAACATCAGAGAGCAGTTTCTCAGAAAGCTTCTTTCAAGATTTCATCCGAGGATATTTCCTTTTTCACCATAGAGGTCTATGGGCTTCCAAATATCACTTTGCCAATTCCACGAGAACTGTCTTAGCGAAAGGCTTCTTGAGGGGAAAGCTGTAACTCTGTGAGATGATTTCGCAGAACACAAAGAAGTTCCTTAGAAAGCTTCTTCCTTTTGTTATCAGAAGATATTTCCTTTGGCCTTATATTCTTCAAAGGGATCCGAAATATCTCTTCGCAGATTCCAGAGAAATAAGGCTAGCAAATTGACCACGAATTACAGATGTAAATCTGTGAGATGAATTAACAGAACCCTAAGCAGTTTCACAGAAAGCTTCTTTCCAGATTTCATCTGAGGACATTTCCTTTTTCACCATAGACCTCTATGGACTTCCAAATATCACTTTGCCAATTCCACAAGAACTGTCTTAGCGAAAGGCTTCTTGACGGGAAAGCTGTCACTCTGTGAAATGATTTCACAGAACACAAAGAAGTTTCTCAAAGAGCTTCTTGCTCTTTGTTATCGGAGGATATTACCTTTGGCCCTATAGTCTTAAATGGGATCCAAAATATCTGTTCTCAGATTCCACAGAAATAAGGCTAGCAAAGAGATCCACGAAACACAGATGTAAATCTGTGAGTGGAAGTCACACATCACAGATCAGTTTTTTCAGAAAGCTTCTTTCCAGATTTCATCTGAGGATATTTCCTTTTTCACCATAGCCCTCTATGGGCTTCCAAATATCACATTGCCAATTAAACAAGAAGTGTCTTAGCGAAAGGCTTCTTGAGGGGAAAGCTGTAACTCCGTGAGATGATTTCGCAGAACACAAAGAAGTTCCTCAGAAACCTTCTTTCTCTTTGTTATCGGAAGATATTTCCTTTGGCCCTATTGTCTTCAAAGGGATCCGAAATATCTGTTCTCAGGTTCCACAGAAATAAGGCTAGCAAAGAGATCCACGAAATACAGATGTAACTCTGTGAGATGAATTAACAGAACACTAAGCAGTTTCTCAGAAAGCTTCTTTCAAGATTTCATCTGAGGATATTTCCTTTTTCACCATACCTTCATTGGGCTTCCAAATATCACTTTGCCAATTCCCCAAGAACTGTCTTAGCCAAAGACTTCTAGAGGGCAAAGCTGTAACTCTGTGAGATGATTTCACAGACACAAAGAACTTTCTCAGGAAGCTTCTTTCTCTTTGTTATCAGAGGATATTTCCTTTGGCCCTATAGTCTTCAAAGGGATCCGAAATATCTGTTCTCAGATTCCTCAGAAATAAGGCTAGCAAAGAGATCCACGAAATACAGATGTAACTCTGTGAGTGGAACTCACACATCACAGAGCAGTTACTCAGAAAGCTTTTTTCCAGATTTCATGTGAGGATATTTCCTTTATCACCGTTGCCCTCTATGGGCTTCCAAATATCACTTTGCCAATTCCACAAGAAGTGTCTTAGCTAAAGGCTTCTTGAGGGGAAAGCTGTAACTCTGTGAGATGATTTCGCAGAACACAAAGAAGTTTCTCAGAAAGCTTCTTTCTCTTTGTTATCGGAGGATATTTCCTTTAGCCCTATATTCTTCAAAGGGATACGAAATATCTATTCTCAGATTCCACAGAAATAAGGCTAGCAAAGAGATCCACGAAATACAGATGTAACCCTGTTAGATGAATTAACAGAACCCTAAGCAGTTTCTCAGAAAGCTTCTTTGCAGATTTCATCGGAGGAAATTTCCATTTTCACTATTGTCCTCTATAGGCTTCCAAATATCAGGTTGCCAATTCCACAAGAACGGTCTTAGCGAAAGGCTTCTTGAGGTGAACGCTGTAACTCTGTGAGATGATTTCACAGAACACAAAGAATTTTCTCAGAAAGCTTCTTTCTCTTTGTTATCGGAGGATATTTCCTTTGGCCCTATAGTCTTCAAAGGTATCCGAAATATCCGTTCTCAGATTCCACAGAAGTAAGGCTAGCAAAGAGATCCACGAAATACAGATGTAACTCTTTGAGATGAATTAACAGAACACTAAGCAGTTTCTCAGAAAGCTTCTTTCCAGATTTCATCTGAGGATATTTCCTTTTTCACCATAGCCCTCTATGGACTTCCAAATGTCACTCTGCCAATTCCACAGGAGCTGTCATAGAGAAAGGCTTCTTGAGAGGAAAGCTGTATCTATGTGAGATGATTTCACAGAACACAAAGAAGTTTCTCAAAGAGCTTCTTGCTCTTTGTTATCGGAGGATATTTCCTTTGGCCCTATAGTCTCCAAAGGGATCCGAAATATCTGTTCTCATATTCCACAAAAAAAGGCTAGCAAAGAGATCCAAGAAATACAGATGTAACTTTGTGAGATGAATTAACAGAACACTCAGCAGTTTCTCAGAAAGCTTCTTTCCAGATTTCATCTGATGATATTTCCTTTTCCACCATAGCCCTATATGGGCTTCCAAATATCACTTTGCCAATTCCACAAGAACTGCGTTAGCGAAAGGCTTCCTCAGGGGAAAGCTGTACCTCTGTGAGATGATTTCAGAACACAAAGAAGTTTCTCAGAAAGCTTCTTTCCAGATTTCATCTGAGGATATTTCCTTTTTCAACATAGCCCTCCATGGACTTCCAAATATCACTCTGCCAATTCCACAGCAGCTGTCTTAGAGAAAGGCTTCTTGAGTGGAAAGCTGTATCTCTGTGAGATGATTTCACAGAACACAAAGAGGTTTCTCAAAGAGCTTCTTGCTCTTTGTTTTCGGAGGATAAATCCTTTGGCCATGTAATCTTCAAATGGATCCGAAATATCTGTTCTCAGATTCCACAGATATAAGGCAAGCAAAGAGATCCACGAAATACAGATATAACTCTGTGAGATGAATTAACAGAACACTAAGCAGTTTCTCAGAAAGCTTCTTTCCAGATTTCATCTGAAGATATTTCCTTTCTCACCATAGCCCTCTATGGGCTTCCAAATATCCCTATGCCAATTCCACAAGAACTGTCTTAGCGAAAGTCTTTTTGAGGGGAAAGTTGTAACTCTGTGAGATTATTTCAGAGAACACAAAGAAGTTTCTCAGAAAGCTTCTTGCTCTTTGTTATCGGAGGATATTTCCTTTGGCCCTATAGTCTTCAAAAGGATACGAAATATCTGTTCTCAGATTCCACAGAAATAAGGCTAGCAAAGAGATCCACGAAATACAGATGTAAATCTGTGAGTGGAAGTCACGCATCACAGCAGTTTCTCAGAAAGCTTCTTTCCAGATTTCATCTGATGATATTTCCTTTTTCACCATAGCCCTCTATGGGCTTCCAAATATCACTTTGCCAATTCCACAAGAACTGTCTTAGCGAAAGGCTTCTTGAGGGGAAAGCTGTAACTCTGTGAGATGATTTCACAGAACACAAAGAAGTTTCTCAGAAACCTTATTTCTCTTTTTTATCGGAGGATATTACCTTTGGCCCTATAGTCTTCAAAGGGATCCGAAATATCTGTTCTCAGATTCCACAGAAATAAGGCTAACAAAGAGATCCACGAAATACGGAGGTAATTCTGTGAGATGAATTAACAGCACATTAAGCAGTTTCTCAGAAAGCTTCTTTCCAGATTTCATCTGAGGATATTTCCTTTTTCACCATAGCTCTCTAAGGGCTTCCAAATATCACTTTGCCAATTCCACAAGAACTGTCTTAGCGAAAGGCTTCTTGAGGGGAAACTTGTAACTGTGTGAGATGATTTCAGAGAACACAAAGAAGTTTCTCAGAAAGCTTCTTTCTCTTTGTTATCGGAGGATATTTCCTTTGGCCCTATAGTCTTCAAAAGGATCCGAAATATCTCTTCTCAGATTCCACAGAAATAAGGCTAACAAGGAGATCCACGAAATACAGATGTAACTCTGTGAGATGAATTAACAGAACACTAAGCAGTTTCTCAGAACGCTTCTTTCCAGATTTCATCTGAGGATATTTCCTTTTTCACCATAGCCCTCTAAGGGCTTCCAAATATCACTTTGCCATTTCCACAAAAAATGTCTTAGCGAAAGGCTTCTTGAGGGGAAAGCTGTAACTCTGTGAGATGATTTCACAGAACACCAAGAAGTTTCTCAGAAAGCTTCTTGCTCTTTGTTATCGGAGGATATTTCCTTTTACCCTATAGTCTTCAAAGGGATCCGAAATATCTGTTCTCAGATTCCACAGAAATAAGGCTAGCAAAGAGATCCACGAAATACAGATATAACCCTGTTAGGTGAATTAACAGAACCCTAAGCAGTTTCTCAGAAAGCTTCTTTGCAGATTTCATCGGAGGAAATTTCCATTTTCACCATAGCCCTCTATGGGCTTCCAAATATCAGTTTGCCAATTCCACAAGAACGGTCTTAGCGAAAGGCTTCTTGAGGTGAACGCTGTAACTCTGAGAGATGATTTCACAGAACACAAAGAATTTTCTCAGAAAGCTTCTTTCTCTTTGTTATCGGAGGATATTTCCTGTGGCCCTATAGCCTTCAAAGGGATCCGAAATATCTGTTCTCAGATTACACAGAAATAAGGCTACCAAGAGATCCACGAAATACAGAGGTAACTCTGTGAGATGAATTAACAGAACCCTAAGCAGTTTCTCAGAAAGCTTCTTTCCAGGTTTCATCTGAGGATATTTCCTTTTTCACAATAGCCCTCTATGGGTTCAATTATCACTTTGCCAATTCCACAAGAACTGTCTTAGCGAAAGGCTTATTGAGGGGAAAGCTCTACCTCTGTGAGATGATTTCACAGAACACAAAGAAGTTTCTCAGAAAGCTTCTTTCTCTTTTTTATCGGAGGATATTTCCTTTGGCCCTATAGTCTTCAAAGGGATCCGAAATATCTGTTCTCAGATTCCACAGAAATAAGGCTAGCAAAGAGATACACGAAATACAGATGTAACTCTGGGAGATGAATTAACAGAACACTAAGCAGTTTCTCAGAAAGCTTCTTTCCAGATTTCATCTGAGGATATTTCCTTTTTCACCATAGCCCTCTATGGGCTTCCAAATATCCCTTTTCCAATTCCACAAGAACTGTCTTAGCGAAAGGCTTCTTGAGGGGAAAGCTGTAACTCTGTGAGATGATTTCACAGAACACAAAGAAGTTTCTCAGAAAGCTTATTTCTCTTTGTTATTTGAGGATATTTCCTTTGGCCCTATAGTCTTCAAAGGGATCCGAAATATCTGTTCTCAGATTCCACAGAAATAAATCTAGCAAAGAGATCCACGAAATACAGATGTAACTCTGGGAGATGAATTAACCGAACCCTAAGCAATTTCTCAGAAAGCTTCTTTCCAGATTTCAACAGAGTATATTTCCTTTTTCAAAATAGCCCTCTATGGGCTTCCAAATATCACCTTGCCAATTCCACAAGAACTGTCTTAGCGAAAGGCTTCTTGAGGGGATAGCTGTAACTCTGTGAGATGATTTCACAGAACACAAAGAAGTTTCTCAGAAAGCTTCTTGCTCTTTGTTATCGAAGGATATTTCCTTTGGACCTATAATCTTCAAAGAGATCAAAAACATCTGTTCTCAGATTACACAGAAGTTAGGCTAGCAAATACATCCACGAAATACAGAGGTAACTCTGTGAGATGAATTAACAGAACACTAAGCAGTTTCTCAGAAAGCTTCCTTCCAGATTTCATCTGAGGATATTTCCTTTTTCACCATAGCCCTCTATGGACGTCCAAATAAAACTTTGCCAATTCCACAAGAGCTGTCTTAGCGAAAGGCTTCTTGAGGGGAAAGCTGTAACTCTGTGAGATGATTTCACAGAACACAAAGAAGTTTCTCAAAGAGCTTCTTGCTCTTTGTTATCGGAGGATATTTCCTTTGGCCCTGTAGTCTTCAAAGGGATCCGAAATATCTGTTCTCAGATTCCACAGAAATAGGGCTAGCAAAGAGATCCACGAAATACAGACGTAACTCTGTGAGATGAATTAACAGAACACTCAGCAGTTTCTCAGAAAGCTTCTTTCCAGATTTCATCTAATGATATTTCCTTTTTCACCATAGTCCTCTACGGGCTTCCAAATATCACTTTGCCAATTCCACAAGAATTGCCTTAGCGAAAGGCTTCCTCAGGGGAAAGCTGTACCTCTGTGAGATGATTTCAGAACACAAAGAAGTTTCTCAGAAATCTTCTATCTCTTTGATATCGGAGGATATTTCCTTTGGCCCTATAGCCTTCAAAGGGATCCGAAATATCTGTTCTCCGATTACACAGAAATAAGGCTAGCAAAGAGATCCACGAAATACAGAGGTAACTCTGTGAGATGAATTAACAGAACCCTAGGCAGTTTCTCAGAAAGCTTCTTTCCAGGTTTCATCTGAGGATACTTCCTTTTTCACAATAGCCCTCTATGGGGTTCCAATTATCACTTTCCCAATTCCACAAGAACTGTCTTAGCGAGAGGCTTCTTGAGGGGAAAGCTGTGACTCTGTGAGATGATTTCACGGAACACAAAGAAGTTTCTCAGAAAGCTTCTTTCTCTTTTTTATCGGAGGATATTTCCTTTGGCCCTATAGTTTTCAAAGGGATCCGAAATATCTGTTCTCAGATTCCACAGAAATAATGCTAGCAAAGAGATCCACGAAATACAGACGTAACTCTGTGAGATGAATTAGCAGAACACTAAGCAGTTTCTCAGAAACCTTCTTTCCAGATTTCATCTGAGGATATTTCCTTTTTCACCATAGCCCTCTATGGGCTTCCAAATATCACTTTGCCAATTCCACAAGAACTGTCTTACCGAAAGGCTTTTTGAGGGGAAAGCTGTAACTCTGGGAGATGATTTCACAGAACACAAAGAAGTTTCTCAGAAAGCTTCTTTCTCTTTCTTATCGGAGGATATTTCCTTTGGCCCTATAGTCTTCAAAGGGATCCGAAATATCTGTTCTCAGATTCCACAGAAATAAGGCTAGCAAAGAGATCCAGGAAATACAGATGTAACTCTGTGAGATGAATTAACAGAACACTAAGGAGTTACTCAGAAAGCTTCTTTCCAGATTTCATCTGAGGATATTTCCTTTTTCACCATAGCCCTCCATGGGCTTCCAAATATCACTTTGCCAATTCCACAAGAACTGTCTTAGCGAAAGGCTTCTTGAGGGGAAAGCTGTAACTCTGTGAGATGATTTCAAAGAACACAGAGAAGTTTCTGAGAAAGCTTCTTTCTCTTTGTTATCGGAGGATATTTCCTTTACCACTGTAGTCTTCAAAGGGATCCGAAATATCTGTTCTCAGATTCCACAGAAATAAGGCTAGCAAAGAGATCCACGAAATACAGATGTAACTCTGTGAGATGAATTAACAGAACACTAAGCAGTTTCTCAGAAAGCTTCTTTCCAGATTTCACCTGAGGATATTTCCTTTTTCAACATAGCTCTCTATGGGCTTTCAAATATCACTTTGCAATTCCACAAGAACTGTTTAGCGAAAGGCTTCTTGAGGGGAAAGCTGTAACTCTGTGAGATGATTTCACAGAATACAAAGAAGTTTCTCAGAAAGCTTCTTTCTCTTTGTTATCGGAGGATATTTCCTTTGACCCTGTATTCTTCAAAGGGATCCGAAATATCTGTTCTCAGATTCCACAGATATAAGGCTAGCAAAGAGATCCAGGAAACACAGAAGTAACTCTATGAGATGAATTAACAGAACACTAAGAAGTTTCTCAGAAAGCTTCTTTCCAGATTTCATCTGAGGACATTTCCTATTTCACCATAGCCCTCTATGGGCTTCCAAATATCACTTTGCCAATTCCACAAGAACTGTCTTAGCGAAAGGCTTCTTGAGGGGAAAGCTGTAACTCTGTGAGATGATTTCAGAGAACACAAAGAAGTTTCTCAGAAAGCTTCTTGCTCTTTGTTATCGGAGGATATTTCCTTTGGCTCTATAGTCTTCAAAGGGATCCGAAATATCTGTTCTCAGATTCCACAGAAAAAAGACTAGCAAAGAGATCCACGAAATACAGATGTAACTCTGTGAGATGAATTAACAGAACACTAAGCAGTTTCTCTGAAAGCTTCTTTCCAGATTTCATCTGACGATATTTCCTTTTTCACCATAGCCCTCTATGAGCTTCCAAATATCACTTTGCCAATTACACAAGAACTGCCTTTGCGAAAGGCTTCTTCAGGGGAAAGCTGTACCTCTGTGGGATGATTTCACAGAACACAAAGAAGTTTCTCAGAAATCTTCTTTCTCTTTGTTTCGGAGGATATTTCCTTTGGCCCTATAGTCTTCAAAAGGATCCGAAATATCTGTTCTCATATTCCACAGAAATAAGGTTTGCAAATAGACCACGAATACAGATGTAACTCTGTGAGATGAATTAAGAGAACACTAAGCAGTTACTCAGAAACCTTCTTTCCAGATTTCATCTGAGGATATTTCCTTTTTCACCGTAGCCCTCTATGGGCTTCCAAATATCACTTTGCCAATTCCACAAGAACTGTCTTAGCGAAAGGCTTCTTGCGGGGAAAGAAGTAACTCTGTGAGATGATTTCACAGAACACAAAGAAGTTTCTCAGAAAGCTTCTTTCTCTTTTTTATTGGAGGATATTTCCTTTGGCCCTATAGTCTTCAAAGGTATCTGAAATATCTGTTCTCATATACCACAGAAATAAGGCTAGCAAAGAGATCCACGAAATACAGAGGTAACTCTGTGAGATGAATTAACAGAACACTCAGCAGTTTCTCTGAAAGCTTCTTTCCAGATTTCATCTGAAGATATTTCCTTTTTCACCATAGCCCACTAAGGGCTTCCAAATATCAGTTTGCCAATTCCACAAGAGCTGCCTTAGCGGAAGGCTTCTTCAGGGGAAAGCTGTACCTCTGTGAGATGATTTCACAGAATACAAAGAGGTGTCTCAGAAAGCTTCTTTCTCTTTGTTATCGGAGGATATTTCCGTTGGCCGTATAGTCTTCAAAAGGATCCGAAATATCTGTTCTCATATTCCACAGAAATAAGGCTAGCAAATAGACCAAGAATACAGATGTAACTCTGTGACATGAATAAACAGAACACTACGCAGTTTCTCAGAAAGCTTCTTTCCAGATTTCATCTGAGGATATTTCCTCTTTCACCGTAGCCCTCTATGGGCTTCCAAATATCACTTTGCCAATTCCACCAGAACTGTCTTAGCAAAAGGCTTCTTGACGAGAAAAAAGTAACTCTGTGAGATGATTTCACAGAACAAAAAGAAGTTTCTCAGAAAGCTTCTTTCTCTTTTTTATCGGAGGATATTTCCGTTGGCCCTATAGTCTTCAAAGGGATCTGAAATATCTGATCTAATATCCCACAGAAATAAGGCTAGCAAAGAGATCCACGAAATACAGAGGTAACACTGTGAGATGAATTAACAGAACACTAAGCAGTTTCTCAGAAAGCTTCTTTCCAGATTTCATCTGAGGATTTTTCCTTTTTCACCATAGCCCTCTATGGGCTTCCAAATATCACTTTGCCAATTCCACAAGAACTGTCTTAGCGAAGGCTTCTTGAAGGGAATGTTGTAACTCTGTGAGATGATTTCACAGAACACAAAGAAGTTTCTCAGAAAGCTTCTTGCTCTTTGTTATTGGAGGATATTTCCTTTGCCCCTGTAGTCTTCAAAGAGATCCGAAATATCTGTTCTCAGATTCCACAGAAATAAGGCTAGAAAAGAGATCCAAGAAATACAGATGTAACTCTGTGAGATGAATTAACAGAACACTAAGCAGTTTCTTAGAAAGCTTCTTTCCAGATTTCATCTGGGAAATTTCCTTTTTCACCATTTCCTCTATGGTCTTCCAAATATCACTTTGCCAATTCCACAAGAACTGTCTTAGCGAAACGCTTCTTGAAGGGAAAGTTGTAACTCTGTGAGATGATTTCAGAGAACACAAAGATGTTTCTCAGAAAGCTTCTTTCTCTTTGTTATCGGAGGATATTTCCTTTGGCCCTATAATCTTCAAAGGGATCCGAAATATCTGTTCTCATATTCCACAGAAATAAGGGTAGCAATTAGATGCACGAAATACAGATAAAACTCTTTGAGAGGAAGTCACGCATCACAGAGCAGTTTCTCAGAAAGCTTCTTTCCAGATTTCATCTGAGGATATTTCCTTTTTCACCATAGCCCTCTATGGGCTTCCAAATATCACTTTGCCAATTCCACAAGAACTGTCTTAGCGAAAGGCTTCTTGAGGGGAAAGCTGTAACTCTGTGAGATGGTTTCACAGAACACAAAGAAGTTTCTCAGAAAGCTTCTATCTCTTTGTTATCGGAGGATATTTACTTTGGCCCTATAGTCTTCAAAGGGATCCGAAATATCTGTTCTCAGATTCCACAGAAATAAGGCTAGCAAAGAGATACACGAAATACAGATGTAACTCAGTGAGATGAATTAACAGAACACTAAGCTGTTATTCAGAAACCTTCCTTCCAGATTTCATCTGAGGATATTTCCTTTTTCTACGCAGCCCTCTATGGGCTTCCAATTATCACTTTGCCAATTCCACAAGAACTGTCTTAGCGAAAGTCTTCTTGAGGGGAAAGCTGTAAGTCTGTGAGATGGTTTCACAGAACACAAAGAAGTTTCTCAGAAAGCTTCTATCTCTTTGTTATCGGAGGATATTTCCTTTGAACGTATAGTCTTCAAAGGGATCCGAAATATCTGTTCTCAGATTCCACCGAAATAAGGCTAGCAAAGAGATCCACGAAATATATAGGTAACTCTGTGAGATGAATTAACAGAACACTAAGCAGTTTCTCAGAAAGCTTCTTTCCAGATTTCACATGAGGATACTTCCTTTTTCACCATAGCCCTCTATGGGCTTCCAAATATCACTTTGCCAATTCCACAAGAACTGTCATAGCGAAAGGCTTCTTGATTTGAAAGCTGTAACTCTGTGAGATGGTTTCACAGAACACAAAGAAGTGTCTCAGAAAGCTTCTTTCTCTTTGTTATCGGAGGATATTTCCTTTGGCCGTATAGTCTTCAAAGGGATCCGAAATATCTGTTCTCAGATTCCTCAGAAATAAGGCTAGCAAAGAGATCCACGAAATACAGATGTAACTCTGTGAGTGCAAGTCCCACATCACAGAGCAGTTTCTCAGAAAGCTTCTTTCCAGATTTCATCTGAGGATATTTCCTTTTTCACCCTAGCCCTCTATGGGCTTCCAAATATCACTTTGACAATTCCACAAGAACTGTCTTAGCGAAAGGCTTCTTGAGGGGAAAGCTGTAACTCTGTGAGAATATTTCACAGAACACAAAGAAGTTTCTCAGAAAGCTTCTTTCTCTTTGTTATCGGAAGATATTTCCTTTGGCTCTATAGGCTTCAAAGTGATCCGAAATATCTGTTCTCAGATTCCACAGAAATAAGGCTAGCAAAGAGATCCACGAAATACAGATGAAACTCTGTGAGATGAATTAACAGAACACTAAGCAGTTTCTCAGAAAGCTTCTTTCCAGATTTCATCTGAGGATATTTCCTTTTTCACCATAGCCCTCTAACTGATTCCAAATATCACTTTGCGAATTCCACAAAAACTGTCTTCAAGAAAGGCTTCTTGAGGGGAATGCTGTAACTCTGTGAGAAGATTTCACGGAACACAAAGAAGTTTCTCAGAAAGCTTCTTTCTCTTTGTTATCGGAGGATATTTCCTTTGGCCCTATAGTCTTCAAAGGGATCTGATATATCTTTTCTCAGATTCCACAGAAATAAGGCTAGCAAAGAGATCCACGAAACACAGATGTAACTCTGTGAGTGCAAGTCACACATCACAGAGCAGTTTCTCAGAAAGCTTCTTTCCAGATTTCTTCTGAGTATATTTCCTTTTTCACCATAGCCATCTATGGGCTTCGAAATATCACTTTGTCAATTCCACAAGAACTGTCTTAGCGAAAGGCATCTTGAGAGGAAAGCTGTAACTCTGTGAGATGATTTCACAGAACACAAAGAAGTTTCTCAGAAAGCTTCTTTCTCTTTGTATCGGAGGATATTTCCTTTGGCCCTATAGTCTTCAAAGGGATCCGAAATATCCGTTCTCAGATTCCACAGAAATAAGGCTAGCAAAGAGATCCACGAAATACAGAGGTAACTCTGTGAGATGAATTAACAGAACACTAAGCAGTTTCTCAGAAAGCTTCTTTCCAGATTTCATCTTAGGATATTTCCTTTTTCACCATAGCCCTCTAACTGCTTCCAAATATCTCTTTGCCAATTCCACAAAAACTATCTTAGAAAAAGGCTTCTTGAGGGGAATGCTGTAACTCTGTGAGATGATTTCACAGAACACAAAGATGTTTCTCAGAAAGCTTCTTTTTCTTTGTTATCGGAGGATATTTCCTTTGGCCCTATAGTCTTCAAAGGGATCCGAAATATCTGTTCTCAGATTCCGCAGAAGTAAGGCTAGCAAAGAGATCCACGAAATACCGATGTAACTCTGTGAGATGAATTAACAGAACACTAAGCAGTTTCTGAGAAAGCTTCTTTCCAGATTTCAACTGAGGATATTTCCTTTTTCACCATAGCCCTCTATGGACTTCCAAATATCACTTTGAAAATTCCACAAGAGCTGTCTTAGCGAAAGGCTTCTTGAGGTGAAAGCTGTAACTCTGTGAGATGATTTCACAGAACACAAAGAAGTTTCTCAAAGAGCTTCTTGCTCTTTGTTATCGGAGGATATTTCCTTTGGCCCTATAGTCTTCAAAAGGATCCGAAATATATGTTCTCAGATTCTCCAGAAATAAGGCTAGCAAATAGAACGGGAATACAGATGTAACTCTGTGAGATGAATTAAGAGAACACTAAGCAGTTTCTCAAAAAGCTTCTTTCTAGATTTCATCTGAGGATACTTCCTTTTTCAACATAGCCCTCTAAGGGCTTCCAAATATCACTTTGCCAATTCCACAAGAACTGTCTTAGCGAAAGGCTTCTTGAGGGGAAAGCTGTAACTCTGTCAGTTGATTTCACAGAACACAAAGAACTTTCTCAGAAAGCTTCTTTCTCTTTGTTATCGGAGGATATTTATTTGGCCCTATAGTCTTCAAAGGGATCCGAAATATCTGTTCTCAGATTCCACAGAAATAAGGCTAGCAAAGAGATCAACGAAATACAGATGAAACTCTGTGAGATGAATTAAAGAACACTAAGCAGTTTTTCAGAAAGCTTCTTTCCAGATTTCATCTGAGGATATTTCCTTTTTCACCATAGCCCTCTAAGGGCTTCCAAATATCTCTTTGCCAATTCCTCAAAAACTGTCTTAGAGAAAGGCTTGTGAGAGGAATGCTGTAACTCTGTGAGATGATTTCACAGAACACAAAGTAGTTTCTCAGAAAGCTTCTTTAACTTTGTTATCGGAGGATATTTCCTTTGGCCCTATAGTCTTCAATGGGATCCGAAATATCTGTTCTCAGATTCCACAGAAGTAAGGCTAGCAAAGAGATCCACGAAATACAGATGTAACTCTGTGAGATGAATTAACAGAACACTAAGAAGTTTCTCAGAAAGCTTCTTTCCAGATTTCATCTAATGATATTTCCTTTTTCACCATAGCCATCTATGGACTTCCAAATATCACTTTGCCAATTCCACAAGAGCTGTCTTTGCGAAAGGCTTCTTGAGGGGAAGGCTGTAAGTCTGTGAGATGATTTCACAGAACACAAAGAAGTTTCTCAAAGAGCATCTTGCTCTTTGTTATCGGAGGATATTTCCTTTGGCCCTATAGTCTTCAAATGGATCCGAAATATCTGTTCTCAGATTCCACAGAAATAAGGCTAGCAAAGAGATCCACGAAATACAGATGTAACTCTGTGAGATGAATTAACAGAACACTAAGCAGTTTCTCAGAACGCTTCTTTCCAGATTTCATCTGAGGATATTTCCTTTTTCACCATAGCCCTCTATGGGCTTCCAAATATCAGTTTGCCAATTCCACAAGAACTGTCTTAGCGAAAGGCTTCTTGAGGGGAAAGCTGTAACTCTGTGAGATGATTTCACAGAACACAAAGAAGTTTCTCAGAAAGCTTCTTTCTCTTTGTTATCAGAGGATATTTCCTTTGGCCATATAGTCTTCAAAGGTATCCGAAATATCTGTTCTTAGATGCCACAGAAATAAGGCTACCAAAGAGATACACGAAATACAGATGTAGCTCTGTGAGATGAATTAACAGAAGACTAAGCAGTTTCTCAGAAATCTTCTTTTCAGATTTCATCTGAGGATATTTCCTTTTTCACCATAGCCCTCTATGGGCTTCCAAATATCACTTTGTCAATTCCACAAGAATTGTCTTAGCGAACGGCTTCTTGAGGGGAAAGCTGTAACTCTGTGAGATGATTTCACAGAACACGAAGAAGTTTCTCAGAAAGCTTCTTTCTCTTTGTTATCGGAGGATATTTCCTTTGGCCCTATAGTCTTCAAAGGGATCCGAAATATCTGTGCTCAGATTCCACAGAAATAAGGCTAGCAAAGAGATCCACGAAATACAGATGTAGCTCTGTGATTGGAAGTCACACATCACAGAGCAGTTTCTCAGAAAGCTTCCTTCCAGATTTCATCTGAGGATATTTCCTTTTTCACCATAGCCCTCTATGGGCTCCCAAATATCACTTTGCCAATTCCACAAGAACTGTCTTAGCGAAAGGCTTCCTATGGTGAAAGCTGTAACTCTGTGAGATGATTTCACAGAACACGAAGAAGTTTCTCAGAAAGCTTCTTTCAATTTTTTATGGGAGGATATTTCCTTTGGCCCTAGAGTCTTCAAAGGGATCCGAAATATCTGTTCTCAGATTCCACAGAAATATGGCTAGCAAAGAGAACCACGAAATACAGATGTAACTCTGTGAGACGAATTAACAGAAAACGAAGCAGTTTCTCAGAAAGCTTTTTCCAGATTTCATCTGAGGATATTTCCTTTTTCACCATAGCCCTCTCTTGCCTACCAAATATCACTTTGCCAATTCCACAATAACTGTCTTAGCGAAAGGCTTCTTGAGGGGAAAGCTGTAACCCTGTGAGATGATTTCACAGAAAACAAAGAAGCTTCTCAGAAAGCTTCCTTCTCTTTGTCATCGGAGGATATTTCCTTGGCCCTACAGTCTTCAAAGGGATCCGAAATATCTGTTCTCAGATTCCACAGAAATAAGGTTAGCAAAATGATCCAGGAAATACAGATGTAACTCTGTGAGATGAATTAAAAGAACACTAAGTAGTTTCTCAGAAAGCTTCTTTCCAGATTTCATTTAAGGATATTTCCTTTTCACCATAGCCCTCTATGGGCTTCCAAATATCACTTTGCCAATTCCACAAGAACAGTCTAAGCGAAAGGCCTCTTCAGGGGAAAGGTGTAACTCTGTGAGATGATTTCACAGAACACAACGAACTTTCTCAGAAAGCTTCTTTCTCTTTGTTATCGGAGGATATTTCCTTTGGCGTATAGTGTGCAAGGGGATCCGAAATATCTGTTCTCAGATTCCACAGAAATAAGACTCGCCAACAGATCCACGAAATAGAGATGTAACTCTGTGAGATGAATTAACAGAACACGAAGCAGTTTCTCAGAAAGATTCTTTCCAGATTTCATCTGAGGATATTTCCTTTTTCACCATAGCCCTCTAAGGGCTACAAAATATCACTTTGCCAATTCCACAAGAACTGACTTAGAGAAAGGCTTCTTGAGGGGAAAGCTGTAACTCTCTGAGATGATTTCACAGAACACAAAGAAGTTTCTCAGAAAGCTTCTTTCTCTTTGTTATCGGAGGATATTTCCTTTGGCCCTAGAGTCTTCAAAGGGATCCTAAATATCTGTTCTCAGATTCCACAGAAACAAGGCTGGCAAAGAGATCCACGAAATACAGATGTAACTCTGTGAGATAAATTAACATAACACTAAGCAATTTCTCAGAAAGCTTCTTTCCGGATTTCATCTGAGGATATTTCCTTTCTCACCATAGCCCCCATGGGCTTCCAAATATCACTTTGACAATTCCACGAGAAATGTCTTAGCGAAAGGCTTCTTGATTGTAAAGCTGTAACTCTGTGAGATGATTTCACAGAACACAAAGAAGTTTCTCATAAAGCTTCTTTCTCTTTGTTATCGGAGGATATTTCCTTTGGACCTATTGTCTTCAAAGGGATCCGAAATATCTGTTCTCACATTCCAAAGAAATGAGGCTAGCAAAGAGATCCACGAAATACAGATGTAATTCTGTGAGTGGAAGTCACACATCACAGAGCAGTTTGTCAAAAAGCTTCTTTCCAGATTTCATCTGCGGATATTTCCTTTTTCACCACAGCCCTCTATGGGCTTCCAAATATCACTTTGCCAATTCCACAAGAACTGTCTTAGCGAAAGGCTTCTTGAGGGGAAAGCTGTAACTCTGTGAGATGATGTCACAGAACACAAAGAAGCTTCTCAGAAAGCTTCTTTCTCTTTGTTTATGAGGATATTTCTTTGGCCCTGTAGTCTTCAAAGGGATCCGAAATATCTGTTCTCAGATTCCAAAGAAATAAGGCTAGCGAAGACATCCACGAATTCAGATGTAACTCTGTGAGATGAATTAACAGAACACTAAGCAGTTTCTCAGAAATATTCTCTACAATTTCATCTGAGGATATTCCATTTTCACCATAGCCCTCTAAGGGCTACCAAATATCACTTTGCCAATTCCACAAGAACTGTCTTAGCGAAAGGCTTCTTGAGGGGAAAGCTGTAACTCTGTGAGATGATTTCATGGAACACAAAGAAGTTTCTCAGAAAGCTTCTTTTTCTTTCTTATCGGAGGATATTTCCTTTGGCCCTGTAGTCTTCAATGGGATCCGAAATATCTGTTCTCAGATTCCACAGAAATAACACTCGCAAAGAGATCCACGAAAAACAGATGTAACTCTGTGAGATGAATTAACAGAACACTAAGCAGTTTCTCAGAAAGCTTCTTTCCAGATTTCATCTGAGGATATTTCCTTTTTCACCATAGCCCTCTAAGGGCTTCCAAATATCACTTTGCCTATTCCACAAGAAATGTCTCAGCGAAAGGCTCCTTGAGGGGAAAGCTGTTACTCTGTGAGATGATTTCACAGAACACAAAGAAGTTTCTCAGAAAGCTTCTTTCTCTTTGTAATCGGAGGATATTTCCATTGGCCCTATAGTCTTCAAAGGGATCCGAATATCTGTTCTCAGATTCCACAGAAATAAGGCTAGTAAAGAGATCCATGAAATACAGATGTAACTCTGTGAGATGAATTAACAGAACACTAAGCAGTTTCTCAGAAACCTTCTTTCCAGATTTCATCTGAGGATATTCCTTTTTCACCATAGCCCTCTACGGGCTCCCAAATATCACTCTGCCAATTCCACAAAAACTGTCTTAGGGAAAGGCTTCTTGAGGGGAAAGCTGTAACTCTGTGAGATGATTTCACAGAACACAAAGAAGTTTCTCAGAAAGCTTCTTTCTCTTTGTTATCAGAGGATATTTCCTTTGGCCCTATAGACTTCAAAGGGATCCAAAATATCTGTTCTCAGATTCCACAGAAATAAGGCTAGCAAAGAGATCCACGAAATACAGATGTAACTCTGTGAGATGAATTAACAGAACACTAAGCAGTTTCTCAGAACGCTTCTTTCCAGATTTCATCTGAGGATATTTCCTTTTTCAGCATAGCCCTCTATGGGCTTCCAAATATCAGTTTGCCAATTCCACAAGAACTGTCTTAGCGAAAGGCTTCTTGAGGGGAAAGCTGTAACTCTGTGAGATGATTTCACAGAACACAAAGAAGTTTCTCAGAAAGCTTCTTTCTCTTTGTTATCAGAGGATATTTCCTTTGGCCATATAGTCTTCAAAGGTATCCGAAATATCTGTTCTCAGATGCCACAGAAATAAGGCTACCAAAGAGATCCACGAAATACAGATGTAGCTCTGTGAGATGAATTAACAGAAGACTAAGCAGTTTCTCAGAAATCTTCTTTTCAGATTTCATCTGAGGATATTTCCTTTTTCACCATAGCCCTCTATGGGCTTAAAAATATCACTTTGTCAATTCCACAAGAATTGTCTTAGCGAAAGGCTTCTTGAGGGGAAAGCTGTAACTCTGTGAGATGATTTCACTGAACACAAAGAAGTTTCTCCGAAAGCTTCTTTCTCTTTTCTATCGGAGGATATTTCCTTAGGCCATATAGTCTTCAAAGGGATCCGAAATATCTGTTCTCAGATTCCACAGAAACAAGGCTAGCAAAGAGATCCACGAAGAGCAAATGTAACTCTGTGAGATAAAGTAACAGAACACTAAGCAATTTCTCAGAAAGCTTCTTTCCGGATTTCATCTGAGGATATTTACTTTTTCACCATAGCCCCCATGGGCTTCCAAATATCACTTTCACATTTCCACGAGAACTGTCTTAGCGAAAGGCTTCTTGAGGGTAAAGCTGTAACTCTGTGAGATGATTTCACAGAACACAAAGAAGTTTCTCAGAAAGCTTCTTTCTCTTTGTTATCGGAGGATATTTCCTTTGGCCCTATAGTCTTCAAAGGGATCCGAAATATCTGTGCTCAGATTCCACAGAAATAAGGCTAGCAAAGAGATCCACGAAATACAGATGTAACTCTGTGAGTGGAAGTCACACATCACAGAGCAGTTTCTCAGAAAGCTTCCTTCCAGATTTCATCTGAGGATACTTCCTTTTTCACCTTTGCCCTCTATGGGCTCCCAAATATCACTTTGCCAATTCCACAAGAACTGTCTTAGCGAAAGGCTTCTTATTGGGAAAGCTGTAACTCTGTCAGATGATTTCACAGAACACAAAGAAGTTTCTCAGAAAGCTTCTTTCAATTTGTTATGGGAGGATATTTCCTTTGGCCCTAGAGTCTTCAAAGGGATCCGAAATATCTGTTCTCAGATTCCACAGAAATATGGCTAGCAAAGAGATCCACGAAGTACAGATGTAACACTGTGAGACGAATTAACAGAAAACGAAGCAGTTTCTCAGAAAGCTTTTTCCAGATTTCTTCTGAGGATATTTCCTTTTTCACCATAGCCCTCTCTTGCCTACCAAATATCACTTTGCCAATTCCACAATAACTGTCTTAGCGAAAGGCTTCTTGAGGGGAAAGCTGTAACCCTGTGAGACGATTTCACAGAAAACAAAGAAGTTTCTCAGAAAGCTTCCTTCTCTTTGTCATCGGAGGATATTTCCTTGGCCCTACAGTCTTCAAAGGGATCCGAAATATCTGTTCTCAGATTCCACAGAAATAAGGTTAGCAAAGTGATCCACGAAATACAGATGTAACTCTGTGAGATGAATTAACAGAACACTAAGTAGTTTCTCAGGAATCTTCTTTCCAGATTTCATTTGAGGATATTTCCTTTTCACCATAGCCCTCTATGGGCTTCCAAATATCACTTTGCCAATTCCACAAGAACAGTCTAAGCGAAAGGCTTCTTCAGGGGAAAGCTGTAACTCTGTGAGATGATTTCACAGAACACAACGAACTTTCTCAGAAAGCTTCTTTCTCTTTGTTATCGGAGGATATTTCCTTTGGCCGTATAGTGTGCAAGGGGATCCGAAATATCTGTTCTCAGATTCCACAGAAATAAGACTCGCAAAGACATCCACGAAATACAGATGTAACTCTGTGAGATGAATTAACAGAACACGAACCAGTTTCTCAGAAAGATTCTTTCCAGATTTCATCTGAGGATATTTCCTTTTTCACCATAGCCCTGTATGGGTTACAAAATATCACTTTGCCAATTCCACAAGAACTGTCTTAGTGAAAGGCTTCTTGAGGGGAAAGCTGTAACTCTGTGAAATGATTTCACAGAACACAAAGAAGTTTCTCAGAAAGCTTCTTTCTCTTTGTTATCGGAGGATATTTCCTTTGGCCCTATAGTCTTCAAAGGGATCCGAAATATCTCTTCTCAAATGCCACAGAAATAAGGCTAAAAAAGAGATCCACTAAATACAGATGTAGCTCTGTGAGATGAATTAACAGAAGACTAAGCAGTTTCTCAGAAAGCTTCTTTCCAGATTTCATCTGAGGATATTTCCTTTTTCACCATAGCCCTCTATGGGCTTCCAAATATCACTTTGTCAATTCCACAAGAATTGTCTTAGCGAAAGGCTTCTTGAGGGGAAAGCTGTAACTCTGTGAGATGATTTCACAGAACACAAAGAAGTTTCTCAGAAAGCTTCTTTCTCTTTGTTATCGGAGGATATTTTCTTTGGCCCTATAGTCTTCAAAGGGATCCGAAATATCTGTTCTCAGATTCCACAGAAACAAGGCTGGCAAAGAGATCCACGAAATACAGATGTAACTCTGTGAGATAAATTAATAGAACACTAAGCAATTTCTCAGAAAGCTTCTTTCCGGATTTCATCTGAGGATATTTCCTTTTTCACCATAGCCCCCATGGGCTTCCAAATATCACTTTGACAATTGCACGAGAAATGTCGCAACGAAAGGCTTCTTGAGGGTACAGCTGTAACTCTGTGAGATGATTTCACAGAACACAAAGAAGTTTCTCAGAAAGCTTCTTTCTCTTTGTTATCGGAGGATATTTCCTTTGGCCCTATTGTCTTCAAAGGGATCCGAAATATCTGTGCTCAGATTCCACAGAAATAAGGCTAGCAAAGAGATCCACGATATACAGATGTAGCTTTGTGAGTGGAAGTCACACATCACAGAGCAGTTTCTCAGAAAGCTTCCTTCCAGATTTCATCTGAGGATACTTCCTTTTTCACCTTTGCCCTCTATGGGCTCCCAAATATCACTTTGCCAATTCCACAAGAACTGTCTTAGCGAAAGGCTTCTTATTGGGAAAGCTGTAACTCTGTGAGATGATTTCACAGAACACAAAGAAGTTTCTCAGAAAGCTTCTTTCAATTTGTTATGGAAGGATATTTCCTTTGGCCCTAGAGTCTTCAAAGGGATCCGAAATATCTGTTCTCAGATTCCACAGAAATATGGCTAGCAAAGAGATCCACGAAATACAGATATAACACTGTGAGACGAATTAACAGAAAACGAAGCAGTTTCTCAGAAAGCTTTTTCCAGATTTCTTCTGAGGATATTTCCTTTTTCACCATAGCCCTCTCTTGCCTACCAAATATCACTTTGCCAATTCCACAATAACTATGTTAGCGAAAGGCTTCTTGAGGGGAAAGCTGTAACCCTGTGAGATGATTTCACAGAACACAAAGAAGCTTCTCAGAAAGCTTCCTTCTCTTTGTCATCGGAGGATATTTCCTTGGCCCTACAGTCTTCAAAGGGATCCGAAATATCTGTTCTCAGATTCCACAGAAATAAGGTTAGCAAAGTGATCCAGGAAATACAGATGTAACTCTGTGAGATGAATTAAAAGAACACTAAGTAGTTTCTCAGAAAGCTTCTTTCCAGATTTCATTTAAGGATATTTCCTTTTCACCATAGCCCTCTATGGGCTTCCAAATATCACTTTGCCAATTCCACAAGAACAGTCTAAGCGAAATGCTTCTTCAGGGGAAAGCTGTAACTCTGTGAGATGATTTCACAGAACACAACGAACTTTCTCAGAAAGCTTCTTTCTCTTTGTTATCGGAGGATATTTCCTTTGGCCGTATAGTGTGCAAGGGGATCCGAAATATCTGTTCTCAGATTCCACAGAAATAAGACTCGCCAACAGATCCACGAAATAGAGATGTAACTCTGTGAGATGAATTAACAGAACACGAAGCAGTTTCTCAGAAAGATTCTTTCCAGATTTCATCTGAGGATATTTCCTTTTTCACCATAGCCCTCTAAGGGCTACAAAATATCACTTTGCCAATTCCACAAGAACTGACTTAGAGAAAGGCTTCTTGAGGGGAAAGCTGTAACTCTCTGAGATGATTTCACAGAACACAAAGAAGTTTCTCAGAAAGCTTCTTTCTCTTTGTTATCGGAGGATATTTCCTTTGGCCCTAGAGTCTTCAAAGGGATCCTAAATATCTGTTCTCAGATTCCACAGAAACAAGGCTGGCAAAGAGATCCACGAAATACAGATGTAACTCTGTGAGATAAATTAACATAACACTAAGCAATTTCTCAGAAAGCTTCTTTCCGGATTTCATCTGAGGATATTTCCTTTCTCACCATAGCCCCCATGGGCTTCCAAATATCACTTTGACAATTCCACGAGAAATGTCTTAGCGAAAGGCTTCTTGATTGTAAAGCTGTAACTCTGTGAGATGATTTCACAGAACACAAAGAAGTTTCTCAGAAAGCTTCTTTCTCTTTGTTATCGGAGGATATTTCCTTTGGACCTATTGTCTTCAAAGGGATCCGAAATATCTGTTCTCACATTCCAAAGAAATGAGGCTAGCAAAGAGATCCACGAAATACAGATGTAATTCTGTGAGTGGAAGTCACACATCACAGAGCAGTTTGTCAAAAAGCTTCTTTCCAGATTTCATCTGCGGATATTTCCTTTTTCACCACAGCCCTCTATGGGCTTCCAAATATCACTTTGCCAATTCCACAAGAACTGTCTTAGCGAAAGGCTTCTTGAGGGGAAAGCTGTAACTCTGTGAGATGATTTCACAGAACACAAAGAAGCTTCTCAGAAAGCTTCTTTCTCTTTGTTTATGAGGATATTTCTTTGGCCCTGTAGTCTTCAAAGGGATCCGAAATATCTGTTCTCAGATTCCAAAGAAATAAGGCTAGCGAAGACATCCACGAATTCAGATGTAACTCTGTGAGATGAATTAACAGAACACTAAGCAGTTTCTCAGAAATATTCTCTACAATTTCATCTGAGGATATTCCATTTTCACCATAGCCCTCTAAGGGCTACCAAATATCACTTTGCCAATTCCACAAGAACTGTCTTAGCGAAAGGCTTCTTGAGGGGAAAGCTGTAACTCTGTGAGATGATTTCATGGAACACAAAGAAGTTTCTCAGAAAGCTTCTTTTTCTTTCTTATCGGAGGATATTTCCTTTGGCCCTGTAGTCTTCAATGGGATCCGAAATATCTGTTCTCAGATTCCACAGAAATAAGACTCGCAAAGAGATCCACGAAAAACAGATGTAACTCTGTGAGATGAATTAACAGAACACTAAGCAGTTTCTCAGAAAGCTTCTTTCCAGATTTCATCTGAGGATATTTCCTTTTTCACCATAGCCCTCTAAGGGCTTCCAAATATCACTTTGCCTATTCCACACGAAATGTCTCAGCGAAAGGCTCCTTGAGGGGAAAGCTGTTACTCTGTGAGATGATTTCACAGAACACAAAGAAGTTTCTCAGAAAGCTTCTTTCTCTTTGTAATCGGAGGATATTTCCATTGGCCCTATAGTCTTCAAAGGGATCCGAATATCTGTTCTCAGATTCCACAGAAATAAGGCTAGCAAAGAGATCCATGAAATACAGATGTAACTCTGTGAGATGAATTAACAGAACACTAAGCAGTTTCTCAGAAACCTTCTTTCCAGATTTCATCTGAGGATATTCCTTTTTCACCATAGCCCTCTACGGGCTCCCAAATATCACTCTGCCAATTCCACAAAAACTGTCTTAGGGAAAGGCTTCTTGAGGGGAAAGCTGTAACTCTGTGAGATGATTTCACAGAACACAAAGAAGTTTCTCAGAAAGCTTCTTTCTCTTTGTTATCAGAGGATATTTCCTTTGGCCCTATAGACTTCAAAGGGATCCAAAATATCTGTTCTCAGATTCCACAGAAATAAGGCTAGCAAAGAGATCCACGAAATACAGATGTAACTCTGTGAGATGAATTAACAGAACACTAAGCAGTTTCTCAGAACGCTTCTTTCCAGATTTCATCTGAGGATATTTCCTTTTTCAGCATAGCCCTCTATGGGCTTCCAAATATCAGTTTGCCAATTCCACAAGAACTGTCTTAGCGAAAGGCTTCTTGAGGGGAAAGCTGTAACTCTGTGAGATGATTTCACAGAACACAAAGAAGTTTCTCAGAAAGCTTCTTTCTCTTTGTTATCAGAGGATATTTCCTTTGGCCATATAGTCTTCAAAGGTATCCGAAATATCTGTTCTCAGATGCCACAGAAATAAGGCTACCAAAGAGATCCACGAAATACAGATGTAGCTCTGTGAGATGAATTAACAGAAGACTAAGCAGTTTCTCAGAAATCTTCTTTTCAGATTTCATCTGAGGATATTTCCTTTTTCACCATAGCCCTCTATGGGCTTAAAAATATCACTTTGTCAATTCCACAAGAATTGTCTTAGCGAAAGTCTTCTTGAGGGGAAAGCTGTAACTCTGTGAGATGATTTCACTGAACACAAAGAAGTTTCTCCGAAAGCTTCTTTCTCTTTTCTATCGGAGGATATTTCCTTAGGCCATATAGTCTTCAAAGGGATCCGAAATATCTGTTCTCAGATTCCACAGAAACAAGGCTAGCAAAGAGATCCACGAAGAGCAAATGTAACTCTGTGAGATAAAGTAACAGAACACTAAGCAATTTCTCAGAAAGCTTCTTTCCGGATTTCATCTGAGGATATTTACTTTTTCACCATAGCCCCCATGGGCTTCCAAATATCACTTTCACATTTCCACGAGAACTGTCTTAGCGAAAGGCTTCTTGAGGGTAAAGCTGTAACTCTGTGAGATGATTTCACAGAACACAAAGAAGTTTCTCAGAAAGCTTCTTTCTCTTTGTTATCGGAGGATATTTCCTTTGGCCCTATAGTCTTCAAAGGGATCCGAAATATCTGTGCTCAGATTCCACAGAAATAAGGCTAGCAAAGAGATCCACGAAATACAGATGTAACTCTGTGAGTGGAAGTCACACATCACAGAGCAGTTTCTCAGAAAGCTTCCCTCCAGATTTCATCTGAGGATACTTCCTTTTTCACCTTTGCCCTCTATGGGCTCCCAAATATCACTTTGCCAATTCCACAAGAACTGTCTTAGCGAAAGGCTTCTTATTGGGAAAGCTGTAACTCTGTCAGATGATTTCACAGAACACAAAGAAGTTTCTCAGAAAGCTTCTTTCAATTTGTTATGGGAGGATATTTCCTTTGGCCCTAGAGTCTTCAAAGGGATCCGAAATATCTGTTCTCAGATTCCACAGAAATATGGCTAGCAAAGAGATCCACGAAGTACAGATGTAACACTGTGAGACGAATTAACAGAAAACGAAGCAGTTTCTCAGAAAGCTTTTTCCAGATTTCTTCTGAGGATATTTCCTTTTTCACCATAGCCCTCTCTTGCCTACCAAATATCATTTTGCCAATTCCACAATAACTGTCTTAGCGAAAGGCTTCTTGAGGGGAAAGCTGTAACCCTGTGAGACGATTTCACAGAAAACAAAGAAGTTTCTCAGAAAGCTTCCTTCTCTTTGTCATCGAAGGATATTTCCTTGGCCCTACAGTCTTCAAAGGGATCCGAAATATCTGTTCTCAGATTCCACAGAAATAAGGTTAGCAAAGTGATCCACGAAATACAGATGTAACTCTGTGAGATGAATTAACAGAACACTAAGTAGTTTCTCAGGAATCTTCTTTCCAGATTTCATTTGAGGATATTTCCTTTTCACCATAGCCCTCTATGGGCTTCCAAATATCACTTTGCCAATTCCACAAGAACAGTCTAAGCGAAAGGCTTCTTCAGGGGAAAGCTGTAACTCTGTGAGATGATTTCACAGAACACAACGAACTTTCTCAGAAAGCTTCTTTCTCTTTGTTATCGGAGGATATTTCCTTTGGCCGTATAGTGTGCAAGGGGATCCGAAATATCTGTTCTCAGATTCCACAGAAATAAGACTCGCAAAGACATCCACGAAATACAGATGTAACTCTGTGAGATGAATTAACAGAACACGAACCAGTTTCTCAGAAAGATTCTTTCCAGATTTCATCTGAGGATATTTCCTTTTTCACCATAGCCCTGTATGGGTTACAAAATATCACTTTGCCAATTCCACAAGAACTGTCTTAGTGAAAGGCTTCTTGAGGGGAAAGCTGTAACTCTGTGAAATGATTTCACAGAACACAAAGAAGTTTCTCAGAAAGCTTCTTTCTCTTTGTTATCGGAGGATATTTCCTTTGGCCCTATAGTCTTCAAAGGGATCCGAAATATCTCTTCTCAAATGCCACAGAAATAAGGCTAAAAAAGAGATCCACTAAATACAGATGTAGCTCTGTGAGATGAATTAACAGAAGACTAAGCAGTTTCTCAGAAAGCTTCTTTCCAGATTTCATCTGAGGATATTTCCTTTTTCACCATAGCCCTCTATGGGCTTCCAAATATCACTTTGTCAATTCCACAAGAATTGTCTTAGCGAAAGGCTTCTTGAGGGGAAAGCTGTAACTCTGTGAGATGATTTCACAGAACACAAAGAAGTTTCTCAGAAAGCTTCTTTCTCTTTGTTATCGGAGGATATTTTCTTTGGCCCTATAGTCTTCAAAGGGATCCGAAATATCTGTTCTCAGATTCCACAGAAACAAGGCTGGCAAAGAGATCCACGAAATACAGATGTAACTCTGTGAGATAAATTAATAGAACACTAAGCAATTTCTCAGAAAGCTTCTTTCCGGATTTCATCTGAGGATATTTCCTTTTTCACCATAGCCCCCATGGGCTTCCAAATATCACTTTGACAATTGCACGAGAAATGTCGCAACGAAAGGCTTCTTGAGGGTACAGCTGTAACTCTGTGAGATGATTTCACAGAACACAAAGAACTTTCTCAGAAAGCTTCTTTCTCTTTGTTATCGGAGGATATTTCCTTTGGCCCTATTGTCTTCAAAGGGATCCGAAATATCTGTGCTCAGATTCCACAGAAATAAGGCTAGCAAAGAGATCCACGATATACAGATGTAGCTTTGTGAGTGGAAGTCACACATCACAGAGCAGTTTCTCAGAAAGCTTCCTTCCAGATTTCATCTGAGGATACTTCCTTTTTCACCTTTGCCCTCTATGGGCTCCCAAATATCACTTTGCCAATTCCACAAGAACTGTCTTAGCGAAAGGCTTCTTATTGGGAAAGCTGTAACTCTGTGAGATGATTTCACAGAACACAAAGAAGTTTCTCAGAAAGCTTCTTTCAATTTGTTATGGAAGGATATTTCCTTTGGCCCTAGAGTCTTCAAAGGGATCCGAAATATCTGTTCTCAGATTCCACAGAAATATGGCTAGCAAAGAGATCCACGAAATACAGATATAACACTGTGAGACGAATTAACAGAAAACGAAGCAGTTTCTCAGAAAGCTTTTTCCAGATTTCTTCTGAGGATATTTCCTTTTTCACCACAGCCCTCTCTTGCCTACCAAATATCACTTTGCCAATTCCACAATAACTATCTTAGCGAAAGGCTTCTTGAGGGGAAAGCTGTAACCCTGTGAGATGATTTCACAGAACACAAAGAAGCTTCTCAGAAAGCTTCCTTCTCTTTGTCATCGGAGGATATTTCCTTGGCCCTACAGTCTTCAAAGGGATCCGAAATATCTGTTCTCAGATTCCACAGAAATAAGGTTAGCAAAGTGATCCACGAAATACAGATGTAACTCTGTGAGATGAATTAACAGAACACTAAGTAGTTTCTCAGGAATCTTCTTTCCAGATTTCATTTGAGGATATTTCCTTTTCACCATAGCCCTCTATGGACTTCCAAATATCACTTTGCCAATTCCACAGGAACAGTCTAAGCGAAAGGCTTCTTCAGGGGAAAGCTCTAACTCTGTGAGATGATTTCACAGAACACAACGAACTTTCTCAGAAAGCTTCTTTCTCTTTGTTATCGGAGGATATTTCCTTTGGCCGTATAGTGTGCAAGGGGATCCGAAATATCTGTTCTCAGATTCCACAGAAATAAGACTCGCAAAGAGATCCACGAAATACAGATGTAACTCTGTGAGATGAATTAACAGAACACGAACCAGTTTCTCAGAAAGATTCTTTCCAGATTTCATCTGAGGATATTTCCTTTTTCACCGTAGCCCTGTATGGGCTACAAAATATCACTTTTCCAATTCCACAAGAACTGTCTTAGTGAAAGGCTTCTTGAGGGGAAAGCTGTAACTCTGTGAAATGATTTCACAGAACACAAAGAAGTTTCTCAGAAAGCTTCTTTCTCTTTGTTATCGGAGGATATTTCCTTTGGCCCTATAGTCTTCAAAGGGATCCTAAATATCTGTTCTCAGATTCCACAGAAACAAGGCTGGCAAAGAGATCCACGAAATACAGATGTAGCTCTGTGAGATGAATTAACAGAAGACTAAGCAGTTTCTCAGAAAGCTTCTTTCCAGATTTCATCTGAGGATATTTCCTTTTTCACCATAGCCCTCTATGGGCTTCCAAATATCACTTTGTCAATTCCACAAGAATTGTCTTAGCGAAAGGCTTCTTGAGGGGAAAGCTGTAACTCTGTGAGATGATTTCACAGAACACAAAGAAGTTTCTCAGAAAGCTTCTTTCTCTTTGTTATCGGAGGATATTTTCTTTGGCCCTATAGTCTTCAAAGGGATCCGAAATATCTGTTCTCAGATTCCACAGAAACAAGGCTGGCAAAGAGATCCACGAAATACAGATGTAACTCTGTGAGATAAATTAACAGAACACTAAGCAATTTCTCAGAAAGCTTCTTTCCGGATTTCATCTGAGGATATTTCCTTTTTCACCATACCCCCCATGGGCTTCCAAATATCACTTTGACAATTCCACGAGAAATGTCGCAGCGAAAGGCTTCTTGAGGGTACAGCTGTAACTCTTTGAGGTGATTTCACAGAACACAAAGAAGTTTCTCAGAAAGCTTCTTTCTCTTTGTTATCGGAGGATATTTCCTTTGGCCCTATTGTCTTCAAAGGGATCCGAAATATCTGTGCTCAGATTCCACAGAAATAATGCTAGCAAAGACATCTACGAAATACAGATGTAGCTCTGTGATTGGAAGTCACACATCACAGAGCAGTTTCTCAGAAAGCTTCCCTCCAGATTTCATCTGAGGATAATTCCTTTTTCACCATAGCCCTCTTTGGGCTCCCAAATATCACTTTGCCAATTCCACAAGAACTGTCTTAGCGAAAGGCTTCTTATGGGGAAAGCTGTGACTCTGTGAGATGATTTCACAGAACACAAAGAAGTTTCTCAGAAAGCTTCTTTCTCTTTGTTATCGGCGGATATTTCCTTTGGCCCTAGAGTCTTCAAAGGGATCCGAAATATCTGTTCTCAGATTCCACAGAAATATGGCTAGCAAAGAGATCCACGAAATACAGATGTAACTCTGTGAGATGAATTAACAGAAAACGAAGCAGTTTCTCAGAATGCTTTTTCCAGATTTCATCTGAGGATATTTCCTTTGTCGCCATAGCCCTCTCTTGGCTACCAAATATCACTTTGCCAATTCCACAATAACTGTCTTAGCGAAAGGCTTCTTGAGGGGAAAGCTGTAACTCTGTGAGATGATTTCACAGAACTCAAAGAAGCTTCTCAGAAAGCTTCTTCCTCTTTGTCATCAGAGGATATTTCCTTGGCCCTACAGTCTTCAAAAGGATCCGAAATATCTGTTCTCAGATACCACAGAAATAAGGTTAGCAAAGTGATCCACGAAATACAGATGTAACTCTGTGAGATGAATTAACAGAACACTAAGTAGTTTCTCAGAAAGCTTCTTTCCAGATTTTATTTGAGGATATTTCCTTTTCACCATAGCCCTCTATGGGCTTCCAAATATCACTTTGACAATTCCACAATAACTGTCTAAGCGAAAGGCTTCTTGAAGGGAAAGCTGTATCTCTGTGAGATGATTTCACAGAACACAACGAAGTTTCTCAGAAAGCTTCTTTCTCTTTGTTATCGGAGGATATTTCCTTTTGCCGTGTAGTGTGCAAGGGGATCGGAAATATCTGTTCTCAGATTCCACAGAAATAAGACTGGCAAAGAGATCAACGAAATTCAGATGTAACTCTGTGCGATGAATTAACAGAACACGAAGCAGTTTCTCAGAAAGATCCTTTCCAGATTTCATCTGAGGATATTTCCTTTTTCACCATAGCCCTCTATGGGCTACAAAATATCACTTTGCCAATTCCACAAGAACTGTCTTAGCGAAAGACTTCTTGAGGGGAAAGCTGTAACTCTGAGAGATGATTTCACAGAACACAAAGAAGTTTCTCAGAAAGCTTCTTTCTCTTTGTTATCGGAGGATATTTCCTTTGGCCCTATTGTCTTCAAAGGGATCCGAAATATCTGTGCTCAGATTCCACAGAAATAATGCTAGCAAAGACATCTACGAAATACAGATGTAGCTCTGTGATTGGAAGTCACACATCACAGAGCAGTTTCTCAGAAAGCTTCCCTCCAGATTTCATCTGAGGATAATTCCTTTTTCACCATAGCCCTCTTTGGGCTCCCAAATATCACTTTGCCAATTCCACAAGAACTGTCTTAGCGAAAGGCTTCTTATGGGGAAAGCTGTGACTCTGTGAGATGATTTCACAGAACACAAAGAAGTTTCTCAGAAAGCTTCTTTCTCTTTGTTATCGGCGGATATTTCCTTTGGCCCTAGAGTCTTCAAAGGGATCCGAAATATCTGTTCTCAGATTCCACAGAAATATGGCTAGCAAAGAGATCCACGAAATACAGATGTAACTCTGTGAGATGAATTAACAGAAAACGAAGCAGTTTCTCAGAAAGCTTTTTCCAGATTTCATCTGAGGATATTTCCTGTGTCGCCATAGCCCTCTCTTGGCTACCAAATATCACTTTGCCAATTCCACAATAACTGTCTTAGCGAAAGGCTTCTTGAGGGGAAAGCTGTAACTCTGTGAGATGATTTCACAGAACTCAAAGAAGCTTCTCAGAAAGCTTCTTCCTCTTTGTCATCAGAGGATATTTCCTTGGCCCTACAGTCTTCAATAGGATCCGAAATATCTGTTCTCAGATTCCACAGAAATAAGGTTAGCAAAGTGATCCACGAAATACAGATGTAACTCTGTGAGATGAATTAACAGAACACTAAGTAGTTTCTCAGAAAGCTTCTTTCCAGATTTTATTTGAGGATATTTCCTTTTCACCATAGCCCTCTATGGGCTTCCAAATATCACTTTGACAATTCCACAATAACTGTCTAAGCGAAAGGCTTCTTGAAGGAAAGCTGTATCTCTGTTAGATGATTTCACAGAACACAACGAAGTTTCTCAGAAAGCTTCTTTCTCTTTGTTATCGGAGGATATTTCCTTTTGCCGTGTAGTGTGCAAGGGGATCGGAAATATCTGTTCTCAGATTCCACAGAAATAAGACTGGCAAAGAGATCCACGAAATTCAGATGTAACTCTGTGAGATGAATTAACAGAACACGAAGCAGTTTCTCAGAAAGATTCTTTCCAGATTTCATCTGAGGATATTTCCTTTTTCACCATAGCCCTCTATGGGCTACAAAATATCACTTTGCCAATTCCACAAGAACTGTCTTAGCGAAAGACTTCTTGAGGGGAAAGCTGTAACTCTGTGAGATGATTTCACAGAACACAAAGAAGTTTCTCAGAAAGCTTCTTTTTCTCTGTTATCGGCGGATAATTCCTTTGGCCCTAGAGTCTTCAAAGGGATCCGAAATATCTGTTCTCAGATTCCACAGAAATATGGCTAGCAAAGAGATCCACGAAATACAAATGTAACTCTGTGAGATGAATTAACAGAAAACGAAGCAGTTTCTCAGAAAGCTTTTTCCAGATTTCATCTGAGGATATTTCCTTTGTCGCCATAGCCCTCTCTTGGCTACCAAATATCACTTTGCCAATTCCACAATAACTGTCTTAGCGAAAGGCTTCTTGAGGGGAAAGCTGTAACTCTGTGAGATGATTTCACAGAACTCAAAGAAGCTTCTCAGAAAGCTTCTTCCTCTTTGTCATCAGAGGATATTTCCTTGGCCCTACAGTCATCAAAAGGATCCGAAATATCTGTTCTCAGATACCACAGAAATAAGGTTAGCAAAGTGATCCAGGAAATACAGATGTAACTCTGTGAGATGAATTAACAGAACACTAAGTAGTTTCTCAGAAAGCTTCTTTCCAGATTTTATTTGAGGATATTTCCTTTTCACCATAGCCCTCTATGGGCTTCCAAATATCACTTTGACAATTCCACAATAACTGTCTAAGCGAAAGGCTTCTTGAAGGGAAAGCTGTATCTCTGTTAGATGATTTCACAGAACACAACGAAGTTTCTCAGAAAGCTTCTTTCTCTTTGTTATCGGAGGATATTTCCTTTTGCCGTGTAGTGTGCAAGGGGATCGGAAATATCTGTTCTCAGATTCCACAGAAATAAGACTGGCAAAGAGATCCACGAAATTCAGATGTAACTCTGTGAGATGAATTAACAGAACACGAAGCAGTTTCTCAGAAAGATTCTTTCCAGATTTCATCTGAGGATATTTCCTTTTTCACCATAGCCCTCTATGGGCTACAAAATATCACTTTGCCAATTCCACAAGAACTGTCTTAGCGAAAGACTTCTTGAGGGGAAAGCTGTAACTCTGTGAGATGATTTCACAGAACACAAAGAAGTTTCTCAATAAGCTTCTTTTTCTCTGTTATCGGCGGATAATTCCTTTGGCCCTAGAGTCTTCAAAGGGATCCGAAATATCTGTTCTCAGATTCCACAGAAATATGGCTAGCAAAGAGATCCACGAAATACAAATGTAACTCTGTGAGATGAATTAACAGAAAACGAAGCAGTTTCTCAGAAAGCTTTTTCCAGATTTCATCTGAGGATATTTCCTTTGTCGCCATAGCCCTCTCTTGGCTACCAAATATCACTTTGCCAATTCCACAATAACTGTCTTAGCGAAAGGCTTCTTGAGGGGAAAGCTGTAACTCTGTGAGATGATTTCACAGAACTCAAAGAAGCTTTTCAGAAAGCTTCTTCCTCTTTGTCATCAGAGGATATTTCCTTGGCCCTACAGTCATCAAAAGGATCCGAAATATCTGTTCTCAGATACCACAGAAATAAGGTTAGCAAAGTGATCCACGAAATACAGATGTAACTCTGTGAGATGAATTAACAGAACACTAAGTAGTTTCTCAGAAAGCTTCTTTCCAGATTTTATTTGAGGATATTTCCTTTTCACCATAGCCCTCTATGGGCTTCCAAATATCACTTTGACAATTCCACAATAACTGTCTAAGCGAAAGGCTTCTTGAAGGGAAAGCTGTATCTCTGTTAGATGATTTCACAGAACACAACGAAGTTTCTCAGAAAGCTTCTTTCTCTTTGTTATCGGAGGATATTTCCTTTTGCCGTGTAGTGTGCAAGGGGATCGGAAATATCTGTTCTCAGATTCCACAGAAATAAGACTGGCAAAGAGATCCACGAAATTCAGATGTAACTCTGTGAGATGAATAAACAGAACACGAAGCAGTTTCTCAGAAAGATTCTTTCCAGATTTCATCTGAGGATATTTCCTTTTTCACCATAGCCCTCTATGGGCTACAAAATATCACTTTGCCAATTCCACAAGAACTGTCTTAGCGAAAGACTTCTTGAGGGGAAAGCTGTAACTCTGTGAGATGATTTCACAGAACACAAAGAAGTTTCTCAGAAAGCTTCTTTTTCTCTGTTATCGGAGGATATTTCCTTTGGCCCTATAGTCTTCAAAGGGATCCGAAATATCTGTTCTCACATTCCACAGAAATGAGGCTAGCAAAGAGATCCACGAAATACAGATGTAATTCTGTGAGTGGAAGTCACACATCACAGAGCAGTTTGTCAAAAAGCTTCTTTCCAGATTTCATCTGCGGATATTTCCTTTTTCACCACAGCCCTCTAAGGGCTTCCAAATATCACTTTGCCAATTCCACAATAACTGTCTTAGCGAAAGGGTCCTTGAGGGGAAAGCTGTAACTCTGTGAGATGATTTCACAGAACACAAAGAAGCTTCTCAGAAAGCTTCTTTCTCTTTGTTTATGAGGATATTTCTTTGGCCCTGTAGTCTTCAAAGGGATCCGAAATATCTGATCTCAGATTCCACAGAAATAAGGCTAGCGAAGACATCCACGAATAAAGATGTAACTCTGTGAGATGAATTGACGGAACACTAAGCAGTTTCTCAGAAAGATTCTCTACAGATTTCATCTGAGGATATTCCTTTTTCACCATAGCCCTCTAAGGGCTACCAAATATCACTTTGCCAATTCCACAAGAACTGTCTTAACGAAAGGATTCTTGAGGGTAAAGCTGTAACTCTGAGAGGTGATTCTAGAACACAAAAAAGTTTCTCAGAAAGCTTCTTTCTCTTTGTTATCGGAGGATATTTCCTTTGGCCCTATAGTCTTCAAAAGTATCCGAAATATCTGTTCTCAGATTCCTCATAAATAAGGCTAGCAAAGAGATCCACGAAATACAGATGTAGCTCTGTGAGAGGAAGTCACACATCACAGAGCAGTTTCTCAGAAAGCTTCCTTCCAGATTTCATCTGAGGATATTTCCTTTTTCACCATAGCCCTCTAGGGGCACCAAATATCACTTTGCCAATTCCACTAGAACTGTCTTAGCGAAAGGCTTCTTATGGGGAAAGCTGTAACTCTGTGAGATGATTTCACAGAACACAAAGAAGTTTCTCAGAAAGCTTCTTTCTCTTTGTTATCGGAGGATATTACCTTTGGCCCTATAGTCTTCAAAGGGATCCGAAATATCTTTTCCCAGATTCCACAGAAACAACGCTAACAAAGAGATCCACGAAATACAGATGTAACTCTGTGAGACAAATTAACAGAACACTAAGCAATTTCTCAGAAAGCTTCCTTCCAGATTTCATCTGAGGATATTTCCTTTTTCACCATAACCCCCATGGGCTTCCAAATATCACTTTGTCAATTCCACAAGAACTGTCTTAGCGAAAGGCTTCTTGAGGGTAAAGCTGTAACTCTGTGAGATGATTTCACAGAACACAAAGAAGTTTCTCAGAAAGCTTCTTTCTCTTTGTTATCGGAGGATATTTCCTTTGGCCCTATAGTCTTCAATGGGATCTGAAATATCTGTTCTCAGATTCCACAGAAATAAGGCTAGCAAAGAGATCCACGAAATACAGATGTAACTCTGTGAGTGGAAGTCACACATCACAGAGCAGTTTCTCAGATAGCTTCTTTCCAGATATCATCTAAGGATATTTCCTTTTTCACCATAGCCCTCTATGGGCTTCCAAATATCACTTTGCTAATTCCACAAGAAGTGTCTTAGCGAAAGGCTTCTTGAGGGGAAAGCTGTAACTCTGTGAGATGATTTCACAGAACACAAAGAAGTTTCTCAGAAAGCTTCTGTCTCTTTGTTGTCGGAGGATATTTCCTTTGGCCTGATAGTCTTCAATGGGATCCGAAATATCTGTTCTCAGAATCCACAGAAAGAAGGCTAGCAAAGAGATCCAAGAAATACAGATGTAGCTCTGTGAGTGGAAGTCAGACATCACATAGCAGTTTCTCATAAAGCTATCTTCCAGATTTCATCTGAGGATATTTCCTTTTTCACCATAGCCCTCTATGGGCATCCAAATATCACTTTGTCAATTCCATAAGAATTGTCTTAGCGAAAGGCTTCTTGAGGGGAAAGCTGTAACTCTGTGAGATGATTTCACAAAACCCAAAGATGTTTCTCAGAAAGCTTCTTCCTCTTTGTTATCGGAGGATATTTCCTTTGGCCCTATAGTCTTCAAAGGGATCCGAAATATCTGTCCTCAGATTTCACAGAAATAAGGCTAGCGGAGAAATCCACGAAATACAGATGTAACTCTGTGAGATGAATTAATAGAACACTAAGCAGTTTCTCAGAAAGCTTCTTTCCAGATTTCCTCTGAGGATATTTCCTTTTTCAGCGTAGCCCTCTATGGGCTTCCAAATATCACTTTGCCAATTCCACAAGAACTGTCTTAGCGAAAAGCTTCTTGAGGAGTAAGCTGTAACTCTGTGAGTGATTTCACAGAACACAAAGAAGTTTCTCAGAAAGCTTCTTTCTCTTTGTTATCGGAGGATATTTCCTTTGGCCTGATAGTCTTCAATGGGATCCGAAATATCTGTTCTCAGAATCCACAGAAATAAGGCTCGTAAAGAGATCCACGAAATAGAGATGTAGCTCTGTGAGTGGAAGTCACACATCACAGAGCAGTTTCTCAGAAAGCTTCCTTCTAGATTTCATCTGAGGATATTGCCTTTTTCACCATAGCCCTCTATGGGCTCCCAAATATCACTTTGCCAATTCCACAAGAACTGTCTTAGCGACAGGCTTCTTATGGGGAAAGCTGTAACTCTGTGAGATGATTTCACAGAACACAAAGAAGTTTCTCAGAAAGCTTCTTTCTCTTTGTTATCGGAGGATATTACCTTTGGCCCTATAGTCTTCAAAGGGATCCGAAATATCTGTTCTCAGATTCCACAGAAACAAGGCTAGCAAAGAGATCCAGGAAATGCAGATGTAACTCTGTGAGATAAATTAACAGAACACTAAGTAATTTCTCAGAAAGCTTCTATCCAGATTTCATCTGAGGATATTTCCTTTTTCACCATAGCCCCCATGGGCTGCCGAATATCACTTTGACAATTCCACGAGAACTGTCTTAGCGAAAGGCGTCTTGAGGGGAAAGCTGTAACTCTGTGAGATGATTTCACAGAACACAAAGAAGTTTCTCAGAAAGCTTCTTTCTCTTTGTTATCGGAGGATATTTCCTTTGGCCCTATAGTCTTCTAAGGGATCCGAAATATCTATTATCAGATGCCACAGAAAGAAGGCTAGCAAAGAGATCCACGAACTACAGATGTAGCTCTGTGAGTGGAAGTCACACATCACAGAGCAGTTTCTCAGATAGCTATCTTCCAGATTTCATCTGAGGATATTTCCTTTTTCACCATAGCCCTCTATGGGCTCCCAAATATCACTTTGCCAATTCCACAAGAACTGTGTTAGCGAAAGGCTTCTTATCTGGAAAGCTGTAACTCTGTGAGATGATTTCACAGAACACAAAGAAGTTTCTCAGAAAGCTTCTTTCTCTTTGATATCGGAGGATATTTCCTTTGGCCCTATAGTCTTCAAAGGGATCCGAAATATCTGTTCTCAGATGCCATAGAAATAAGGCTAGCAAAGAGATCCACGAAATACAGTTTTAGCTCTGTGAGATGAATTAACAGAAGACTAAGCAGTTTCTCAGAAAGCTTCTTCTCAGATTTCATCTGAGAATATTTCCTTTTTCATCATAGCCCTCTATGGGCTTCCAAATATCACTTTGCCAATTCCACAAGAAATGTCTTCGCGAAAGGCTTCTTGAGGGGAACGCTGTAACTCTGTGAGATGATTTCACAGAACACAAAGAAGTTTCTCAGAAAGCTTCTTTCTCTTTGTTATCGGAGGATATTTCCTTTGGCCCTATAGTCTTCAAAGGGATCCGAAATATCTGTCCTCAGATTTCACAGAAATAAGGCTAGCGGAGAGATCCACGAAATACAGATGTAACTCTGTGAGATGAATTAACAGAACACTAAGCAGTTTCTCAGAAAGCTTCTTTCCAGATTTCCTCTGAGGATATTTCCTTTTTCACCTTAGCCCTCTAAGGGCTTCCAAATATCACTTTGCCAATTCCCCAAGAACAGTCTCAGCGAAAGGCTTCTTGAGGGGAAAGCTGTTACTCTGTGAGATGATTTCACAGAACACAAAGAAGTTTCTCAGAAAGCTTCTTTCTCTTTGTTATCGGAGGATATTTCCTTTGCCCCTATAGTATTCAATGGGTCCGAATATCTGTTCTCAGATTCCACAGAAATAAGGCTAGCAAAGAGATCCATGAAATACAGATGTAACTCTGTGAGATGAATTAACAGAACACTAAGCAGTTTCTCAGAAAGCTTCTTTCCAGATTTCATCTGAGGATATTCATTTTTCACCATAGCCCTCTATGGCCTCCCAAATATCACTTTTCCAATTCCACAAAAACTGTCTTAGCGAAAGGCTTCTTGTGGGGAAAGCTGTAACTCTGTGAGATGATTTCACAGAACACAAAGAAGTTTCTCACAAAGCTTCTTTCTCTTTGTTATCAGTGGATATTTCTTTGGCCCTGTAGACTTCAAAGGGATCCAAAATACCTGTTCTCAGATTCCACAGAAATAAGGCTAGCAAAGAGATCCACGAAATACAGATGTAACTCTGTGAGAAGAATTAACAGAACACTAAGCAGTTTCTCAGAAAGCTTCCTTCCAGATTTCATCTGAGGATATTTCCTTTTTCACCATAACCCCCATGGGCTTCCAAATATCACTTTGACAATTCCACAAGAACTGTCTTAGCGAAAGGCTTCTTGAGGGGAAAGCTGTAACTCTGTGAGATGATTTCACAGAACACAAAGAAGTTTCTCAGAAAGCTTCTTTCTCTTTGTTATCGGAGGATATTTCCTTTGGCCCTATAGTCTTCAAAGGGATCCGAAATATCTGTGCTCATATTCCACAGAAATAAGGCTAGGAAAGAGATCCACGAAATACAGATGTAGCTCTGTGAGGGGAAGTCACACATCACAGAGCAGTTTCTCAGAAAGCTTCCTTACAGATTTCATCTGAGGATATTTCCTTTTTCACCATAGGCCTCTAAGGGCTCCGAAATATCACTTGGCCAATTCCACAAGAAATGTCTTAGCGAAAGTCTTCTTATCTGGAAAGCTGTAACTCTGTGGGATGATTTCACAGAACACAAAGAAGTTTCTCCGAAAGCTTCTTTCTCTTTGTTATCGGAGGATATTTCCTTTGGCCCTATAGTCTTCAAAGGGATCCGAAATAACTGTTCTCAGATTCCACAGAAATAAGGCTAGCAAAGAGATCCACGAAATACAGATGTAACTCTGTGAGATGAATTAACAGAACACTAAGCATTTTCTCAGAAAGCTTCTTTCCAGATTTCCTCTGAGGATATTTCCTTTTTCAGCGTAGCCCTCTATGGGCTTCCAAATATCACTTTGCCAATTCCACAAGAACTGTCTTAGCGAAAAGCTTCTTGAGGAATAAGCTGTAACTCTGTGAGTGATTTCACAGAACACAAAGAAGTTTCTCAGAAAGCTTCTTTCTCTTTGTTATCGGAGGATATTTCCTTTGGCCTGATAGTCTTCAATGGGATCCGAAATATCTGTTCTCAGAATCCACAGAAATAAGGCTCGCAAAGAGATCCACGAAATAGAGATGTAGCTCTGTGAGTGGAAGTCACACATCACAGAGCAGTTTCTCAGAAAGCTTCCTTCTAGATTTAATCTGAGGATATTGCCTTTTTCACCATAGCCCTCTATGGGCTCCCAAATATCACTTTGCCAATTCCACAAGAACTGTCTTAGCGACAGGCTTCTTATGGGGAAAGATGTAACTCTGTGAGATGATTTCACAGAACACAAAGAAGTTTCTCCGAAAGCTTCTTTCTCTTTGTTATCGGAGGATATTACCTTTGGCCCTATAGTCTTCAAAGGGATCCGAAATATCTGTTCTCAGATTCCACAGAAACAAGGCTAGCAAAGAGATCCAGGAAATGCAGATGTAACTCTGTGAGATGAATTAACAGAACACTAAGCAGTTTCTCAGAAAGCTTCTTTCCAGATTTCATCTGAGGATATTCATTTTTCACCATAGCCCTCTATGGCCTCCCAAATATCACTTTTCCAATTCCACAAAAACTGTCTTAGCGAAAGGCTTCCTGTGGGGAAAGCTGTAACTCTGTGAGATGATTTCACAGAACACAAAGAAGTTTCTCACAAAGCTTCTTTATCTTTGTTATCAGTGGATATTTCCTTTGGCCCTATAGACTTCAAAGGGATCCAAAATACCTGTTCTCAGATTCCACAGAAATAAGGCTAGCAAAGAGATTCACGAAATACAGATGTAACTCTGTGAGAAGAATTAACAGAACACTAAGCAGTTTCTCAGAAAGCTTCTTTTCAGATTTCATCTGAGGATATTTCCTTTTTCACCATAGCCCTCTATGGGCTTCCAAATATCACTTTGTCAATTCCACAAGAATTGTCTTTGCGAAAGGCTTCTTGAGGTGAAAGCTGTAACTCTGTGAGATGATTTCACAGAACACAAAGAAGTTTCTCAGAAAGCTTCTTTCTCTTTGTTATCGGAGGATATTACCTTTGGCCCTATAGTCTTAAAAGGGATCCGAAATATCTTTTCCCAGATTCCACAGAAACAAGGCTAAAAAAGAGATCCACGAAATACAGATGTAACTCTGTGAGATAAATTAACAGAACACTAAGCAATTTCTCAGAAAGCTTCCTTCCAGATTTCATCTGAGGATATTTCCTTTTTCACCATAACCCCCATGGGCTTCCAAATATCACTTTGACAATTCCACAAGAACTGTCTTAGCGAAAGGCTTCTTGAGGGGAAAGCTGTAACTCTGTGAGATGATTTCACAGAACACAAAGAAGTTTCTCAGAAAGCTTCTTTCTCTTTGTTATCGGAGGATATTTCCTTTGGCCCTATAGTCTTCAAAGGGATCCGAAATATCTGTGCTCATATTCCACAGAAATAAGGCTAGGAAAGGGATCCACGAAATACAGATGTAGCTCTGTGAGGGGAAGTCACACATCACAGAGCAGTTTCTCAGAAAGCTTCCTTCCAGATTTCATCTGAGGATATTTCCTTTTTCACCATAGGCCTCTAAGGGCTCCGAAATATCACTTGGCCAATTCCACAAGAACTGTCTTAGCGAAAGTCTTCTTATCTGGAAAGCTGTAACTCTGTGGGATGATTTCACAGAACACAAAGATGTTTCTCAGAAAGCTTCATTCTCTTTGTTATCGGGTGATATTTCCTTTGGCCCTATAGTCTTCAAAGGGATCCGAAATATCTGTTCTCAGATTCCACAGAAATAAGGCTAGCAAAGAGATCCAAGAAATACAGATGTAACTCTGTGAGATGAATTAACAGAACACTAAGAAGTTTCTCAGAAAGCTTCTTTCCAGATTTCATCTGAGGATATTTCCCCTTTCATCATAGCCCTCTATAGGCTTCCAAATATCACTTTGCCAATTCCACAAGACCTGTCTTAGCGAAAGGCTTCTTGAGGGGAAAGCTGTAACTCTGTGAGATGATTTCACAGAACACAAAGAAGTTTCTCAGAAAGCTTCTTTCTCTTTGATATCGGAGGATATTTCCTTTGGCCCTATAGTCTTCAAAGGGATCTGAAATATCTGTTCTCAGATGCCACAGAAATAAGACTAGCAAAGAGATACACGAAACACAGATGTAACACTGTGAGTGGAAGTCACACATCACAGAGCAGTTTCTCAGAAAGCTTCTTTCCAGATTTCATCTGAGGATATTTCCTTTTTCACCATAGCCCTCTGTGGGCTTCCAAATATCACTTTGCCAATTCCACAAGAACTGTCTTAGCGAAAGGCTTCTTGAGCGGAAAGCTGTAACTCTGTGAGATGATTTCACAGAACACAAAGAAGTTTCTCAGAAAGCTTCTTTCTCTTTGTTATCGGAGGATATTTCCTTTGGCCCTATCGTCTTCAAAGGGATCCGAAATATCTGTTCTCAGATTCCACAGAAATAAGGCTAGCAAAGATATCCACGAAATACAGATGGAACTCTGTGAGATGAATTAACAGAACACTAAGCAGTTTCTCAGAAAGCTTCTTTCCACATTTCATCTGAGGATATTTCCTTTTTCACCATAGCCCTCTATGGGCTTCCAAATATCACTTTGCCAATTCCACAAGAACTGTCTTAGCGAAAGGCTTCCTGAGGGGAAAGCTGTAACTCTGTGAGATGATTTCACAGAACACAAAGAAGTTTCTCAGAAAGCTTCCTTCTCTTTGTTAACGGAGGATATTTCCTTTGGCCCTATAGTCTTCAAAGGATCCGAAATATCTGTTCTCAGATTCCACAGAAATAAGTCTAGCAAAGAGATCCACGAAATACAGATGTAGCTCTGTGGGATGAATTAACAGAAGACAAGCAGTTTCTCAGAAAGCTTCTTTCCAGATTTCATCTGAGGATATTTCCTTTTTCACCATAGCCCTCTATGGTCTTCCAAATATCACTTTGCCAATTCCACAAGAACTGTCTTAGCGAAAGGCTTCTTGAGGGGAAAGCTGTAACTCTGTGAGATGATTTCACAGTACACCAAGAACTTTCTCAGAAAGCTTCTTTCTCTTTGTTATCGGAGGATATTTCCTTTGGCCCTATAGTCTTCAAAGGGATCCGAAATATCTGTGCTCATATTCCACAGAAATAAGGCTAGGAAAGAGATCCACGAAATACAGATGTAGCTCTGTGAGGGGAAGTCACACATCACAGAGCAGTTTCTCAGAAAGCTTCCTTCCAGATTTCATCTGAGGATATTTCCTTTTTCACCATAGGCCTCTAAGGGCTCCGAAATATCACTTGGCCAATTCCACAAGAACTGTCTTAGCGAAAGTCTTCTTATCTGGAAAGCTGTAACTCTGTGGGATGATTTCACAGAACACAAAGATGTTTCTCAGAAAGCTTCATTCTCTTTGTTATCGGGTGATATTTCCTTTGGCCCTATAGTCTTCAAAGGGATCCGAAATATCTGTTCTCAGATTCCACAGAAATAAGGCTAGCAAAGAGATCCAAGAAATACAGATGTAACTCTGTGAGATGAATTAACAGAACACTAAGAAGTTTCTCAGAAAGCTTCTTTCCAGATTTCATCTGAGGATATTTCCCCTTTCATCATAGCCCTCTATAGGCTTCCAAATATCACTTTGCCAATTCCACAAGACCTGTCTTAGCGAAAGGCTTCTTGAGGGGAAAGCTGTAACTCTGTGAGATGATTTCACAGAACACAAAGAAGTTTCTCAGAAAGCTTCTTTCTCTTTGATATCGGAGGATATTTCCTTTGGCCCTATAGTCTTCAAAGGGATCTGAAATATCTGTTCTCAGATGCCACAGAAACAAGACTAGCAAAGAGATACACGAAACACAGATGTAACACTGTGAGTGGAAGTCACACATCACAGAGCAGTTTCTCAGAAAGCTTCTTTCCAGATTTCATCTGAGGATATTTCCTTTTTCACCATAGCCCTCTGTGGGCTTCCAAATATCACTTTGCCAATTCCACAAGAACTGTCTTAGCGAAAGGCTTCTTGAGCGGAAAGCTGTAACTCTGTGAGATGATTTCACAGAACACAAAGAAGTTTCTCAGAAAGCTTCTTTCTCTTTGTTATCGGAGGATATTTCCTTTGGCCCTATCGTCTTCAAAGGGATCCGAAATATCTGTTCTCAGATTCCACAGAAATAAGGCTAGCAAAGATATCCACGAAATACAGATGGAACTCTGTGAGATGAATTAACAGAACACTAAGCAGTTTCTCAGAAAGCTTCTTTCCACATTTCATCTGAGGATATTTCCTTTTTCACCATAGCCCTCTATGGGCTTCCAAATATCACTTTGCCAATTCCACAAGAACTGTCTTAGCGAAAGGCTTCCTGAGGGGAAAGCTGTAACTCTGTGAGATGATTTCACAGAACACAAAGAAGTTTCTCAGAAAGCTTCCTTCTCTTTGTTAACGGAGGATATTTCCTTTGGCCCTATAGTCTTCAAAGGATCCGAAATATCTGTTCTCAGATTCCACAGAAATAAGTCTAGCAAAGAGATCCACGAAATACAGATGTAGCTCTGTGGGATGAATTAACAGAAGACAAGCAGTTTCTCAGAAAGCTTCTTTCCAGATTTCATCTGAGGATATTTCCTTTTTCACCATAGCCCTCTATGGTCTTCCAAATATCACTTTGCCAATTCCAGAAGAACTGTCTTAGCGAAAGGCTTCTTGAGGGGAAAGCTGTAACTCTGTGAGATGATTTCACAGTACACCAAGAACTTTCTCAGAAAGCTTCTTTCTCTGTGTCATCGGAGGATATTTCCTTTGGCCCTATAGTCTTCAAAGGGATCCGAAATATCTGTTCTCAGATTCAACAGAAATAAGGCTAGCAAAGAGATCCACGAAATACAGATGTAACTCTGTGAGATGATTTAACAGAACACTAAGCAGTTTCTCAGAAAGCTTCTTTTCAGATTTCGTCTGAGGATATTTCCTTTTTCACCATAGCCCTCTATGGGCTTCCAAATATCAGTTTGCCAATTTCACAAAAATTGTCTTAGCGAAAGGCTTCTTGAGGGGAACGCTGTAACTCTGTGTGATGATTTCACAGAACACAAAGAAGTTTCTCAGAAAGCTTCTTTCTCTTTGTTATCGGAGGATATTTCCTTTGCCCCTATAGTCTTCAAAGGGATCCGAAATATCTGTTCTCAGATTCCACAGAAATAAGACTAGCAAAGAGATACACGAAATACAGATGAATCTCTGTGAGTGGAAGTCACACATCACAGAGCAGTTTCTCAGATAGCTTCTTTAAAGATTTCATCTGAGGATATTTCCTTTTTCACCAAAGCCCTCTATGGGCTTCCAAATACCACTTTGCCAATTCCACAAGAACTGTCTTACCGAAAGGCTTCTTGAGGGAAAAGCTGTAACTCTGTGAGATGATTTCACAGAACACAAAGAAGTTTCTCAGAAAGCTTCTTTCTCTTTGTTATCGGAGGATATTTCCTTTGGTCTGATAGTCTTCAATGGGATCCGAAATATCTGTTCTCAGAATCCAGAGAAATAAGGCTAGCCAAGAGATCCACGAAACAGAGATGTAGCTCTGTGAGTGGAAGTCACTCATCACATAGCAGTTTCTCAGAAAGCTTCCTTCTAGATTTCATCTGAGGATATTTCCTTTTTCTCCATAGCCCTCTATAGGCTCCCAAATATCACTTTGCCAATTCCACAAGAACTGTCTTAGTGACAGGCTTCTTATGGGGAAAGCTGTAACTCTGTGAGATGATTTCACAGAACACAAAGAAGTTTCTCAGAAAGCTTCTTTCTCTTTGTTATCGGAGGATATTTCCTTTGGCCCTATAGTCTTCAAAGGGATCCGAAATATCTGTTCTCAGATTCCACACAAACAAGGCTAGCAAAGAGATCCACGAAATGCAGATGTAACTCTGTGAGATAAATTAACAGAACACTAAGTAATTTCTCAGAAAGCTTCTTTCCAGATTTCATCTGAGGATATTTCCTTTTTCACCATAGCCCCCATGGGCTTCCAAATATCACTTTGACAATTCCACGAGAACTGTCTTAGCGAAAGGCTTCTTATCTGTGAAGCTGTAACTCTGTGAGATGATTTCACAGAACACAAAGAAATTTCTCAGAAAGCTTCTTTCTCTTTGTTATCGGAGGATATTTCATTTGGCCCTATAGTCTTCAAAGGGATCCGAAATATCTGTTCTCAGATTTCACAGAAATAAGGCTAGCAAAGAGATCCACGGAATACAGATGTAACTCTGTGAGATGAATTAACAGACCACTAAGCAGTTTCTCAGAAATCTTCTTTCCAGATTTCATCTGAGGATATTTCCTTTTTCACCGTAGCCCTCTATGGGCTTCCAAATATCACTTTGCCAATTCCACAAGAACTGTCTTAGCGAAAGGCTTCCTGAGGGGAAAGCTGTAACTCTGTGAGATGATTTCACAGAACACAAAGAAGTTTCTCAGAAAGCTTCCTTCTCTTTGTAAACGGAGGATATTTCCTTTGGCCCTATAGTCTTCAAAGGATCCGAAATATCTGTTCTCAGATTCCACAGAAATAAGTCTAGCAAAGAGATCCACGAAATACAGATGTAGCTCTGTGGGATGAATTAACAGAAGACAAGCTGTTTCTCAGAAAGCTTCTTTCCAGATTTCATCTGAGGATATTTCCTTTTTCACCATAGCCCTCTATGGTCTTCCGAATATCACTTTGCCAATTCCACAAGAACTGTCTTAGCGAAAGGCTTCTTGAGGGGAAAGCTGTAACTCTGTGAGATGATTTCACAGTACACATAGAACTTTCTCAGAAAGCTTCTTTCTCTTTGTCATCGGAGGATATGTCCTTTGGCCCTATAGTCTTCAAAGGGATCCGAAATATCTGTTCTCAGATTCAACAGAAATAAGGCTAGCAAAGAGATCCACGAAATACAGATGTAGCTCTGTGAGATGAATTAACAGAAGACTAAGCAGTTCCTCAGAAAGCTTCTTTTCAGATTTCATTTGAGGATATTTCCTTTTTCACCATAGCCCTCAATGGGCTTCCAAATATCACTTTGTCAAATCCACAAGAATTGTCTTAGCGAAAGGCTTCTTGAGGGGAAAGCTGTAACTCTGTTAGATGATTTCACAGAACACAAAGAAGTTTCTCAGAAAGCTTCTTTCTCTTTGTTATCGGAGGATATTTCGTTTGGCCCTATAGTCTTCAAAGGGATCCGAAATATCTGTTCTCAGATTCCACAGAAATAAGGCTAGCAAAGAGATCCACGAAATACAGAGGTAACTCTGTGAGTGGAAGTCACACATCACAGAGCAGTTTCTCAGAAAGTTTCCTTCCAGATTTCATCTGAGGATATTTCCTTTTTCACCATAGCCCTCTATGGGCTCCCAAATATCACTTTGCCAATTCCACAAAACTGTCTTAGCGAAAGGCTTCTTAAGGGGAAAGCTGTAACTCTGTGAGATGATTTCACAGAACACAAAGAAGTTTCTCAGAAAGCTTCTTTCTCTTTGTTATCGGGTGATATTTCCTTTGGCCCTTTAGTCTTCTAAGGGATCCGAAATATCTGTTCTCAGATTCCACAGATATAAGGCTAGCAAAGAGATCCAAGAAATACAGATGTAACTCTGTGAGATGAATTAACAGAACACTAAGGAGTTTCTCAGAAAGCTTCCTTCCAGATTTCATCTGAGGATATTTCCGCTTTCATCATAGCCCTCTATAGGCTTCCCAATATCACTTTGCCAATTCCACAAGACCCGTCTTAGCGAAAGGCTTCTGGAGGAGAAAGCTGTAACTCTGTGAGATGATTTCACAGAACACAAAGAAGTTTCTCAGAAAGCTTCTTTCTCTTTGATATCGGAGGATATTTCCTTTGGCCCTATAGTCTTCAAAAGGATCCGAAATATCTGTTCTGAGATTCCACAGAAATAAGAGTAGCAAAGAGATACACGAAACACAGAAGTAACTCTGTGAGTGGAAGTCACACATCACAGAGCAGTTTCTCAGAAAGCTTCTTTCCAGATTTAATCTGAGGATATTTCCTTTTTCACCATAGCCCTCTGTGGGCTTCCAAATATCACTTTGCCAATTCCACAAGAACTGTCTTAGCGAAAGGCTTGTTGAGGGGAAAGCTGTAACTCTGTGAGGTGATTTCACAGAACACAAAGAAGTTTCTCAGAAAGCTTCCTTCTCTTTCTTAAAGGAGGATATTTCCTTTGGCAATATAGTCTTCAAAGGTATCCGAAATATCTGTTCTCAGATTCCACAGAAATGAGGCTAGCAAAGATATCCACGAAATACCGATGGGACTCCGTGAGATGAATTAATAGAACACTAAGCAGTTTCTCAGAAAGCTTCTCTCCAGATTTCATCTGAGGATATTTCCTTTTTCACCATAGCCCTCTTTGGGCTTCCAAATATCACTTTGCCAATTCCCCAAGAACTGTGTTAGCGAAAGACTTCTTGAGGGGAAAGCTGTAACTCTGTGAGATGATTTCACAGAACACAAAGAAGTTTCTCAGAAAGATTCTTTCTCTTTGTTATCGGAGGATATTTCCTTTGGCCCTATAGTCTTCAAAGGGATCCGAAATATCTGTTCTCAGATTCCACAGAAATAAGGCTAGCAAAGAGATCCACGAAATACAGATGTGACTCTGTGAGATGAATTAACAGAACACTAAGCAGTTTCTCAGAAATCTTCTTTCCAGATTTCATCTGAGGATAATTCCTTTTTCACCATAGCCCTCTATGGGCTACCAAATATCACTTTGCCAATTCCCCAAGAACTGTGTTAGCGAAAGACTTCTTGAGGGGAAAGCTGTAACTCTGTGAGATGATTTCACAGAACACAAAGAAGTTTCTCAAAGCTTCTTTCTATATGTTATCGGAGGATATTTCCTTTGGCCATATAGTCTTCAAACGGATCCGAAATATCTGTTCTCAGATTCCACAGAAATAACGCTAGCAAAGAGATCACGACATACAGATGTAACTCTGTGAGTGGAAGTCACACATCACAGAGCAGTTTCTCAGAAAGCTTCTTTCCAGATTTCATCTGAGGATATTTCCTTTTTCACCATAGCCCTCTATGGGCTTCCAAATATCACTTTGCCAATTCCACAAGAACTGTCTTAGCGAAAGGCTTCTTGAGGGGAAAGCTGTATCTCTGTGAGATGGTTTCACAGAACACAAAGAAGTTTCTCAGAAAGCTTCTTTCTCTGTGTTATCGGAGGATATTTCCTTTGGCCTTATAGTCTTAAAGGGTATCCGAAATATCTGCTCTCAGATGCCACAGAAATAAGGCTAGCAAAGAGATCCAAGAAATACAGATGTAGCTCTGTGAGATGAATTAAGAGAAGACTAAGCTATTTCTCAGAAAGCTTCTTTCAAGATTTCATCTGAGGATATTTCCTTTTTCACCATAGCCCTCTATGGGCTTCCAAATATCACTTTGTCAATTCCAGAAGAATTGTCTTAGCGAAAGCCTTCTTGAGGGGAAAGCTGTAACTCTGTGAGATGATTTCACAGAACACAAAGAAGTTTCTCAGAAAGCTTCTTTCTCTTTGTTATCGGAGGATATTTCCTTTGGCCCTATATTCTTCAAAGGGATCCGAATTATCTGTTCTCAGATTCCACAGAAATAAGGCTAGCAAAGAGATACACGAAATACAGATATAACTCTGGGAGATGAATTAAGAGAACACTAAGCAGTTTCTCAGAAAGCTTCTTTCCAGATTTCATCTGAGGATATTTCCTTTTTCACCATAGCCTTCTAAGGGTTTCGAAATATCACTTTGCCAATTCCACAAGAACTGTCTTAGCGAAAGTCTTCTTGAGGGGAAAGCGGTAACTCTGTGAGATGATTTCACAGAACACAAAGAAGTTTCTCAGAAAGCTTCTTTCTCTTTGTTATCGGAGGATATTTCCTTTGGCCCTATAGCCTTCAAAGGGATCCGAAATATCTGTTTTCAGATTCCACAGAAATAAGGCTAGCAAAGAGATCACGAAATACAGATGTAATTCTGTGAGTAGAAGTCACACATCACAGATCAGTTTCTCAGAAAGCTTCTTTCTCTTTGATATCGGAGGATATTTCCTTTGGCCCTATAGTCTTCAAAGGGATCCGAAATATCTGTTCTCAGATTCCACAGAAAGAAGGCTAGCAAAGAGATCCACGAAATACAGATGTAACTCTGGGAGTGGAAGTCACACATTACAGGGCAGTTTCTCAGAAAGCTTCCTTCCAGATTTCATCTGAGGATATTTCCTTTTTCACGTTAGCCCTCTATTGACTTCCAAATATCACTTTGCCAATTCCACAACAACTGTCTCAGCGAAAGGCTTCTTGAGGGGAAAGCTGTAACTCTGTGAGGTGATTTCACAGAACACAAGGAAGTTTCTCAGAAAGCTTCCTTCTCTTTGTTAACGGAGGATATTTCCTTTGGCCCTATAGTCTTCAAAGGGATCCGAAATATCTGTTCTCAGATTCCACAGAAATAAGGCTAGCAAAGAAATCCACGGAATACAGATGTAGCTCTGTGAGATGAATTAACAGAAGAATAAGCAGTTTCTCAGAAAGCTTCTTTCCAGATTTCATCTGAGGATATTTCCTTTTTCACCATAGCCCTCTATGGGCTTCCAAATATCACTTTGCCAATTTCACAAGAACTGTCTTAGAGAAAGGCTTCTTGAGGGGAAAGCTGTAACTCTGTGAGATGATTTCACAGTACACAAAGAACATTCTCAGAAAGCTTCTTTTTCTTTGTTATCGGGGATATTTCCTTTGGCCCTATAGTCTTCAAAGGGATCCGAAATATCTGTTCTCAGATTCCACAGAAAGAAGGCTAGCAAAGAGATCCACGAAATACAGATGAAACTCTGTGAGAGAAATTAACCGAACACTAAGCAATTTCTCAGAAAGCTTCTTTCCAGATTTCATCTGAGGATATTTCCTTTTTCACCATAGCCCCCATGGGCTTCCAAATATCACTTTGACAATTCCACGAGAACTGTCTTAGCGAAAGGCTTCTTGAGCGGAAAGCTGTAACTCTGTGAGATGATTTCACAGAACACAAAGAAGTTTCTCAGAAAGCTTCTTTCTCTTTGTTATCGGAGGATATTTCCTTTGGCCCTATAGTCTTCAAAGGGATCCGAAATATCTGTTCTCAGATTCCACTGAAATAAGGCTAGCAAAGAGATCCACGAAATACAGAGGTAACTCTGTGAGTGGAAGTCACACATCACAGAGCAGTTTCTCAGAAAGTTTCCTTCCAGATTTCATCTGAGGATATTTCCTTTTTCACCATAGCCCTCTATGGGCTCCCAAATATCACTTTGCCAATTCCACAAGAACTGTCTTAGCGAAAGGCTTCTTAAGGGGAAAGCTGTAACTCTGTGAGATGATTTCACAGAACACAAAGAAGTTTCTCAGAAAGCTTCTTTCTCTTTGTTATCGGGTGATATTTCCTTTGGCCCTTTAGTCTTCAAAGGGATCCGAAATATCTGTTGTCAGATTCCACAGAAATAAGGCTAGCAAAGAGATCCAAGAAATACAGATGTAACTCTGTGAGATGAATTAACAGAACACTAAGGAGTTTCTCAGAAACCTTCTTTCCAGATTTCATCTGAGGATATTTCCCCTTTCATCATAGCCCTCTATAGGCTTCCAAATATCACTTTGCCAATTCCACAAGACCCGTCTTAGCGAAAGGCTTCTGGAGGGAAAGCTGTAACTCTGTGAGATGATTTCACAGAACACAAAGAAGTTTCTCAGAAAGCTTTTTTCTCTTTGATATCGGAGGATATTTCCTTTGGCCCTATAGTCTTCAAAACGATCCGAAATATCTGTTCTCAGATTCCACAGAAATAAGAGTAGCAAAGAGATACACGAAACACAGAAGTAACTCTGTGAGTGGAAGTCACACATCACAGAGCAGTTTCTCAGAAAGCTTCTTTCCAGATTTAATCTGAGGATATTTCCTTTTTCACCATAGCCCTCTGAGGGCTTCCAAATATCACTTTGCAAATTCCACAAGAACTGTCTTAGCGAAAGGCTTCTTGAGGGGAAAGCTGTAACTCTGTGAGGTGATTTCACAGAACACAAAGATGTTTCTCAGAAAGCTTCCTTCTCTTTGTTAAAGGAGGATATTTCCTTTGGCAATATAGTCTTCAAAGGTATCCGAAATATCTGTTCTCAGATTCCACAGAAATGAGGTTAGCAAAGATATCCACGAAATACAGATGGGACTCCGTGAGATGAATTAATAGAACACTAAGCAGTTTCTCAGAAAGCTTCTCTCCAGATTTCATCTGAGGATATTTCCTTTTTCACCATAGCCCTCTTTGGGCTTCCAAATATCACTTTGCCAATTCCCCAAGAACTGTGTTAGCGAAAGACTTCTTGAGGGGAAAGCTGTAACTCTGTGAGATGATTTCACAGAACACAAAGAAGTTTCTCAGAAAGATTCTTTCTCTTTGTTATCAGAGGATATTTCCTTTGGCCCTATAGTCTTCAAAGGGATCCGAAATATCTGTTCTCAGATTCCACAGAAATAAGGCTAGCAAAGAGATCCACGAAAAACAGATGTGACTCTGTGAGATGAATTAACAGAACACTAAGCAGTTTCTCAGAAATCTTCTTTCCAGATTTCATCTGAGGATAATTCCTTTTTCACCATAGCCCTCTATGGGCTTCCAAATATCACTTTGCCAATTCCCCAAAAACTGTGTTGGCGAAAGACTTCTTGAGGGGAAAGCTGTAACTCTGTGAGATGATTTCACAGAACACAAAGAAGTTTCTCAGAAAGCTTCTTTCTATTTGTTATCGTAGGATATTTCCTTTGGCCATATAGTCTTCAAACGGATCCGAAATATCTGTTCTCAGATTCCACAGAAATAACGCTAGCAAAGAGATCCACGACATACAGATGTAACTCTGTGAGTGGAAGTCACACATCACAGAGCAGTTTCTCAGAAAGCTTCTTTCCAGATTTCATCTGAGGATATTTCCTTTTTCACCATAGCCCTCTATGGGCTTCCAAATATCACTTTGCGAATTCCACAACAACTGACTTACCGAAAGGCTTCTTGAGGGAAAAGCTGTAACTCTGTGAGATGATTTCACAGAACAGAAAGAAGTTTCTCAGAAAGCTTCTTTCTCTTTGATATCGGAGGATATTTCCTTTGGCCATATAGTCTTCAAAGGGATCCAAAATATCTGTTCTCAGATTCCACAGAGATAAGGCTAGCAAAGAGATCCACGAAATACAGATGTAACTCTGTGATTGGAACTCACACATCACAGAGCAGTTACTCAGAAAGCTTCTTTCCAGATTTCATGTGAGGATATTTCCTTTTTCAAAGTAGCCCTCTATGGGCTTCCAAATATCACTTTGCCAATTCCACAAGAACTGTCTTAGCTAAAGGCTTCTTGAGGGGAAAGCTGTAACTCTGTGAGATGATTTCGCAGAACACAAAGGAGTTTCTCAGAAGGCTTCTTTCTCTTTGTTGTCGGAGGATATTTCCTTTGGCCCTATAGTCTTCAAAGGGATCCGAAATATCTGTTCTCAGATTCCACAGAAATAAGGCTAGCAAAGAAATCCACGGAATACAGATGTAGCTCTGTGAGATGAATTAACAGAAGACAAAGCAGTTTCTCAGAAAGCTTCTTTACAGATTTCATCTGAGGATATTTCCTTTTTCACCATAGCCCTCTATGGTCTTCCAAATATCACTTTGCCAATTCCACAAGAACTGTCTTAGCAAAAGGCTTCTTGAGGGGAAAGCTGTAACTCTGTGAGATGATTTCACAGTACTCAAAGAAATTTCTCAGAAATCTTCTTTCTCTTTGTTATCGGAGGATATTTCCTTTGGCCCTATAGTCTTCAAAGGGATCCGAAATATCTGTTCTCAGATTCCACAGAAAGAAGGCTAGCAAAGAGATCCACGAAATACAGATGAAACTCTGTGAGAGAAATTAACCGAACACTAAGCAATTTCTCAGAAAGCTTCTTTCCAGATTTCATCTGAGGATATTTCCTTTTTCACCATAGCCCCCATGGGCTTCCAAATATCACTTTGACAATTCCACGAGAACTGTCTTAGCGAAAGGCTTCTTGAGCGGAAAGCTGTAACTCTGTGAGATGATTTCACGGAACACAAAGAAGTTTCTCAGAAAGCTTCTTTCTCTTTGTTTTCGGAGGATATTTCCTTTGGCCCTATAGTCTTCAAAGGGATCCGAAATATCTGTTCTCAGATTCCACTGAAATAAGGCTAGCAAAGAGATCCACGAAACACAGATGTATCTCTGTGAGTGGAAGTCACACATCACAGAGCAGTTCCTCAGAAAGCTTCTTTCCAGATTTCATCTGAGGATATTTCCTTTTTCACCATAGCCCTCTGTGGGCTTCCAAATATCACTTTGCCAATTCCACAAGAACTGTCTTAGCGAAAGGCTTCTTGAGGGGAAAGCTGTAACTCTGTGAGGTGATTTCACAGAACACAAAGAAGTTTCTCAGAAAGCTTCCTTCTCTTTGTTAACGGAGGATATTTCCTTTGGCCCTATAGTCTTCAAAGGGATACGAAATATCTGTTCTCAGATTCCACAGAAATAAGGCTAGCAAAGAGATTCACGAAATACAGATGTAACTCTGTGAGATGAATTAACAGAAGACTAAGCAGTTTCTCAGAAAGCTTCTTTCCAGATTTCATCTGAGGATATTTCCTTTTTCACCATAGCCCTCTGTGGGCTTCCAAATATCACTTTGCCAATTCCACAAGAACTGTCTTAGCGAAAGGATTCTTGAGGGAAAAGCTGTAACTCTGTGAGATGATTTACCAGAACACAAGGATTTTCTCAGAAACCTTCTTTCTCTTTGTTATCGGAGGATATTTCCTTTTTTCCCTATAGTCTTCAAAGGAATCCGAAATATCTTTTCTCAGATTCCACAGAAATAAGGCTAGCAAAGAGATCCACGAAATACAGATGTAACTCTGTGAGTGGAAGTCACACATCACAGAGCAGTTTCTTAGAAAACTTCTTTCCAGATTTCATCTGAGGATATTTCCGTTTTCACCATAGCCCTCTATGGGCTTCCAAATATCACTTTGCCAATTCCACAAGAACTGCCTTAGCGAATGGCTTCTTGAGAGGAAAGCTGTAACTCTGTGAGATGATTTCACGGAACACAAAGAAGTTTCTTAGAAAGCTTCTTTCTCTTTGTTATCGGAGGATATTTCCTTTGGCCTTGTAGTCTTCAAAGGGGTGCGAAATATCTGTTCTCATATTTCACAGAAATAAGGCTAGCAAAGAGATCGTCGAAATACAGATGCAACTCTGTCAGTGGAAGTCACACATCACAGAGCAGGTTCTCAGAAATCTGCTTTCCAGATTTCATCTGAGGATATTTCCTTTTTCACCATAGCCCTCTATGGGCTTCCAAATATCACTTTGCCAATTCCACAAGAACTGTCTTAGCGAAAGGCTTCTTGAGGGGAAAGCTGTAACTCTGTGTGATGATTTCACAGAAAACAACGAAGTTCCTCAGAAAGCTTCTTTCTCTTTGTTATCGGAGGATATTTCCTTTGGCCCTATAGTCTTCAAAGCTATCCGAAATATCTGTTCTCAGATTCCACAGAAATAAGGCTAGCAAAGAGATCCAGGAAATACAGATGTAACTCTGTGAGTGGAAGTCACACATCAGAGAGCAGGTTCTCAGAAATCTTCTTTCCAGATTTCATCTGAGGATATTTCCTTTTTCACCTTTGCCCTCTATGGGCTTCCAAATATCACTTTGCCAATTCCACAAGAACTGTCTTAGCGAAAGGCTTCTTGAGGGGAAAGCTGTAACTCTGTGAGATGATTTCACAGAACACAAAGAAGTTTCTCAGAAAGCTTCTTTCTCTTTGTTATCGGAGGATATTTCCTTTGGCCCTATAGTCTTCAAAGGGATCCGAAATATCTGTTATCAGATTCCACAGAAATAAGGCTATCAAAGAGATCCATGAAATACAGATTCAATTCTGTGAGTGGAAGTCAAACATCACAGAGCAGGTTCTCAGAAAGCTTCTTTCCAGATTTCATCTGAGGGTATTTCATTTATCACCATAGCCCTCTATGGGCTTCCAAATATCACTGTGCCAATTCCACAAGAACTGTCTTAGCGAAAGGCTTCTTGAGGGGAAAGCTGTAACTCTGTGAGATGATTCCTCAGAATACAAAGAAGTTTCTCAGAAAGCTTCTTTCTCTTGTTATCGGAGGATATTTCCTTTGGCCCTATAGTCTTCAAAGGGGTCCGAAATATCTGTTCTCAGATTCCACAGGAATAAGGCTAGCAAAGAAATCCACCAAATACAGATGTAATTCTGTGAGTGGAAGTCACACATCACAGAGCAGGTTCTCAGAAAGCTTCTTTCCAGATTTCATCTGAGGATATTTCCTTTTTCACCATAGCCCTCTATGGGCTTCCAAATATCACTTTGCCAATTCCACAAGAACTGTCTTAGCGAAAGGCTTCTTGAGGGGAAAGCTGTAACTCTGTGAGATGATTTCACAAAACACAAAGAAGTTTCTCAGAAATCTTTTTTCTCTTTGTTATCGGAGGATATTTCCTTTGGCCCTATAGTCTTCAAAGGGGTCCGAAATATCTGTTTTCAGATTCCACAGAAATAAGGCTAGCAAAGAGATCCACGAAATACAGATGTAACTCTGTGAGTGGAAGTCACACATCACAGAGCAGTTTCTCAAAAAGCTTGTTTCCAGATTTCATCTGAGGATATTTCCTTTTTCACCGTAGCCCTCTATGGGCTTCCAAATATCACTTTGCCAAATCCACAAGAACTGTCTTAGCGAAAGGATTCTTGAGGGAAAAGCTGTAACTCTGTGAGTTGATTTAACAGAACACAAGGAGTTTCTCAGAAAGCTTCTTTTTCTTTGTTATCGGAGGATATTTCCTTTTTTCCCTATAGTCTTCAAAGGAATCCGAAATATCTTTTCTCAGATTCCACAGAAATAAGTCTAGCAAAGAGATCCACGAAATACACATGTAACTCTGTCAGATGAATTAACAGAAGACTAAGCAGTTTCTCAGAAAGCTTCTTTCCAGATTTCATCTGAGGATATTTCCTTTCACCCCATAGCCCTCTATGGGCTTCCAAATATCACTTTGCCAATTCCACAAGAACTGTCTTAGTGAAATGCTTCTTGAGGGGAAAGCTGTACCTCTGTGAGATTATTTCACAGAACACAAAGAAGTTTCTCAGAAAGCTTCTTTCTCTTTGTTATCGCAGGATATTTCCTTAGGCCCTATATTCTTCAAAGGAGTCCGAAATATCTGTTCTCAGATTCCACAGAAATAAGGCTAGCAAGGAGATCCACGAAACACAGATATAACTCTGTCAGATGAATTAACAGAAGACTAAGCAGTTTCTCAGAAACCTTCTTTCCGGATTTCCTCTGAGGATACTTCCTTTTTCACCATAGCCCTCTATGGGCTTCCAAATATCACATTGCCAATTCCACAAGAACTGTCTGAGCGAAGGCTTCTTGAGGGGAAAGCTGTAATTCTGTGAGATGACTTCACAGAACACAAAGCAGTTTCTCAGAAAGCTTCTTTCTCTTTGTTATCGGAGGATATTTCCTTTGGCCCTATAGTCTTCAAAGGGATCCGAAATATCTGTTCTCAGATTCCACAGAAATAAGGCTAGCAAAGAGATCTACGAAATACAGATGTAACTCTGTGCGTGGAAGACACACATCACAGAGCAGTTTCTCAGAAAGCTTCTTTCCAGATTTCATCTGAGGATATTTCCTTTTTCAACATAGTCCTCTACGGGCTTCCAAATATCACTTTGCCAATTCCACAAGAACTGTCTTAGCGAAAGGCTACTTGAGGTGAAAGCTGTAACTCTGTGAGACGATTTCACAGAACACAAAGAAGTTTCTCAGAAGGCTTCTTTCTCTTTATTATCGGAGGATATTTCCTTTGGCCATGTAGTCTTCAAAGGGATCCGAAATATCTGTTCTCATATTCCACAGAAATAAGGCTAGCAAATAGATCCACGAAATACAGATGTAACTCTATGAGATGAATTAACAGAACACTAAGCAGTCTCTCAGAAAGCTTCATTTCACATTTCATCTGAGGATATTTCCTTTTTCACCATAGCCCTCTTAGGGCTTCTAAATATCACTTTGCCAATTCCCCAAGAACTGTCTTAGCGAAAGGCTTCTTGAGGGGAAAGCTGTAAATCTGTGAGACGATTTCACAGAACACAAAGAAGTTTCTCAGAAAGCTTCTTTCTCTTTGTTATCGGAGGATATTTCCTTTGGCCCTGTAGTGTTCAAAGGGGTCCGAAATATCTGTTCTCAGATTCCACAGAAATAAGGCTAGCAAAGAGATCCACGAAATACACATGTAACTCTGTGAGATGAATTAACAGAAGACTAAGCAGTTTCTCTGAAAGCTGCTTTCCAGATTTGATCTGAGGATATTTCCTTTTTCACCATAGACTTCTATGGGCTTCCTAATATCACCTTGCCAATTCCACAACAACTGTCTTAGCGAAAGGCTTCTTGAGGGGAAAGCTGTAACGCTGTGAGATGATTTCAGAGAATACAAAGAAGTTTCTCAGAAAGCTTCTTTCTCTTTGTTATCGGCGGATATTTCCTTTGGCCCTATAGTCTTCAAAGGGATCCGAAATATCTCTTCTCAGATTCCACAGAAATAAGACTAGCAAAGAGATCCGCGAAATACAGATGTAACTCTGTCAGATGAATTAACAGAAGCCTAAGCAGTTTCTCAGAAAGCTTCTTTCCAGATTTCATCTGAGGATATTTCCTTTTTCAAAATCGCCCTCTATGGGCTTCCAAATATCACTTTGCGAATTCCACAAGAACTGTGTTAGCGAAAGGCTTCTTGAGGGGAAAGCTGTAACTCTGTGAGATGATTTCACAGAACACAAAGAAGTTTCTCAGAAAGCTTCTTTTTCTTTGTTATCGGAGGATATTACCTTTCGCCCTATAGTCTTCAAAGGGGTCCGAAATATCTGTTCTCAGATTCCACAGAAATAAGGCTAGCAAAGAGAACCACAAAATACAGTTGAAACTCTGGGAGATTAATTAACAGAACACTAAGCAGTTTCTCAGAAAGGTTCTTTCCAGATTTCATCTGAGGATATTTCCTTTTTCACCATTGCCCTCTATGGGCTTCCAAATATCACTTTGCCAATTCCAAAAGAACTGTCTTAGCGAAAGGCTTCTTGAGGGGAAAGCTGTAACTCTGTGAGATGATTTCACAGAACACAAAGAAGTTCCTCTGAAAGCTTCTTTCTCTTTGTTATCGGAGGATATTTCCTTTGGCCCTGTAGTCTTCAAAGGGGTCCGAAATATCTGTTCTCAGATTCCACAGAAATAAGGCTAGCAAAGAGATCCACGAAATACAGATGTAACTCTGTGAGTGGAAGTCACACTTCACAGAGCAGTTTCTCAAAAAGCTTGTTTCCAGATTTCATCTGAGGATATTTCCTTTTTCACCATAGCCCTCTATGGGTTTCCAAATATCACTTTGCCAATTCCACAAGAACTGTCTTAGCGAAAGGCTTCTTGAGGTGAAAGCAGTAACTCCGTGAGACGATTTCACCGAACACAAAGAAGTTTCTCAGAAAGCTTCTTTCTGTTTGTTATTGGAGGATATTTCCTTTGGCCCTATAGTCTTCAAAGGGATCCGAAATATCTGTTCTCAGATTCCACAGAAATAAGGCTAGCAAAGAGATCCACCAAATACAGATGTAACTCTGTGAGTGGAAGTCACACATCACAGAGCAGTTTCTCAGAAAACTTCTTTCCAGATTTCATCTGAGGATATTTCCGTTTTCACCATAGCCCTCTTTGGGCTTCCTAATATCACTTAGCCAATTCCACCAGAACTATCTTAGCGAAACGCTTCTTGAGGGGAAAGCTGTAACTCTGTGAGATGGTTTCACAGAATACTAAGAAGTTTCTCAGAATGCTTCCTTCTCTTTGTTATCGGAGGATATTTCCTTTGGCCCTATAGTCTTCAAAGATATCAGAAATATCTGTTCTCAGATTCCACAGAAATAAGGCTAGGAAAGAGATCCATGAAATACAGATGTAACTCTGTGAGTGGAAGTCACACATCAGAGAGCAGGTTCTCAGAAAGCTTCTTTCCAGATTTCATCTGATGATATTTCCTTTTTCACCATAGCCCTCTATGGGCTTTCAAATAACACTTTGCCAATTCCACAAGAACTGTCTTAGCGAGAGGCTTCTTGGGGGAAAAGCTGTAACTCTGTGAGATGATTTCACAAAACACAAAGAAGTTTCTCAGAAAGCTTCTTTCTCTTTGTTACCGGAGGATATTTCCTTTGGTCCTATAGTCTTCAAGGGGATCCGAAATATCTGTTCTCAGATTCCACAGAAATAAGGCTAGCAAAGAGATCCATGAAATGCAGATGCAACTCTGTGAGTGGACGTCACACATCACGGGGCATGTTCTCAGAAAGCTTCTTTTCAGATTTCATCTGAGGATATTTCCTTTTTCACCCTAGCCCTCTTTGGGCTTCCAAATATCACTTTGCCAATTCCACAAGAACTGTCTTAGCGAAAGACTTCTTGAGGGGAAAGCTGTAACTCTGTGAGACGATTTCACCGAACACAAAGAAGTTTCTCAGAAAGCTTCTTTCTGTTTGTTATTGGAGGATATTTCCTTTGGCCCTATAGTCTTCAAAGGGGTCCGAAATATCTGTTCTCAGATTCCACAGAAATAAGGCTAGCAAAGATATCCACGAAATACAGATGTAACTCTGTGAGTGGAAGTCACACATCACAGAGCAGTTTCTCAGAAAACTTCTTTCCAGATTTCATCTGAGGATATTTCCGTTTTCACCATAGCCCTCTATGGGCTTCCAAATATCACTTAGCCAATTCCACCAGAACTATCTTAGCGAAACGCTTCTTGAGGGGAAAGCTGTAACTCTGTGAATTGGTTTCACAGAATACTAAGAAGTTTCTCAGAAAGCTTCTTTCTCTTTGTTACCGGAGGATATTTCCTTTGGCCCTATAGTCTTCAAAGGAATCCGAAATATCTGTTCTCAGATTCCACAGAAATAAGGCTGGCAAAGAGATCCACGAAATACAGATGTAACTCTGACAGATGAATTAACAGAAGACTAAGCAGTTTCTCAGGAAGCTTCTTTCCATATTTCATGTGTGGATATTTCCTTTTCCCCCATAGCCCTCTATGTGCTTCCAAATATCACTTTGCCAATTCCACAAGAACTGCCTTAGCGAATGGCTTCTGGAGAGGAAAGCTGTAACTCTGTGAGATGATTTCACGGAACACAAAGAAGTTTCTTAGAAAGCTTCTTTCTCTTTGTTATCGGAGGATATTTCCTTTGGCCTTGTAGTCTTCAAAGGGGTCCGAAATATCTGTTCTCATATTTCACAGAAATAAGGCTAGCAAAGAGATCGTCGAAATACAGATGCAACTCTGTCAGTGGAAGTCACACATCACAGAGCAGGTTCTCAGAAATCTGCTTTCCAGATTTCATCTGAGGATATTTCCTTTTTCACCATAGCCCTCTATGGGCTTCCAAATATCACTTTGCCAATTCCACAAGAACTGTCTTACCGAAAGGCTTCTTGAGGGGAAAGCTGTAACTCTGTGTGATGATTTCACAGAACATAACGAAGTTCCTCAGAAAGCTTCTTTCTCTTTGTTATCGGAGGATATTTCCTTTGGCCCTATAGTCTTCAAAGGGATCCGAAATATCTGTTCTCAGATTCCACAGAAATAAGGCTAGCAAAGAGATCCACGAAATACAGATGAAACTCTGTGAGTGGAAGTCACACATCAGAGAGCAGGTTCTCAGAAAGCTTCTTTCCAGATTTCATCTGAGGATATTTCCTTTTTCACCTTTGCCCTCTATGGGCTTCCAAATATCACTTTGCCAATTCCACAAGAACTGTCTTAGCGAAAGGCTTCTTGAGGGGAAAGCTGTAACTCTGTGAGATGATTTCACAGAACACAAAGAAGTTTCTCAGAAAGCTTCTTTCTCTTTGTTATCGGAGGATATTTCCTTTGGCCCTATAGTCTTCAAAGGGATCCGAAATATCTGTTATCAGATTCCACAGAAATAAGGCTATCAAAGAGATCCATGAAATACAGATTCAATTCTGTGAGTGGAAGTCAAACATCACAGAGCAGGTTCTCAGAAAGCTTCTTTCCAGATTTCATCTGAGGGTATTTCATTTATCACCATAGCCCTCTATGGGCTTCCAAATATCACTGTGCGAATTCCACAAGAACTGTCTTAGCGAAAGGCTTCTTGAGGGGAAAGCTGTAACTCTGTTAGATGATTCCTCAGAATACAAAGAAGTTTCTCAGAAAGCTTCTTTCTCTTTGTTATCGGAGGATATTTCCTTTGGCCCTATAGTCTTCAAAGGGGTCCGAAATATCTGTTCTCAGATTCCACAGAAATAAGGCTAGCAAAGAAATCCACCAAATACAGATGTAATTCTGTGAGTGGAAGTCACACATCACAGAGCAGGTTCTCAGAAAGCTTCTTTCCAGATTTCATCTGAGGATATTTCCTTTTTCACCATAACACTCTATGGGCTTCCAAATATCACTTTGCCAATTCCACATGAAGTGTCTTAGCGAAAGGCTTCTTGAGGGGAAACCTGCATCTCTGTGAGATGATTTCACAGAACACAAAGAAGTTTCTCAGAAATCTTCTTTCTCCTTGTTATCGGAGGATATTTCCTTTGGCCCTGTAGTCTTCAAAGGGGTCCGAAATATCTGTTCTCAGATTTCACAGAAATAAGGCTAGCAAAGAGATCCTCGAAATACAGATGCAACTCTGTGAGTGGAAGTCACACATCACAGAGCAGGTTCTCAGACAGCTTCTTTCCAGATTTCATCTGAGGATATTTCCTTTTTCACCATAACACTCTATGGGCTTCCAAATATCACTTTGCCAATTCCACATGAAGTGTCTTAGCGAAAGGCTTCTTGAGGGGAAACCTGCAACTCTGTGAGATGATTTCACAGAACATAAAGAAGTTTCTCAGAAAGCTTCTTTCTCTTTGTTATCGGAGGATATTTCCTTTAGCCCTGTAGTCTTCAAAGGGGTGCGAAATATCTGTTCTCAGATTTCACAGAAATAAGGCTAGCAAAGAGATCCTCGAAATACAGATGCAACTCTGTGAGTGGAAGTCACACATCACAGAGCAGGTTCTCAGAAATCTGCTTTCCAGATTTCATCTGAGGATATTTCCTTTTTCACCATAGTCCTCTATGGGCTTCCAAATATCACTTTGCCAATTCCACAAGAACTGTCTTAGCGAAAGGCTTCTTGAGGGGAAAGCTGTAACTCTGTGTGATGATGTCACAGAACACAAAGAAGTTCCTCAGAAAGCTTCTTTCTCCTTGTTATCGGAGGATATTTCCTTTGGCCCTGTAGTCTTCAAAGGGATCCGAAATATCTGATCTCAGATTCCACAGAAATAAGGCTAGCAAAGAGATCCACGAAATACAGATGTAACTCTGTGAGTGGAAATCACACATCACATAGCAGGTTCTAAGAAAGCTTCTTTCCAGATATCATCTGAGGGTATTTCATTTATCACCATAGCCCTCTATGGGCTTGCAAATATCACTTTGCCAATTCCACAAGAACTGTCTTAGCGAAAGGCTTCTTGAGGGGAAACCTGCAACTCTGTGAGATGATTTCACAGAACACAAAGACGTTTCTCAGAAAGCTTCTTTCTCTTTGTTATCGGAGGATATTTCCTATGGCACTCTAGTCTTCAAAGCGGTCCGAAATATATGTTCTCAGATTTCACAGAAATAAGGCTAGCAAAGAGATCCTCGAAATACAGATGCAACTCTGTGAGTGTAAGTCACACATCACATAGCAGGTTCTTAGAAACCTTCTTTCCAGATTTCATCTGAGGATACTTCCTTTTTCACCATAGCCCTCTATGGGCTTCCAAATATCACTTTGCCAATTCCACAAAAACTGTCTGAACGAAGGCTTCTTGAGGGGAAAGCTGTAATTCTGTGAGATGATTTCACAGAACACAAAGCAGTTTCTCAGAAAGCTTCTTTCTCTTTGTTATCGGAGGATATTTCCTTTGGCCCTATAGTCTTCAAAGGGATCCGAAATATCTGTTCTCAGATTCCACAGAAATAAGGCTAGCAAAGAGATCCACGAAATACAGATGTAACTCTGTGCGTGGAAGACACACATCACAGAGCATTTTCTCAGAAAGCTTCTTTCCAGATTTCATCTGAGGATATTTCCATTTTCACCATAGTCCTCTATGGGCTTCCAAATATCACTTTGCCAATTCCACAAGAACTGTCTTAGCGAAAGGCTACTTGAGGTGAAAGCTGTAACTCTGTGAGATGATTTCACAGAACACAAAGAAGTTTCTCAGAAAGCTTCTTTCTCTTTATTATCGGAGGATATTTCCTTTGGCCATGTAGTCTTCAAAGGGGTCCGAAATATCTGATCCCAGATTCCACAGAAATAAGGCTAGCAAAGAGATCCACGAAATACACATGTAACTCTGTGAGATGAATTAACAGAAGACTAAGCAGTTTCTCTGATAGCTTCTTTCCAGATTTGATCTGAGGATGTTTCCTATTTCACCATAGACCTCTATGGGCTTCCAAATATCACCTTGCCAATTCCACAAGAACTGTCTTAGCGAAAGGCTTCTTGAGGGGAAAGCTGTAACTCTGTGAGAAGATTTCAGAGAACACAAAGAACGTTCTCAGAAAGCTTCTTTCTCTTTGTTATCGGCGGATATTTCCTTTGGCCCTATAGTCTTCAAAGTGATCCGAAATATCTGTTCTCAGATTCTACAGAAATAAGACTAGCAAAGAGATCCGCGAAATACAGATGTAACTCTGTCAGATGAATTAACAGAAGACTAAGCAGTTTCTCAGAAAGCTTCTTTCCAGATTTCATCTGAGGATATTTCCTTTTTCAAAATCGCCCTCTATGGGCTTCCAAATATCACTTAGCCAATTCCACCAGAACTGTGTTAGCGAAAGGCTTCTTGAGGGGAAAGCTGTAACTCTGTGAGATGATTTCACAGAACACAAAGAAGTTTCTCAGAAAGCTTCTTTTTCTTTGTTATCGGAGGATATTTCCATTCGCTCTATAGTCTTCAAAGGGATCCGAAATATCTGTTCTCAGATTCCACAGAAATAAGGCTAGCAAAGAGATCCATGAAATTCAGATGTAACTCTGTGAGATGAATTAACAGAACACTAAGTGGTTTCTCAGAAAGCTTCTTTAAAGATTTCATCTGAGGATATTTCCTTTTTCACCATAGCCCTCTATGGGCTTCCAAATATCATTTTTCCAATTCCACAAGAACTGTCTTAGCGAAAGGCTTCTTTAGGGGAAAGCTGTAACTCTGTGAGATGATTTCACAGAACACGAAGAAGTTTCTCAGAAAGCTTCCTTCTCTTTCTTATCGGAGGATATTTCCTTTGGCCCTATAGTCTTCAAAGGGGTCCGAAATATCTGTTCTCAGATTCCACAGAACTAAGGCTAGCAAAGAGATCCACGAAATACAGATGTAACCCTATCAGATGAATTAACAGAAGACTAAGCATTTTCTCAGAAAGCTTCTTTCCAGATTTCATCTGAGGATATTTCCTTTCACCCCATAGCCCTCTAAGGGCTTCCAAATATTACTTTGCCAATTCCTCAAGAACAGTCTTAACGAAAGGCTTCTTGAGGGGAAAGCTGTAACTCTGTAAGATGATTTCACGGAACACAAAGAAGTTTCTCAGAAACCTTCTTTCTCTTTGTTATCCGAGGATAATTACTTTGGCCCTATAGTCTTCAAAGGGATCCGAAATATCTGTTCTCAGATTCCACAGAAATAAGGCTAGCAAAGTGATCCACGAAATACAGATGTAACTCTGTCAGATGAATTAACAGAAGACTAAGCAGTTTCTCAGAAAGCTTCTTTCCAGATTTCATCTGAGGATATTTCCTTTTTCACCATAGCCCTCTAAGGGCTTCCAAATATCACTTTGCCAATTCCACAAGAACTGTCTTAGCGAAAGGCTTCTTGAGGGGAAAGCTGTAACTCTGTGAGATGATTTCAGAGAACACAAAGAAGTTTCTCAGAAAGCTTCTTTCTCTTTGTTATCGGAGGATATTTCCTTTGGCCCTATAGTCTTCAAAGGGTCCGACATATCTGTTCTCAGATTCCACAGAAATAAGGCTAGCAAAGAGATCCACGAAATAGAGATGCAACTCTGTGAGTGGAAGTCACACGTCGCAGAGCAGGTTCTCAGAAAGCTTCTTTCCAGATTTCATCTGAGGATATTTCCTTATTCCCCATAGCCCTTTTTGGGCTTCCAAACATCACTTTGCCAATTCCACAAGAACTGTCTTAGCGAAAGGCTTCTTGAGGGAAAAGCTGTAACTCTGTGAGATGATTTCACGGAACACAAAGAAGTTTCTCACAAAGCTTCTTTCTCTTTGTTGTCGGAGGATATTTCCTTTAGCCCTACAGTCTTCAAAGGGATCTGAAATATCTGTTCTCAGATTCCACAGAAATAAGGCTAGCAAAGAAATCCACGAAATACAGATGTAACTCTGTCAGATGAATTAACAGAAGACTAAGCAGTTTCTCAGAAAGCTTCTTTCCAGATTTCATCTGTGGATATTTCCTTTTTCACAATAGCCATCTATGGGCTTCCAAATATCACTTTGCCAATTCCACAAGAACTGTGTTAGCGAAAGGCTTCTTGAGGGGAAAGCTGTAACGCTGTGAGATTATTTCACAGAACACAAATAAGTTTTTCAGAAAGCTTCTTTCTCTTTGTTATCGGAGGATAATTCCTTTGGCCCTATAGTCTTCAAAGGGATCCGAAATATCTGTTCTCTGATTCCACAGAAATAAGGCTAGCAAAGAGATCCACAAAATACAGATGTAACTCTGTGAGATGATTTATCAGAACACTAAGCAGTTTCTCATAAAGCTTCTTTCCAGATTTCTTCTGAGGATAATTCCTTTTTCACCATAACCCTCTATGGGCTTTCAAATATCACTTTGCCAATTCCGCAAGAACTGTCTTAGCAAAAGGCTTCTTGAAAGAAAAGCTGTAACTCTGTGAGATGATTTCACAGAACACAAAGAGGTTTCACAGAAAGCTTCTTTCTCATTGTTATCGTGGGATATTTCCTTTGGCCCCATAGTCTTCAAAGGGATCCGAAATATCTGTTCTCAGATTCCACAGAAATAAGGCTAGTAAATAGATCCACGAAATACAGATGCAACTCTGTGAGTCGAAGTCACACGTCACAGAGCACGTTCTCAGAAAGCTTCTTTCCAGATTTCATCTGAGGATATTTCCTTTTTCACCATAGCCCTCTATGGGCTTCCAAATATCACGTTGCCAATTACACAAGAACTGTCTTAGGGAACGGCTTCTTGAGGGGAAAGCTGTAACTCTGTGAGATGATTTCACAGAACACAAAGAAGTTTCACAGAAAGCTTCTTTCTCTTTGTTATAGGAGGATATTTCTTTTGGCCCTATAGTCTTCAAAGGGGTCCGAAATATCTGTTCTCAGATTCCACAGAAATAAGGCTACCAAAGAGATCCACGAAATACAGATGTAACCCTATCAGATGAATTAACAGAAGACTAAGCAGTTTCTCAGAAAGCTTCTTTCCAGATTTCATCTGAGGATATTTCCTTTCACCCCATAGCCCTCTAAGGGCTTCCAAATATCACTTTGCCAATTCCACAAGAACTGCCTTAGCGAAAGGCTTCTTGAGGGGAAAGCTGTAACTCTGTGAGATGATTTCACAGAACACAAAGAAGTTTCTCAGAAAGTTTCTTTCTCTTTGTTATCGGAGGATATTTCCTTTGGCCCTATAGTCTTCAAAGGGGTCCGACATATCTGTTCTCAGATTCCACAGAAATAAGGCTACCAAAGAGATCCACGAAATACAGATGCAGCTCTGTGTGTGGAAGAAACACATCACAGAGCAGGTTCTCAGAAAGCTTCTTTCCAGATTTCATCTGAGGATATTTCCTTTTTCACCATAGCCCTCTAAGGGCTTCCAAATATCACTTTGCGAATTCCACAAGAACTGTCTTAGCGAAAGGCTTCTTGAGGGGAAAGCTGTAACTCTGTGAGATGATTTCAAAAAACACAAAGAAGTTTCTCAGAAAGCTTCTTTCTCTTTGTTATCGGAGGATATTTCCTTTGGCCCTATAGTCTTCAAAGGGGTCCGACATATCTGTTCTCAGATTCCACAGAAATAAGGCTAGCAAAGAGATCCACGAAATAGAGATGCAACTCTGTGAGTGGAAGTCACACATCGCAGAGCAGGTTCTCAGAAAGCTTCTTTCCAGATTTCACCTGAGGATATTTCCTTTTTCCCCATAGCCCTTTTTGGGCTTCCAAATATCACTTTGCCAATTCCACAACAACTGTGTTAGCGAAAGGCTTCTTGAGGGGAAAGCTGAAACTCTGTGAGATGATTTCACGGAACACAAAGAAGTTTCCACAAAGCTTCTTTCTCTTTGTTGTCGGCGGATATTTCCTTTGGCCCTATAGTCTTCAAAGGGATCCGAAATATCTGTTCTCACATTCCACAGAAATAAGGCTAGCAAAGAGATTCACGAAATACAGATGTAAATCTGTGAGTGGAAGTCACACATCACAGAGCAGGTTCTCAGAAAGCTTCTTTCCAGATTTCATCTGCGGATATTTCCTTTTTCACCATAGCCCACTATGGGCTTCCAAATATCACTTTGCCAATTCCACAAGAACTGTCTTTGCGAAAGGCTCCTCGAGGGAAAAGCTGTAACTCTGTGAGATGATTTCACCGAACACAAAGAAGTTTCTCAGAAAGATTCTTTCTCTTTGTTTTCGAAGGATATTTCCTTTGCCCGTATAGTCTTCAAAGGAATCCGAAATATCTGTTCTCAGATTCCACAGAAATAAGGCTAGCAAAGAGATCCACGAAATACAGATGTAACTCTTTGAGTGGAAGTCACACATCACAGAGCAGGTTCTCAGAAAGCTTCTTTCCAGATTTCATCTGAGGATATTTCCTTTTTCACCCTAGCCCTCTATGGGCTTCCAAATATCACTTTGCCAATTGCACAAGAACTGTCTTAGAGAAAGTCTTCTTGAGGGGAAAGCTCTAACTCTGTTAGATGATTTCACAGAAAACAAAGAAGTTTCTCAGAAAGCTTCTTTCTCTTTGTTATCGGAGGATATTTCCTTTGGCCATATAGTCTTCAAACGGATCCGAAATATCTGTTCTCAGATTCCACAAAAAGAAGGCTAGCAAAGAGATCCACGAACTACAGATGTAACTCTGTGAGATGAATTAGCAGAACACTAAGCAGTTTCTCAGAAAGCTTCTTTCCGGACTTCATCTGAGGATATTTGCTTTTTCACCATAGCCCTCGATGGGCTTCCAAATATCACTTTGCCAATTCCACAGTAACTGTCTAAGCGAAAGGCTTCTTGTGGGGAAAGCTGTAACTCTGTTAGATGATTTCACAGAACACAAAGAAGTTTCTCAGAAAGCTTCTTTCTCTTTGTTATCGGAGGATATTTCCTTTGGCCCTATAGTCTTCAAAGGGATCCGAAATATCTGTTCTCAGATTCCACAGAAATAAGGCTAGTAAAGAAATCCACAAAATACAGATGCAACTCTGTGAGTGGAAGTCACTCATCACAGAGCAGGTTCTCAGAAAGCTTCTTTCCAGATTTCATCTGAGGATATTTCCTTTTTCACCATAGCCCTCTATGGGCTTCCAAATATCACGTTGCCAATTACACAAGAACTGTCTTAGGGAACGGCTACTTGAGGGGAAAGCTGTAACTCATTGAGATGATTTCACAGAACACAAAGAAGTTTCTCAGAAAGCTTCTGTCTCTTTGTTATCGGAGGATATTTCCATTGGCCCTATAGTCTTCAAAGGGATCCGAAATATCTGTGCTCAGATTCCACAGAAATAAGGCTAGCAAAGAGATCCACGAAATACAGATGTAACTCTGTCAGATGAATTAACAGAAGACTAAGCAGTTTCTCAGAAAGCTTCTTTCCAGATTTCATGTGAGGATATTTCCTTTTTCACCATAGCCCTCTATGGGCTTCCAAATATCACTTTGCCAATTCCACAAGAACTGTCTTAGCGAAAGGCTTCTTGAGGGGAAAGCTGTACCTCTGTGAGATGATTTCACAGAACACAAAGAAGTTTCTCAGAAAGCTTCTTTCTCTTTGTTATCGGAGGATATTTCCTTTGGCACTGTAGTCTTCAAAGGGGTCCGAAATATCTGTTCTCAGATTCCACAGAAATAAGGCTAGCAAAGAGATCCACGAAATACAGATGTAACTCTGTGAGTGGAAGTCACACATCACAGAGCAGTTTCTCAGAAAGCTTCTTAGCAGATTTCATTTGAGGATATTTCCTTTTTCACCTTAGCCCTCTACGGGCTTCCAAATATCGCTTTGCCAATTCCACAAGAACTGTCTTAGCGAAAGGCATCTTGAGGTGAAAGCTGTAACTCTGTGAGATGATTTCACAGAACACAAAGAAATTTCTCAGAAAGCTTCTTTCTTTTGTTATCAGAGGATATTTCCTTTGGCCCTATAGTCTTCAAAGGGATCCGAAATATCTGTTCTCAGATTCCACAGAAATAAGGCTAGCAAAGAGATCCATGAAATACCGATGTAACTCTGTGAGATGAATTAACAGAACACTAAGCAGTTTCTCAGAAAGCTTCTTTCCAGATTTCATCTGAGGATATTTCCTTTTTCCCCATAGCCCTCTATGGGCTTTCAAATATCACTTTGCCAATTCCACAAGAACTGTCTTAGTGAAAGGCTTCTTGAGGGGAAAGCTGTAACTCTGTGAGATGATTTCACGGATCACAGAGAAGTTTCGTAGAAAGCTTTTTTCTCTTCGTTATCGGAGGATATTTCCTCTGGCCCTATAGTCTTCAAAGGGGTCCTACATACCTGTTGTCAGATTCCACAGAAATAAGGCGAGCAAAGAGATCCACGAAATACAGATGCAACTCTGTGAGTGGAAGTCACACATCACAGAGCAGTTTCTCAGAAAGCTTCTTACCTGATTTCATCTGAGGTTATTTCCTTTTTCACCATACCCTGTATGGGCTTCCAAATATCACTTTGCCAATTCCACAAGAACTGTCTTAGCGAAAGGCTTCTTGAGGGGAAAGCTGTAACTCTGTGAGATGATTTCACAGAACACAGAAGTTTCTCAGAAAGCGTCCTTCTCTTTGTTATCGGAGCATATTTCCTTTGGCCCTATAGTCTTCAAAGGGGTCCGAAATATTCGTTCTCAGATTCCACAGAAATAAGGCTAGCAAAGAGATCCACGAAATACAGATGTAACTCTGTGAGTGGAAGTCACACATCACAGAGCAGTTTCTCAATAGGCTTCTTAGCAGATTTCATCTGAGGATATTTACTTTTTCACCATAGCCCTCTATGTGCTTCCAGATATCACTTTGCCAATTCCACAAGAACTGTCTTAGCGAAAGGCTTCTTGAGGGGAAAGCTGTAACTCTTGGGATGATTTCACAGAACAGAGAGAAGTTTCTCAGAAAGCTTCTTTCTCTTTGTTATTGGAGGATATTTCCTTTGGCCCTATAGTCTTCAAAGGAGTCCGAAATATCTGTTTTCAGATTCCACAGAAATAAGGCAAGCAAAGAGATCCATGAAATACAGATGTAACGCTGTGTGTGGAAGTCACACATCACAGAGCAGTTTCTCAGAAAGCTTCTTTCCAGATTTCATCTGAGGATATTTCCTTTTTCACCATAGCCATCTATGGGCTTCCAAATATCACTTTGCCAATTCCACAAGAACTGTCTTAGCGAAAGGCTTCTTGAGGGAAAAGCTGTAACTCTCTGAGATGATTTCACAGAACACAAGGAGTTTCTCAGAAATCTTCTTTCTCTTTGTTATCGGAGGATATATCCTTTGGCCCTATAGTCTTCAAAGGAATCCGAAATATCTGTTCTCAGATTCCACAGAAATAAGGCTAGCAAAGAGATCCACGAAATACAGATGTAACTCTGTGAGATGAATTAACAGAACACTAAGCAGTTTCTCAGATAGCTTCTTTCCACATTTCATCTGAGGATATTTCCTTTTTCACCATAGCCCTCTATGGGCTTCCAAATATCACTTTGCCAATTCCACAAGATCTGTCTTAGCGAAAGGCTTCATGAAGGTAATGCTGTAACTCTGTGAGATGATTTCACACAACACAAAGAAGTTTCTCAGAAAGCTTCTTTCTCTTTGTTATCGGAGGATATTTCCTTTGGCCCTATACTCTTCAACGGGGTCCGAAATATCTGTTCTCAGATTCCACAGCAATAAGGCTAGGAAAGAGATCCACGAAATACAGATGTAACTCTGTGAGTGGAAGTCACACATAACAGAGCGGGTTCTCAGAAAGCTTCCTTCCAGATTTCATATGAGGTTATTTCCTTTTTCACCATAGCCCTCTATGGGCTTCCAAATATCACTTTGCCAATTGCATAAGAACTGTCTTAGCGAAAGGCTTCTTGAGGGGAAAGCTGTAATTCTGTGAGATGATTTCACAGAAAACAAAGAGGTTTCTCAGAAAGATTCTTTCTCTTTGTTATCGGAGGATATTCCCTTTGGCCCTATAGTCTTCAAAGGGATCCGAAACATCTGTTCTCAGATTCAAAAGAAATAAGGCTAGCAAAGAGATCCACGAACTACAGATACAACTCTGTGAGTGGAAGTCACACATCACAGAGCAGGTTCTCAGAAAGCTTCTTTCCAGATTTCATCTAAGGATATTTCCTTTTTCACCATAGCCCTCTATGGGCTTCCAAATATCACTTTGCCAATTCCACAAGAACTGTCTTAGCGAAAGGCTTCTTGAGGGGAAAGCTGTACCTCTGTGAGGTGATTTCACAGAACACAAAGAAGTTTCTCAGAAAGCTTCTTTCTCTTTGTTATCGGAGGATATTTCCTTTGGCCCTATAGTCTTCGAAGGGATCCGAAATATCTGTTCTCAGCTTCCACAGAAATAAGGCTAGCAAAAAGATCCACGAAATACAGATGTAACTCTGTGAGTGGAAGTCACACATCACAGAGCAGGTTCTCAGAAAACTTCTTTCCAGAAGTCATCTGAGGATAGTTTCTTTTTCACCATAGCCCTCTATGGGCTTCCAAATATCACTTTGCCAATTCCGCAAGAACTGTCTTAGCGAAAGGCTTCTTGAGGTGAAAGCTGTAACTCTGTGAGATGATTTCACAGAACACATAGAAGTTTCTCAGAAAGCTTCCTCCTCTTTCTTATCGGAGGATATTTCCTTTGGCCCTACAGTCTTCAAAGGGATCCGAAATATCTGTTCTCAGATTCCACAGAAATAAGGCTAGCAAAGAGATCCACGAAATACAGATGTAACTCTGTTAGATGAATTAACAGAACACTAAGCAGTTTCTCGGAAAGCTTCTTTCCACATTTCATCAGACGATATTTCCTTTTTCAACATAGGCCTCTATTCGCTTCCAAATATCACTTTGCCAATTCCACAAGAACTGTCTTAGCCAAAGGCTTCTTGAGGGGAAAGCTGTAACTCTGTGAGATGATTTCAACGAACACAAAGAAGTTTCTCAGAAAGCTTCTTTCTCTTTGTTGTCGGAGGATATTTTCTTTGGCCCTATATTCTTCAAAGGGATCCGAAATATCTGTTCTCAGATTCAACAGAAATAAGGCTAGCAAAGGGATCCACGAAATACAGTTGTAACTCTGTGAGATGAATTAACAGAACACTAAGCAGTTTCTCAGAAAGCTTCTTTCCACATTTCATCAGAGGATATTTCCTTTTTCACCATAGCCCTCTATGGGCTTCCAAATATCACTTTTCCAATTCCACAAGAACTGTCTTAGCAAAAGGCTTCTTGAGGTGAAAGCTGTAACTCTGTGAGATTATTTCACAGAACGCAAAGAAGTTTCTCAGAAAGCTTCTTTCTCTTTTTTATCGGAGGATATTTCCTTTGGCCTTATAGTCTTCAAAGGGGTCTGAAATATCTGTTCTCAGATTACACTGAAATAAGGCTAGCAAAGAGATCCACGAAATACAGATGTAACTCGGTTTGATGAATTACCAGAACACTAAGCAGTTCCTCAGAAAGCTTCTTTCCACATTTCATCAGAGGATATTTCCTTTTTCACCGTAGCCCTCTATGGGCTTCCAAATATCAGTTTGCCAATTCCACAAGAACTGTCTTAGCGTAAGGTTTCTTCAGGGGAAAGCTGTAACTCTGTGGGATGATTTCACAGAACACAAAGAAATTTCTCAGAAAGATTCTTTCTCTTTGTTATCGGACGCTATTTCCTTTGGCCCTGTTGTCTTCAAAGGGGTCCGAAATATCTGTTCTCAGATTCCACAGAAATAAGACTAGGAAGAGATCCACGAAATACAGATGTAACTCTGTGAGTGGAAGTCACACATCACAGAGCAGTTTCTCAGAAAGCTTCTTACCAGATTTCATCTGAGGATATTTCCTTTTTCACCATAGCCCTCTATGGGCTTCCAAATATCACTTTGCCAATTCCACAAGAACTGTCTTAGCGAAAGGCTTCTTGAGGGGAAAGCTGTAACTCTGTGAGATGATTTCACAGAACACAAAGAAGTTTCTCAGAAAGCGTCCTTCTCTTTGTTATCGGAGGATATTTCCTTTGGCCCTATAGTCTTCAAAGGGGTCGAAATATCTGTTCTCAGATTCCACAGAAATAAGGCTAGCAAAGAGATCCACGAAATACAGATGTAACTCTGTGAGTGGAAGTCACACATCACAGAGCAGTTTCTCAGAAAGCTTCTTTACAGATTTCATCTGAGGATATTTCCTTTTTCCCCATAGTCCTTTTTGGGCTTCCAAATATCACTTTGCCAATTCCACAAGAACTGTCTTAGAGAAAGGCTTCTTGAGGTGAAAGCTGTAACTCTGTGAGACGATTTCACAGAACACAAAGAAGTTTCTCAGAAAGCTTCTTTCTCTTTGTTATCGGAGGATATTTCCTTTGGCCCTATAGTCTTCAAAGGTATCCGAAATATCTGTTCTCATATTCCATAGAAATAAGGCTAGCAAAGAGATCCACGAAATACAGACGTAACTCTGTGAGATGAATTAACAGAACACTAAGCAGTTTCTCAGAAAGCTTCTTTCAACATTTCATCAGAGGATAATTCCTTTTTCACCATAGCCCTCTAAGGGCTTCCAAATAACGCTTTGCCAATTCCACAAGAACTGTCTTAGAGAAAGGCTTCTTGAGGTGAAAGCTGTAACTCTGTGAGATGATTTCACAGAACACAAAGAAGTTTCTCAGAAAGCTTCTTTCTCTTTGTTATCGGAGGATATTTCCTTTGGCCCTATACTCTTCAAAGGGATCCGAAATGTCTGTTTCATATTCCACAGAAATAAGGCTAGCCAAGAGATCTACGAAATATAGATGTAACTCTGTGAGTGGAAGTCACACATCACAGAGCAGGTTCGCAGAAAGCTTCTTTCCAGATTTCATCTGAGGATATTTCATTTTTCACCATAGCACTCTACGCGCTTCCAAATATCACTTTGCCAATTGCACAAGAACTGTCTAACGAAAGGCTTCTTGAGGGGAAAGCTATAACTCTGTGAGATGATTTCACAGAACACAAAGAAGTTTCTAAGAAAGATTCTTTCTCTTTGTTATCGGAGGATATTTCCTTTGGCCCTGTAGACTTCAAAGTGATCCTAAATATCACTTCTCAGATTCCACAGAAATAAGGCTATCAAAGAGATCAACGAAATACAGATGTAACTCTGTGAGATGAATTAACGGAAGACTAAGCAGTTTCTCAGAAAGCTTCTTTCCAGATTTCATCTGAGGATATTTCCTTTTTCCTCATAGCCCTCTCTGGGCTTCCAAATATCACTTTGCCAATTCCACAAGAACGGTCTTAGCGAAAGGCTTCTTGAGGTGAAAGCTGTAACTCTGTGTGATGATTTCACGGATCACAAAGAAGTTTCGCAGAAAGCTTTTTTCTCTTTGTTATCGGAGGATATTTCCTCTGGCCCTATAGTCTTCAAAGGGGTCCGACATATCTGTTCTCAGATTCCACAGAAATAAGGCTAGCAAAGAGATCCACGAAATACAGATGCAACTCTGTGAGTGGAAGTCACACATCACAGAGCAGGTTCTCAGGAAGCTTCTTTCCAGTTTTCATCTGAGGATAATTCCTTTTTCAACATAGCCCTCTATTCGCTTCCAAATATCACTTTGCCAATTCCACAAGAACTGTCTTAGCTAAAGGCTTCTTGAGGGGAAAGCTGTAACTCTGTGAGATGATTTCACAGAACACAAAGAAGTTTCTCAGAAAGCTTCTTTCTCTTTGTGGTCGGAGGATATTTCCTTAGGCCCTATATTCTTCAAAGGGATCCGAAATATCTGTTCTCAGATTCCACAGAAATAAGGCTAGCAAAGAGATCCAAAAAACACAGATATAACTCTGTCAGGTGAATTAACCTAAGACTAAGAAGTTTCTCAGAAAGCTTCTTTCCAGATTTCATCTGAGGATATTTCCTTTTTCACCATAGCCCTCTATGGGCTTCCAAATATCACTTTGCCAATTACAAAAGAACTGTCTGAGCGAACGGCTTCTTGAGGGGAAAGCTGTAACTCTGTGAGATGATTTCACAGAACACAAAGAAGTTTCTCAGAAAGCTTCTTTCTCTTTGTTATCGGAGGATATTTCCTTTGGTCCTATAGTCTTGAAAGGGATCCGAAATATCTGTTCTCAGATTCCACAGAAATAAAGCTAGCAAAGAGATCCACGAAATACAGATGTAACTCTTTGAGATGAATTAACAGAACACTAAGCAGTTTCTCAGAAAGCTTCTTTCCACATTTCATCTGAGGATATTTCCTTTTTCACCATAGCCCTCTATGGGCTTCCAAATATCACTTTGCCAATTCCACAAGAACTGTCTTAGCGAAAGGCTTCTTGAGGGGAAAGCTGTAACTCTGTGAGATGATTTCACAGAACACAAAGAAGTTTCTCAGAAAGCTTCCTTCTCTTTGTTATCGGAGAATATTTCCTTTGGCCCTGTAGACTTCAAAGGGATCCGAAATATCTGTTCTCAGATTCCACAGAAATAAGCTTAGCAAAGAGATCCACGAAATACAGATGCAACTCTGTGAGTGGAAGTCAAACATCACAGAGCAGGTTCTCAGAAAGCTTCTTTCCAGATTTCATCTGTGGATATTTCCTTTTTCACTATAGCTCTCTACTGGCTTCCAAATATCACTTTGCCAATTCCAAAAGAACTGTCTTAGCGAAAGGCTTCTTGAGGGGTCAGCTGTAAATTTGTGAGATGATATCACAGAACACAAAAAGTTTCTCAGAAAGCGTCCTTCTCTTTGTTATCGGAGGATATTTCCTTTGGCCCTATAGTCTTCAAAGGGATCCGAAATATCAGTTCTCAGATTCCACAGAAGTAAGGCTAGCAAAGAGATCGACGAAATACAGATGTAACTCTGTGAGTGGAAGTCACACATCACAGAGCCGTTTCTCAGAAATCTTCTTTCCAGATTTCATCTGAGGATATTTCCTTTTTCACCATAGCCCTCTATGGGCTTCCAAATATCACTTTGCCAATTCCACAAGAACTGTCTTAGCGAAAGGCTTCCTGAGGGGAAAGCTGTAACTCTGTGAGATGATTTCAACGAACACAAAGAAGTTTCTCAGAAAGCTTCTTTCTCTTTTTTATCGGAGGATATTTCCTTTGGCCCTATAGTCTTCAAAGGGATCCGAAATATCTGTTCTCAGATTCCACAGAAGTAATGCTAGCCTAGAGGTGGACGAAATACAGATGTAACTCTGTGAGTGGAAGTCACACATCACAGAGCAGTTTCTCATAAAGCTTCTTTCCAGATTTCATCTATGGATATTTCCTTTTTCCCCATAGCCCTTTTAGGGCTTCCAAATATCACTTTGCCAATTTCACAAGAACTGTCTTAGCGAAAGGCTTCTTGAGGGGAAAGCTGAAATTCTGTGAGATGATTTCACAGAACACAAAGAAGTTTCTCAAAAAGCTTCTTTCCCTTTGTTATCGTAGGATATTTCCCTTGGCCCTAGAGTCTTCAAAGGGGTCCGAAATATCTGTTCTCAGATTACCCAGAAATAAGGCTAGCAAAGAGATCCATGAAATACACATGTAACTCTGTTACATGAATTAACAGAACACTAAGCAGTTTCTCAGAAAGCTTCTTTCCAGATTTCATCTGAGGATATTTCCTTTTTCACTTTAGCCCTCTATGGGCTTCCAAATATCACTTTGCCATTTCCAAAAGAACTGTCTTAGCGAAAGTCTTCTTGAGGGAAAAGCTGTACCTCTGTGAGATGATGTCATAGAACACAAAGTAGTTTCTCAGAAAGCTTCTTTCTCTTTGTTATCGGAGGATATTTCCTTTGGCCCTATAGTCTTCAAAAGGATCCGAAATATCTGTTCTCAGATTCCAGAGAAATAAGGGTAGCAAATAGATCCACGAAATACAGATGTAACTCTGTGAGTGGAAGTCACACATCACAGAGCAGTTTCTCAGAAAGCTTCTTTAAAGATTTCATCTGAGTATATTTCCTTTTTCACCATAGCCGTCTATGGGCTTCCAAATATCACTTTGCCAATTTCACAAGAACTGTCTTAGCGAATGGCTTCTGGAGGGGAAAGCTGTACCTCTGTGAGATGATTTCACAGAACACAAAGAAGTTTCTCATAAAGCTTCTTTCTCTTTGTTATCGGAGGATATATCCTTTGACCCTCTAGTCTTCAAAGGGGTCCGAAATATCTGTTCTCAGATTCCACAGAAATAAGGCTAGCAAAGAGATCCACGAAATACAGATGTAACTCTGTGAAATGAATTAACAGAACACTAAGCAGTTTCTCAGAGAGCTTCTTTCCAGATTTCATCTAAGGATATTTCCTTTTTCACCATAGCCCTCTATGGGCTTCCAAATATCACTTTGCCAATCTCACAAGAACTGTCTTAGCGAAAGGCTTCTTGAGGGGAATGCTGTAACTCTGTGAGATGATTTCACAGAACACAAAGAAGTTTCTCAGAACGCTTCCTTGTCTTTGTTATCGGAGGATATTTCCGTTGGCCCTATAGTCTTCAAGGGATCCGAAATATCGGTTCTCAGATTCCACAGAAATAAGGCTAGCAAAGAGATCCACGAGATACAGATGTAACTCTGTGTGTGGAAGTCACACATCACAGAGCAGTTTCTCAGAAAGCTTTTTTCCAGATTTCATCTTAGGATATTTCCTTTTTCACCATAGCCCTCCATGGGCTTCCAAATATCCCTTTGGCAATTCAACAAGAACTGTCTTAGCGAAAGGCTTCTTGAGGGGAAAGCTGTAACTTTGTGTATTTATTTCACAGAACACAAAGAAGTTTCTCAGAAAGCTTCTTTCTCTTTGTTATCGGAGGATATTTCCTTTGGCCCTATAGTCTTCAAAGGGATCCGAAATATCTGTTCTCAGATTCCACAGAAATAAGGCTAACAAAGAGATCCACGAAATACAGATGTAACTCTGTGAGTGGAAGTCACATAAAACAGAGCAGCTTCTCAGAAAGCTTCTTTCCAGATTTCATCTGAGGATATTTCCTTTTTCACCCTAGGCCTCTATGGGCTTCCAAATATCACTTTGCCAATTCCACAAGAACTGTCTTAGGGAAAGGCTTCCTGAGGTGAAAGCTGAAACTCTGTGAGATGATTTCACAGAACACAAAGAAGTTTCTCAAAAAGCTTCTTTCTCTTTATTATCGGAGGATATTTCCCTTGGCCCTATAGTCTTCAAAGGGGTCCGAAATATCTGTTCTCAGATTCCACAGAAATAAGGCTAGCAAAGAGATCCACGAAACACAGATGTAACTCTGTGAGATGAATTAACAGAACACTAAGCAGTTTCTCAGAAAGCTTCTTTCCAGATTTCATCTGAGGATATTTCCTTATTCACCATAGCCCTCTATGGGCTTCCAAATATCACTTTGCCATTTCCAAAAGAACTGTCTTAGCGAAAGGCTTCTTGAGGGGAAAGCTGTAACTCTGTGAGATGATTTCGCAGAACACAAAGAAGTTTCCCAGAAAGCTTCTTTCTCTTTGTTATCGGATTATATTTCCTTTGGCCCTTTAGTCTTCACAGTGATCCCAAAGATCAGTTCTCAGATTCCACAGAAATAAGGCTAGCAAAGAGATCCACGAAATACAGATGTAACTCTGTGAGATGAATTAACAGAAGACTAAGCAGTTTCTCAGAAAGCTTCTTTCCAGATTTAATCTGAGGATATTTCCTTTTTCACCATAGCCCTCTAGCGTCTTCCAAATATCACTTTGCCAATTCCACAAGAACTGTCTTAGCGAAAGGCTTCTTGAGGGGAAAGCTGTAAATCTGTGAAATTATTTCACAGAACACAAAGAAGTTTCTCAGAAAGCTTCTTTCTCTTTGTTATCGGAGGATATTTCCTTTGGAACAATAGTCTTCAAAGGGATCCGAAATATCTATTCTCAGATTCCACAGAAATAAGGCTAGCAAAGAGATCCAAGAAATACAGATGTAACTCTGTGAGTGGAAGTCACACATCACAGAGCAGTTTCCCAGAAAGCTTCTTTCAAGATTTCATCTGAGGATATTTCCTTTTTCACCATAGCCCTCTATGGACTTCCAAATATCACTTTGCCATTTCCAAAAGAACTGTCTTAGCGAAAGGCTTCTTGAGGTGAAAGCTGTACCCCTGTGAGATGATTTCACAGAACACAAAGAAGTTTCTCAGAAAGCTTCCTCCTCTTTGTTATCGGAGGATATTCCCTTGGGCCTTTAGTCATCAAAAGGATCCGAAATATGTGTTCTCAGATTCCACAGAAATAAGGCTAGCAAAGAGATTCACGAAATACAGATGTAACTCTGTCAGTGGAAGTCACACATCACAGAGCAGTTTCTCAGAAAGCTTCTTTCCAGATTTCTTCTGAGAATATTTCCTTTTTCACCATAGCCCTCTACGGGCTTCCAAATATCACTTTGCCAATTCCACAAGAACTGTCTTAGCGAAAGGCTTCCTGAGGAGAAAGCTGTAACTCTGTGAGAAGATTTCAAAGAACACAAAGAAGTTTCTCAGAAAGCTTCTTTCTCTTTGTTATCAGAGGATATTTCCTTTAGCCCTGTAGTCTTCAAAGGGATCCGAAATATCTGTTCTCAGATTCCACAGAAATAAGGCTAGCAAAGAGATCCACGAAATACAGATGTAACTCTGTGAGATGAATTAACAGAACACTAAGCAGTTTCTCAGAAAGCTTCTTTCCAGATTTCATCGGAGGATATTTCCTTTTTCACCATATCCCTCTATGGGTTTCCAAATATCACTTTGGCACTTCACCAGAACTGTCTTAGCGAAAGGCTTCTTGAGGGGAAAGCTGTAACTCTGTGAGATGATTTCACAGAACACAAAGAAGTTTCTCAGAAAGCTTCTTTCTCTTTGTTATCGGAGGATATTTACTTTGACCCTATAGTCTTCAAAGTGATCCCAAATATCAGTTCTCAGATTCCACAGAAATAAGGCTAGCAAAGATATCCATGAAATACTGATGTAACTCTGTGAGATGAATTAACAGAAGACTAAGCAGTTTCTCAGAAAGGTTCTTTTCAGATTCATCTGAGGATATTTCCTTTTTCACCATAGCCCTCTAATGCCTTCCAAATATCACTTTACCAATTCCACAAGAACTATCTTAGCAAAAGGCTTCTTGAGGGGAAATCTCTGACTCTGTGAGATGATTACGCAGAAAACAAAGAAGTTTCTCAGAAAGCTTCTTTCTCTTTGTTATCGGAGGATATTTCCTTTGGCCCTATAGTCTTCACAGGGATCCGAAATATCTGTTCTCAGATTCCACAGAAGTAAGTCTAACAAAGTGATGGACGAAATACAGATGTAACTCTGTGAGATTAATTAACAGAACACTAATCAGTTTCTCAGAAAGCTTCTTTCCAGATTTCATCTGAGGATATTTCCTTTTTCACCATAGCCCTCTATGGACTTCCAAATATCACTTTGCCAATTCCACAAGAACTGTCTTAGCGAAAGGCTTCGTGAGGAGAAAGCTGTAACTCTGTGAGATGATTTCACAGAACACAAAGAATTTTCTCAGAAAGCTTCTTTCTCTTTCTTATCGGAGGATATTTGCTTTGGCCCTATAGTCTTCAAAGGGATCCGAAATATCTGTTCTCAGATTCCACAGATATAAGGGTAGCAAAGAGATCCACGAAATACAGATGTAACTCTGTGAGTGGAAGTCACACATCACAGAGCAGTTTCTCAGAAAGCTTCTTTCCAGATTTCATCTGAGGATATTTCCTTTTTCACCATAGCCTTCTATTGGCTTCCAAATATCACTTTGCCAATTCCACAAGAACTCTTCTTAGCGAAAGGCTTCTTGAGGGGAAAGCTGTACCTCTGTGAGATGATTTCACAGAACACAAAGAAGGTTCTCAGAAAGCTTCTTTCTCTTTGTTATCGGAGGATATTTCCTTTGGCCCTCTAGCCTTCAAAGGAGTCCGAAATATCTGTTCTCAGATTCCACAGAAATAAGGCTAGCAAAGAGATCCACGAAATAGAGATGTAACTCTGTGTGTGGAAGTCACACATCACAGAGCAGTTTCTCAGACAGCTTCTTTCCAGATTTCATCTGAGGATATTTCCTTTTTCACCACAGGCCTCTAGGGGCTTCCAAATATCACTTTGCCAATTCCACAGGAACTGTCTTAGCGAAAGGCTTCTTGAGGGCAAAGCTGTAACTCTGTGAGATGATTTCACAGAACACAAAGAAGTTTCTCAGAAAGCTTCTTTCTCTTTGTTATCGGAGGATATTTCCTTTGGCCCTCTAGTCTTCAAAGGGGTCCGAAATATCTGTTCTCAGATTCCACAGAAATAAGGCTAACAAAGAGATCCACGAAATACAGATGTAACTCTGTGAGTGGAAGTCACACATCACAGAGCAGCTTCTCAGAAAGCTTCTTTCCAGATTTCATCTGAGGATATTTCCTTTTTCACCATAGCCCTCTATGGGCTTCCAAAGATCACTTTGCCAATTCCACAAGAACTGTCTTAGCGAAAGGCTTCTTGAGGGGAAAGCTGTAACTCTGTGAGATGATTTCACAAAACACAAAGAAGTTTCTCAGAAAGCTTATTTCTCTTTGTTAACGGATGATATTTACTTTGGACATATAGTCTTCAAGGGATCCGAAATATCTGTTCTCAGATTCCACAGAAATAAGGCTAGCAAAGAGATCCACGAAATACAGATGTAACTCTGTGAGTGGAAGTCACACATCACAGAGCCGTTTCTCAGAAAACTTCTTTCCAGATTTCATCTGAGGATATTTCCTTTTTCATCACAGCCCTCTATGGGCTTCCAAATATCACTTTGCCAATTCCACGAGAACTGTCTTAGCGAAAGGCTTCTTGAGGGGAAATCTGTAACTCTGTGAGATGATTTCGCAGAACACAAAGAAGTTTCTCAGAAAGCTTCTTTCTCTTGTTATCGGAGGATATTTCCTTTGGCCCTATAGTCTTCAAAGGGATCCGACATATCTGTTCTCAGATTCCACAGAAATAAGGCTCGTAAGGGATCCACGAAATACAGATGTAACTCTGTGAGTGGAAGTCACACATCAAAGAACAGTTTCTCAGAAAGCTTCTTTCCAGATTTCATCTGAGGATATTTCCTTTTTCACCATAGCCCTCTAAGGGCTTCCAAATATCACTTTGCCATTTCCAAAAGAACTGTCTTAGCGAAAGGCTTCTTGAGGGCAAAGCTGTAACTCTGTGAGATGATTTCACAGAACACAAAGAAGTTTCTCTGGAAACTTCTTTCTCTTTGTTATCGGAGGATATTTCCTGTGGCCCTGTAGTCTTCAAAGGGATCCGAAATATCTGTTCTCAGATTCCACAGAAATAAGGCTAGCAAAGAGATCCACGAAATACAGATGTAACTCTGTGAGATGAATTAACAGAACACTAATCAGTTTCTCAGAAAGCTTCTTTCCAGATTTCATCTGAGGATATTTCTTTTTCACCATAGCCCTCCATGGGCTTCCAAATATCACTTTGCCAATTCCACAAGAACTGTCTTAGCGAAAGGCTTCGTGAGGAGAAAGCTGTAACTCTGTGAGATGATTTCACAGAACACAAAGAAGTTTCTCAGAAAGCTTCTTTCTCTTTGTTATCGGAGGATATTTGCTTTGGCCCTATTGTCTTCAAGGGGATCCGAAATATCTGTTCTCAGATTCCACAGAAATAAGGCTAGCAAAGAGATCCACGAAATACAGATGTAACTTTGTGAGTGGAAGTCACACATCACAGAGCAGTTTCTCAGAAAGCTTCTTTCCAAATTTCATCTGAGGATATTTCCTTTTTCACCGTAGCCCTCTATGGGCTTCCAAATATCACTCTGCCAATGCCACAAGAACTGTCTTAGCGAAAGGCTTCTTGAGGGGAAAGATGCAACTCTGTGAATTTATTTCACAGAACACAAAGAAGTTTCTCAGAAAGCTTCCTTCTCTTTGTTATCGGAGGATATTTCCTTTGGCCCTATAGTCTTCAATGGATCCGAAATATCTGTTCTCAGATTCCACAGAAATAAGGCTAGCAAAGTGATCCACGAGATACAGATGTAACTCTGTGAGTGAAAGTCGCACATCACAGAGCAGTTTCTCAGAAAGCTTCTTTCCAGATTTCATCTGAGGATATTTCCTTTTTCACCATAGCCCTCCATGGGCTTCCAAATATCCCTTTGCCAATTCCTCAAGAACTGTCTTAGCGAAAGGCTTCTTGAGGGGAAAGCTGTAACTCTGTGAGATGATTTCACAGAACACAAAGAAGTTTCTCAGAAAGCTTCTTCCTCTCTGTTATCGGAGGATATTTCCTTTGGCCCTATATTCTTCAAAGTGATCCCAAATATCAATTCTGAGATTCCAAAGAAATAAGGCTAGCAAAGATATCGATGAAATACAGATGTAACTCTGTGAGATGAATTAACAGAAGACTAAGCAGTTTCTCAGAAAGCTTCTTTCCATATTTCATCTGAGCATATTTCCTTTTTCACCATAGCCCTCTCTGGGCTACCATATATCACTCTGCCAATTCCACAAGAACTCTCTTAGCGAAAGGCTGCTTGAGGGGAAAGCTGTAACTCTGTGAATTTATTTCACAGAACACAAAGAAGTTTCTCAGAAAGCTTCTTTCTCTTTGTTATCGGAGGATATTTCCTTTGGCCCCATAGTCTTCAAAGGGATCCGAAATATCTGTTCTCAGATTCCACAGCAATAAGGCTAGCAAAGGGATCCACGAAATACAGATGTAACTCTGTGAGTGGAAGTCACACATCACAGAGCACTTTCTCAGAAAGCTTCTTTCCAGATTTCATCTGAGGTTATTTCCTTTTTCACCTTAGCCCCTTATGGGCTTCCAAATATCACTTTGCCAATTCTACAAGAACTGTCTTAGAGAAAGGCTTCTTGAGGGGAAAGCTGTACCTCTGTGAGATGATTTCAGAGAATACAAAGAAGTTTCTCAGAAGGCTTCTTTCTCTTTGTTATCGGAGGATATTTCCTTTGGCCCTCTAGTCTTCAAAGGGGTCCGAAATATCTGTTCTCAGATTCCACAGAAATAAGGCTAGCAAAGAGATCCACGAAATACAGATGTAACTCTGAGAGATGAATTAACAGAAAATTAAGCAGTTTCTCAGAAAGCTTCTTTCCAGATTTCATCTGAGGATATTTCCTTTTTCACTATAGCCCTCTATGGGCTTCTAAATATCACTTTGCCAATTCCACAAGAACTGTCTTAGCGAAAGGCTTCTTGAGGGGGAAGCTGTAACTCTGTGAATTTATTTCACAGAACACAAAGAAGTTTCTCAGAAAGCTTCTTTCTCTTTGTTATCGGAGGATATTTCCCTTGGCCCTATAGTTTTCAAAGGGGTCCGAAATATCTGTTCTCAGATTCCACAGAAATAAGGCTAGCAAAGAGATCCACGAAATACAGATGTAAGTCTGTGAGATGAATTAACAGAACACTAAGCAGTTTCTCAGAAAGCTTCTTTCCAGATTTCATCTGAGGATATTTCCGTTTTCACCATAGCCCTCTATGGGCTTCCAAATATAACTTTGCCATTTCCAAAAGAACTGTCTTAGTGAAAGTCTTCTTGAGGGTTAAGCTGTATCTCTGTGAGATGATTTCCCAGAACACAAAGAAGTTTCTCAGAAAGCTTCTTTCTCTTTGTTATCGGAGGATATTTCCTTTGGCCCTATAGTCTTCAAAAGGATCCGAAATATCTGTTCTCATATTCCACAGAAATAAGGCTAGCAAAGAGATCCACGAAATACAGATTTAACTCTGTGAGTGGAAGTCATACATCACAGAGCAGATTCTCAGAAAGCTTCTTTCCAGATTTCATCTGAGGATATTTCCTTTTTCACCATTGCCCTCTACGGATTTCCAAATATCACTTTGCCAATTCCACAAGAACTGTCTTAGCGAAAGGCTTCCTGAGGGGAAAGCTGTAACTATGTGCGATGATTTCAAAGAACACAAAGAGGTTTCTCAGAAAGCCTCTTTCTCTTTGTTTTCGGAGGATATTTCCTTTGGCCCTATATTCTTCAAAGGGGTCCGAAATAACTCTTCTCAGATTCCACAGAAATAAGGCTAGCAAAGAGATCGACGAAATACAGATGTAACTCTGTGAGATGAATTAACAGAACACTAAGCAGTTTCTCAGAAAGCTTCTTTCCAGATTTCATCTGAGGATATTTCCTTTTTCACCATAGCCCTCTAAGGGCTTCCAAATATCACTTTGCCAATTCCACAAGATCTGTCTTAGCGAAAGGCTTCTTGAGGGGAAAGCTGTACCTCTGTGAGATGATTTCACAGAACACAAAAAGTTTCCCAGAAAGATTCTTTCTCTTTGTTATCGGAGGATATTTCCTTTGGCCCTATAGTCTTCAAAGGCATCCGAAATATCTGTTCTCAGATTCAACAGAGATAAGGCTAGCAAAGAGAACCAGGAAAAACAGATGTAACTCTGTGAGTGGAAGTCACACATCACAGAGCCGTTTCTCAGAAAGCTTCTTTCCAGATTTCATCTGAGGATATTTCCTTTTTCACCATAGCCCTCTATGGGCTTCCAAATATCACTTTGCCAATTCCACAAGAACTGTCCTAACGAAAGGCTTCTTGAGGGGAAAGCTGTAACTCTGTGAGATGAATTCACAGAACACAAACAAGTTTCTCAGAAAGCTTCTTTCTCTTTGTGATCGGAGGATATTTCCTTTGGCCCTATAATCTTCAAAGTGATCCCAAATATCACTTCTCAGATTCCACAGAAATAAGGCTAGCAAAGATATCCATGAAATACAGATATAACTCTGTGAGATGAATTAACAGAAGACTAAGCAGTTTCTCAGAAAGCTTCTTTCCAGATTTCATCTGAGGATATTTCCTTTTTCACCATAGCCCTCCAGGGGCTTCCAAATATCACTTTGCCAATTCCACAAGAACTGTCTTAGCGAAAGGCTTCTTGAGGGGAAAGCTGTAACTCTGTGAGATGATTTCACAGAACACAAAGAAGTTTCTCAGAAAGCTTATTTCTCTTTGTTAACGGATGATATTTACTTTGGACATATAGTCTTCAAGGAATCCGAAATATCTGTTCTCAGATTCCACAGAAATAAGGCTAGCAAAGAGATCCACGAAATACAGATGTAACTCTGTGAGTGGAAGTCACACATCACAGAGCCGTTTCTCAGAAAACTTCTTTCCAGATTTCATATGAGGATATTTCCTTCTTCACCACAGCCGTCTATGGGCTTCCAAATATCACTTTGCCAATTCCACGAGAACTGTCTTAGCGAAAGGCTTCTTGAGGGGAAACCTGTAACTCTGTGAGATGATTTCGCAGAACACAAAGAAGTTTCTCAGAAAGCTTCTTTCTCTTGTTTTCGGAGGATATTTCCTTTGGCCCTATACTCTTCAAAGGGATCCGAAATATCTGTTCTCAGATTTCACAGAAATAAGGCTAGCAAAGAGATCCACGAAATACAGATGTAACTCTGTGAGATGAATTAACAGAACACTAAGCAGTTTCTCAGAAAGCTTCTTTCAAGATTTCATCTGAGGATATTTCCTTTTTCACCATATCCCTTTATGGGCTTCCAAATATCACTTTGGCAATTCCGCCAGAACTGTCTTAGCGAAAGGCTTCTTGAGTGGAAAGCTGTAACTCTGTGAGATGATTTCACAGAACACAAAGAAGTTTCTCAGAAAGCTTCTTTCTCTTTGTTATCGGAGGATATTTCCTTTGGCCCTATAGTCTTCAAAGTGATCCCAAATATCAGTTCTCAGATTCCACAGAAATAAGGCTAGCAAAGATATCCATGAAATACAGATGTAACTCTTTGAGTGGAAGTCACACATCACAGAGCAGTTTCTCAGAAAGCTTCTTTCCAGATTTCATCTGAGGATATTTCCTTTTTCACCATAGCTCTCTATGGGCTTCCAAATATCACTTTGCCAATTCCACAAGAACTGTCTTAGTGAAAGGTTTCTTGAGGTGAAACCTGTAACTGTGTGATGATTTCACAGAACACAAAGAAGTTTCTCAGAAAGCTTCTTTCTCTTTGTTATAGGAGGATATTTCCCCTGGCCCTATGTTCTTCAAAGGGATCCGAAATATCTGTTCTCAGATTCCACAGAAGTAAGGCTAGCAAAGAGATGGACGAAATACAGATGTAACTCTGTGAGTGGAAGTCGCACATCACAGAGCAGTTTCTCAGAAAGCTTCTTTCCAGATTTCATCTGAGGATATTTCCTTTTTCACCATAGCCCTATAGGGGCTTCCAAATATCACTTTGCCAATTCCACAAAAACTGTCTTAGTGAAAGGCTTCTTGAGGGCAAAGCTGTAACTCTGTGAGATGATTTCACAGAACACAAAGAAGTTTCTCAGAAAGCTTCTTTCTCTTTGTTATCGGAGGATATTTCCTGTGGCCCTGTAGTCTTCAAAGGGATGCAAAATATCTGTTCTCAGATTCCACAGAAATAAGGCTTGCAAAGAGATCCACGAAATACAGATGTAACTCTGTGAGATGAATTAACAGAACACCAAGCAGTTTCTCAGAAAGCTTCTTTCCAGATTTCATCTGAGGATATTTCCTCTTTCACCGTATCCCTCTATGGGTTTCCAAATATCACTTTGGCAATTGCGCCAGAACTGTCTTAGCGAAAGGCGTCTTGAGGGGAAACCTGTAACTCTGTGAGATGATTTCACAGAACACAAAGAAGTTTCTCAGAAAGCTTCTTTCTCTTTGTTATCGGAGGATATTTCCTTTGGCCCTATAGTCTTCAAAGTGATCCCAAATATCAGTTCTCAGATTCCACAGAAATAAGGCTAGCAAAGATATCCATGAAATACTGATGTAACTCTGTGATATGAATTAACAGAAGACTAAGCAGTTTCTCAGAAAGGTTCCTTTCATATTTCATCTGAGGATATTTCCTTTTTCACCATAGCCCTCTATGGGCTTCCAAATATCACTTTGCCAATTCCACAAGAACTATCTTAGCGAAAGGATTCTTGAGGGGAAATCTGTGACTCTGTGAGATGATTTCGCAGAACACAAAGAAGTTTCTCAGAAAGCTTCTTTCTCTTGTTATCGGAGTATATTTCCTTTGGCCCTATAGTCTTCAAAGGGATGCGAAATATCTGTTCTCAGATTCCACAGAAAGAAGGCTAGTAAAAAGATCCACGAAATACAGACGTAACTGTGTGAGTGGAAGTCACACATCACAGAGCAATTTCTCAGAAAGCTTCTTTCCAGATTTCATCTGAGGATATTTCCTTTTTCACCATAGCCCTCTATGGGCTTCCAAATATCATTTTGCCAATTCCACAAGAACTGTCTTAGCGAAAGGCTTCTTGAGGTGAAACCTGTAACTGTGTGATGATTTCACAGAACACAAAGAAGTTTCTCAGAAAGCTTCTTTCTCTTTGTTATCGGAGGATATTTCCTTTGGCCCTATAGTCTTCAAAGGGATCCCAAATATCTGTTCTCAGATTTCACAGAAATAAGGCTAGCAAAGCGATCCACGAAATACAGATGTAACTCTGTGAGATGAACCAACAGAACACTAAGCAGTTTCTCACAAAGCTTCTTTCCATATTTCTTCTGAGGATATTTCGTTTTTCACCACAGTCCTCTATGGGTCTCCAAATATCACTTTGCTAATTCCACGAGAACTGTCTTAGCGAAAGTCTTCTTGAGGGGAAATCTGTAACTCTGTGAAATGATGTCGCCGAACACAAAGAAGTTTCTCAGAAAGCTTCTTTCTCTTGTTATCGGAGGATATTTCCTTTGGCCCTATAGTCTTCAAAGGGATCCGAAATATCTGTTCTCAGATTCCACAGAAATAAGGCTAGCAAAGAGATCCACGAAATACAGATGTAACTCTGTGAGTGGAAGTCACACATCACAGAGCAGTTTCTCAGGAAGCTTCTTTCCAGATTTCATCTGAGGATATTTCCTTTTTCACCATAGCCCTCTATGGGCTTCCAAATATCACTTTGCCAAGTCCACAAGAACTGTCTTGGCGAAAGGCTTCTTGAGGGGAAAGCTGAAACTCTGTGAGATGATTTCACAGAACACAAAGAGGTTTCTCAAAGAGCTTCTTTCTCTTTGTTATCAGAGGATATTTCCCTTGGCCGTAAAGTCTTCAAAGGGGTCCGAAATATCTGTTCTCAGATTCCACAGAAATAAGGCTAGAAAAGAGATCCAGGAAATACACATGTAACTCTGTGAGATGAATTAACAGAACACTAAGCAGTTTCTCAGAAAGCTTCTTTCCAGATTTCATCTGAGGATATTTCCTTTTTCACCATAGCCCTCTAAGGGCTTCCAAATATCACTTTGGCAATTCCGCCAGAACTGTCTTAGCGAAACGCTTCTTGAGGGGAAAGCTGTAACTCTGTGAGATGATTTCACAGAACACAAAGAAGTTTCTCAGAAAGCTTCTTTCTCTTTGTTATAGGAGGATATTTCCTTTGGCCCTATAGTCTTCAAAGTGATCCGAAATATCTCTTCTCAGATTCCACAGAAATAAGGCTAGCAAAGATATCCATGAAATACAGATGTAACTCTGTGAGTGGAAGTCACACATCACAGAGCAGTTTCTCAGAAAGCTTCTTTCCAGATTTCATCTGAGGATATTTCCTTTTTCACCATAGCCCTCTATGGGCTTCCAAATATCACTTTGCCAATTCCACAAGACCTGTCTTAGTGAAAGGTTTCTTGAGGTGAAAACTGTAACTGTGTGATGATTTCACAGAACACAAAGAAGTTTCTCAGAAAGCTTCTTTCTCTTTGTTATAGGAGGATATTTCCTTTGGCCCTATACTCTTCACAGGGATCCGAAATATCTGTTCTCAGATTCCACAGAAATAAGGCTAGCAAGGAGATCCACGAAATACAGATGTAACTATGGGAGTGGAAGTCACACATCACAGAGCAGTTTCTCAGGAAGCTTCTTTCCAGATTTCATCTGAGGATATTTCATTTTTCACCATAGCCCTCTATGGGCTTCCAAATATCACTTTGCCAATTCCACAAGAACTGTCTTAGCGAAAGTCTTCTTGAGGGTAAAGCTGAAACTCTGTGAGATGATTTCACAGAACACAAAGAGGTTTCTCAAAAAGCTTCTTTCTCTTTGTTATCAGAGGATATTTCCCTTGGCCGTATAGTCTTCAACGGGGTCCGAAATATCTGTTCTCAGATTCCACAGAAATAAGGCTAGCAAAGAGATCCAGGAAATACACATGTATCTCTGTGAGATGAATTAAGAGAACACTAAGCAGTTTCTCAGAAAGCTTCTTTCCAGATTTCATCTGAGGATATTTCCTTTTTCACCATAGCCCTCTATGGGCTTCCAAATAAAACTTTGCCATTTCCAAAAGAACTGTCTTAGCGAAACGCTTCTTGAGGGGAAAGCTGTAACTCTGTGAGATGATTTCACAGAACACAAAGAAGTTTCTCAGAAAGCTTATTTCTCTTTGTTAACGGATGATATTTACCTTGGACATATAGTCTTCAAGGGATCCGAAATATCTGTTCTCAGATTCCACAGAAGTAAGGCTAGCAAAGACATCCATGAAATACAGATGTAACTCTGTGAGTGGAAGTCACACATCACAGAGCAGTTTCTCAGGAAGCTTCTTTCCAGATTTAATCTGAGGATATTTCCTTTTTCACCTTAGCCCTCTATGAGCTTCCAAATATCACTTTGCCAATTCCACAAGAACTGTCTTAGTGAAAGGATTCTTGAGGTGAAACCTGTAACTGTGTGATGATTTCACAGAACACAAAGAATTTTCTCAGAAATATTCTTTCTCTTTGTTATAGGAGGATATTTCTTTTGGCCCTATAGTCTTCAAAGGGATCCGACATATCTGTTCTCAGATTCCACAGAAATAAGGCTAGCAAAGAGATCCACGAAATACAGATGTAACTCTGTGAGATGAATTAACAGAACACTAAGCAGTTTCTCAGAAAGCTTCTTTCCAGATTTCATCTGAGGATATTTCCTTTTTCACCATATCCCTCTATGTGCTTCCAAATATCACTTTGGCAATTCCGCCAGAACTGTCTTAGCGAAAGACTTCTTGAGGGGAAAGCTGTAACTCTGTGAGATGGTTTCACAGAACACAAAGAAGTTTCTCAGAAAGCTTCTTTCTCTTTGTTATCGGGGGATATTTCCTTTGGCCCTATAGTCTTCAAAGTGATCCCAAATATCAGTTCTCAGATTCCACAGAAATAAGGCTAGCAAAGATATCCATGAAATACAGATGTACTGTGTGAGTGGAAGTCACACATCACAGAGCACTTTCTCAGAAAGCTTCTTTCCAGATTTCATCTGAGGATATTTCCTTTTTCACCATAGCCCTCTATGGGCTTCCAAATATCACTTTACCAATTCCACAAGAACTGTCTTAGTGAAAGGATTCTTGAGTTGAAACCTGTAACTGAGTTATGATTTCACAGAACACAAAGAAGTTTCTCAGAAAGCTTCTTTGTCTTTGTTATCAGAGGATATTTCCTTTGGCCCTATATTCTTCAAAGGGATCCGAAATATCTGTTCTCAGATTCCACAGAAGTAAGGCTAGCAAAGGGATGGACGAAATACAGATGTAATTCTGTGAGTGGAAGTCGCACATCACAGAGCAGTTTCTCAGAAGGCTTATTTCCAGATTTCATCTGAGTATATTTCCTTTTTCACCATAGCCCTCTAGGGGCTTCCAAATATCACTTTGCCAATTCCACAAGAACTGTCTTAGCGAAAGGCTTCTTGAGGGCAAAGCTGTAACTCTGTGAGATGATTTCACAGAACACAAAGAAGATTCTCAGAAAGCTTCTTTCTCTTTGTTATCGGAGGATATTTCCTTTGGCCCTATAGTCTTCAAAGGGATCCGAAATATCTGTTCCCAGATTCCCCAGAAATAAGGAGAGCAAAGAGATCCACGAAATACAGATGTAACTCTGTGAGATGAATTAACAGAACACTAAGCAGTTTCTCAGAAAGCTTCTTTCCACATTTCATCTGAGGATATTTCCTTTTTCACCATATCCCTCTATGGGCTTCCAAATATCACTTTGGCAATTCCGCCAGGACTGTCTTAGCGAAAGGCTTCTTGAGGGAAAAGCTGTAACTCTGTGAGATGATTTCACAGAACACAAAGAAGTTTCTCTGAGAGCTTCTTTCTCTTTGTTATCGGAGGATATTTCCTTTGGCCCTATAGTCTTCAAAGGGATCCCAAATATCAGTTCTCAGATTCCACAGAAATAAGGCTAGCAAAGAGATCCACGAAATACAGATGTAACTATGTGAGTGGAAGTCACACATCACAGAGCAGTTTCTCAGGAAGCTTCTTTCCAGATTTCATCTGAGGATATTTCATTTTTCACCATAGCCCTCTATGGGCTTCGAAATATCACTTTGCCAATTCCACAAGAAATGTCTTGGCGAAAGGCTTCTTGAGGGGAAAGCTGAAACTCTGTGAGATGATTTCACAGAACACAAAGAAGTTTCTCAAAAAGCTTCTTTCTCTTTGTTATCAGAGGATATTTCCCTTGGCCGTGTAGTCTTCAAAGGGGTCCGAAATATCTGTTCTCAGATTCCACAGAAATAAGGCTAGCCAAGAGATCCACGAAATACAGAGGTAACTCTGTGAGATGAATTAACAGAACACTAAGCAGTTTCTCAGAAAGCTTCTTTCCAGATTTCATCTGCGGATATTTCCTTTTTCACATTGCCCTCGTTGGGCGTCCAAATATGCCTTTGCCAATTCCACAAGAACTGTCTTAGCAAAAGTCGTCTTGAGGGGAAATCTGGAACTCTGTGAGATGATTTCGCAGAACACAAAGAAGTTTCTCAGAAAGCTTCTTTATCTTTGTTATTGAAGGATATTTCCTTTGGCCCTATAGTCTTCAAAGGGATCCGAAATATCTGTTCTCAGATTCCACAGAAATAAGGTTAGCAATGAGATCCATGAAATACAGATGTAACTCTGTGAGTGGAAGTCACACATTACAGAGCAGTTTCTCAGAAAGCTTCTTTCCAGTTTTCATCTGAGGATATTTCCTTTTTCACCATAGCCCTCTATGGGCTTCCAAATATCACTTTGCTAATTCCAGAAGAACTCTCCTAGCGAAAGGCTTCTTGAGGGGAAAGCTGTAACTCTGTGAGATGATTTCAGAGAACACAAAGAAATTTCTCAGAAAGCTTCTTTCTCTTTGTTATCGGAGGATATTTCCTTTGGCCCTACAGTCTTCAAAGGGATCCGAAATATCTGTTCTCAGATTCCACAGAAATAAGGGTAGCAAAGAGATCCACGAAATGCCGATATAACTCTATGAGTGAAGGCACACATCACAGAGTAGTTTCTCAGAAAGCTTCTTTCCAGATTTCATCTGGGGATATTTCATTTTTCACCATAGCCCTCTATAGGCTTCCTAATATCACTTTGCCATTTCCACCAGAACTGTCTTAGCGAAAGGCTTCTTGAGGGGAAAGCTGTAACTCTGTGAGATGATTTCACAGTAAAGAAAGAAGTTTCTCAGAAAGCTTCTTTGTCTTTGTTATCAGAGGATATTTCCTTTGGCCCTATAGTCTTCAAAGGGATTCGAAATATCTGTTCTCAGATTCCACAGAAATAAGGCTAGCAAAGAGATACACGAAATACACATGTAACTTTGTGAGATGAATTAACAGAACACAAAGCAGTTTCTCAGAGAGCTTCTTTCCAGATTTCTTCTGAGGATATTTCCTTTTTCACCATAGCCCTCTATGGGCTTCCAAATATTACTTTGCCAATTCCACAAGAACTGTCTTAGCGAAAGGCTTAATGAGGAGAAAGCTGTACCTCTGTGAGATGATTTCACACAACACAAAGAAGTTTCTCAGAAAGCTTCTTTCTCTTTGTTATCTGAGGATATTCCCTTTGGCCCTATTGTCTTCAAAAGGATCCGAAATATCTGTTCTCAGATTCCACAGAAATAAGGGTAGCAAAGAGATCCACGAAATAAACATCTAACTCTGTGAGATGAATTAACAGAACACTAAGCAGTTTCTCAGAAAGGTTCTTTCCAGATTTCATCTGAGGATATTTCCTTTTTCAACATAGCCCTCTATGGGCTTCCAAATATCACTTTGCCAATTCCACAAGAACTGTCTTAGCGAAAGGCTTCTTGAGGGGAAAGCTGTAACTCCGTTAGATGATTTCTCAGAACACAAAGAAGTTTCTCAGAAAGCTTCTTTGTCTTTGTTATCGGAGAATATTTCCTTTGGCCCTGTAGTCTTCAAAGGGATCTGAAATATCTGTTCTCAGATTCCACAGAAATAAGGCTAGCAAAGAGATACACGAAACACACATGTAACACTGTGAGATGAATTAACAGAAGACTAAGCAGTTTCTATGAAAGCTTCTTTCCAGATTTCATCTGAGGATATTTCCTTTTTCAACGTAGCCCTCTATGGGCTTCCAAATATCACTTTGCCAATTCCACAAGAACTGTCTTAGCGAAAGTATTCTTGAGGGGAAAGCTGTAACTCTGTGAGATGATTTCACAGAACACAAAGAAGTTTCTCAGAAAGCTTCTTTGTCTTTGTTATCGGAGGATATTTCCTATGGCCCTATAGTTTTCCAAGGGATCCTCAATATCTGTTCTCAGATTCCACAGAAATAAGGCTAGCAAAGAGATCCACGAAATACAGATGTAACTCTGTGAGTAGAAGTGACACATTAAAGAGCAGTTTCTCAGAAAGTTTCTTTCCAGATTTCATCTGAGGATATTTCCTTTTTCACCATAGACCTCTATGGGCTTCCAAATAACACTTTGCCAATTCCACAAGAACTGTCTTAGTGAAACGCTTCTTGAGAGGAAAGCTGTAACTCTGTGAGATGATTTCACAGAACACAAAGAAGTTTCTCAGAAAGCTTCTTTCTCTTTGTTATCGGAGGATATTTCCTTTGGCCCTATCGTCTTCAAAGGGATCCGAATATCTGTTCTCAGATTCCACAGAAATAAGTCTAGCAAAGAGATCCACGAAATACAGATGTATCTCTGTGAGTGGAAGTCCCACATCAAAGAGCAGTTTCTCAGAAAGCTTCTTTCCAGATTTCATCTGAGAATATTTCCTTTTTCACCATAGCCCTCTATGGGCTTCCAAGTATCCCTTTGCCAATTCCACAAGAACTGACTTAGTGAAAGGCTTTTTGAAGGGAAAGCTGTAACTCTGAGATGTTTTCACTGAACACAAAGAGGTTTCTCAGAAAGCTTCTTTCTCTTTGTTATCGGAGGATATTTCCTTTGGCCCTATAGTCTTCAAAGGGATCCGAAATATCAGTTCTCCGATTCCACCGAAATAAGGCTAGCAAAGAGATACACTAAATAGAGATATAACTCTGTGAGTGGAAGTCCCACATCGCAGAGCAGTTTCTCAGAATGCTCCTTTCCAGATTTCATCTGAGGATATTTCCTTTTTCACCATAGCCCTCTATGGGCTTCCAAATATCACTTTGCCAATTCCACAAGAACTGTCTTAGCGAAAGGCTTCTTGAAGGGAAAGCTGTAACTCTGTGAGATGATTTCACAGAACACAAAGATGTTTCTCAGAAAGCTTCTATCACTTTCTTATCGGAGCATATTTCCTTTGCCCCTATAGTCTTCAAAGGGATCCGAAGTATCTGTTCTCAAATTCCACAGAAATAAGGCTAGCAAAGAGATCCACGAAATACAGATGTAACGCTTTGAGGTGGAGGTCACACATCACAGAGCAGTTTCTCAGAAAGCTTCTTTCCGTATTTCAACTGAGGATATTTCCTTTTTCACCATAGCCCTCTTTGGGCTTCCAAATATCACTTTGCCAATTCCACAAGAACTGTCTTAGCGAAAGGCTTCTTGAGGGTGAAGCGGTAACTCTGTGAGATGATTTCACAGAACACAAAGAAGTTTCTCAGAAAGCTTATATCTTTTTGTTATCGGAGGATATTTCATTTGGCCCTATAGTCTTCAAAGGGATACGAAATATCTGTTCTCAGATTCCACAGAAATAAGGCTAGCAAACGATCCACGAAATACAGATGTAACTCTGTGAGATGAATTAACAGAACACTAAGCAGTTTCTCAGAAAGCTTCTTTCCAGATTTCATCTGAGGATATTTGCTTTTTTACCATAGCCCTCTATGGGCTTCCAAATATCCCTTTGCCAATTCCACAAGAACTCTCTTAGCGAAAGGCTTCTTGAGGGGAAAGCTGTAACTCTGTGAGATGATTTCACAGAACACAAAGAAGTTCCTCAGAAAGCTTCATTCTCTTTGTTATCGGAAGATATTTCCTTTGGCCCTATAGTCTTCAAAAGGATCCGAAATATCTGTTCTCAGATTCCACAGAAATAAGGCTAGCAAAGAGATCCACGAAATACAGATGTAACTATGTGAGTGGAAGTCACACATCAATGTGCAGTTTCTCAGAAAGCTTCTTCCCAGATTTCATGTGAGGATATTTCCTTTTTCACCGTAGCCCTCTATGGGCTTCCAAATATCACTTTGCCAATTCCACGAGAACTGTCTTAGGGAAAGGCTTCTTGAGGGAAAAGCTGTTACTCTGTGAAATGATTTCACAGAACACAAAGACGTTCCTCAGAAAGCTTCTTTCTCTTTGTTATCGGAGGATATTTCCTTTGGCCCCGTAATCTACAAAGGGATCCGAAATATCTGTTCTCAGATTCCACAGAAATAAGGCTAGCAAAGAGATCCACAAAATACAGATGTAACTCTTTGAGATGAATTAACAGAACACTAAGCAGTTTCTCAGAAAGCTTCTTTCTCTTTGTTATCGGAGGATATTTCCTTTTGCACTGTAGTCTTCAAAGGGATCCGAAATATCTGTTCTCAGATTCCACAGATATAAGGCTAGGAAAGAGATCCACGAAATACAGATGTAACTCTGTGAGATGAATTAACAGTACACTAAGCAGTTTCTCAGAAAGCTTCTTTCCAGATTTCATCTGAGGATATTTCCTTTTTCACCATAGCCCTCTATGGGCTTCCAAATAACACTTTGCCAGTTCCACAAGAACTGTGTTAGCGAAAGGCTTCTTGAGAGGAAAGCTGTAAGTCTGTGAGATGACTTCACAGAACACAAAGAAGTTTCTCACAAAGCTTCTTTCTCTTTCTTATCGGAGGATATTTCCTTTGGCCCTATAGTCTTCAAAGGGATCCGAATATCTGTTCTCAGATTCCACAGAAATAAGCCTAGCAAAGAGATCCACGAAATACAGATGTATCTCTGTGAGTGGAAGTCCCACATCAAAGAGCAGTTTATCAGAAAGCTTCTTTCCAGATTTCATCTGAGGATATTTCCATTTTCACCATAGCCCACTATGGGCTTCCAAATATCACTTTGCCAATTCCACGAGAACTGACTTAGTGAAAGGCTTCTTCAGGGGAAAGCTGATACTCTGTGAGATGATTTCACAGAACACAAAGACGTTCCTCAGAAAGCTTCTTTCTCTTTTTTATCGGAAATTATTTCCTTTGGCCCTACAGTCTTCAAAGGGATCCGAAATATCTGTTCTCATTTCCACAGAAATAAGGCTACCAAAGAGATCCACGAAAAAGTGATGTAACTCTGTGAGTGGAAGTCACACATCACAGAGCAGTTTCTCAGAAAGCTTCTTTCCGGATTTCATCTTAGGACATTTCCTTTTTCACCATAGCCCTCCATGGGCTTCCAAATATCACTTTTCCAATTCCACAAGAACTGTCTTAGCGAAAGGCTTCTTGAGGGGAAAGCTGTAACTCTGTGAGATGATTTCACAGTACACAAAGAAGTTTCTGAGAAAGCTTCTTTCTCTTTGTTATCGGAGGACATTTCCTTTGCCCCTATCGTCTTCAAAGGGATCCGATATATCTGTTCTCAGATTCCACATAAATAAGGCTAGCAAAGAGATCCACGAAATACAGATGTAACTCTTTGAGATGAATTAACAGAACCCTACGCAGTTTCTCAGAAATCTTCTTTCTCTTTGTTATCGGAGGATATTTCCTTTGGCCCTCTTGTCTTCAAAGGGATCCGAAATATCTGTTCTCAGATTCCACAGAAGTAAGGCTAGCAAAGAAATCCACGAAATACAGATGTATCTCTGTGAGTGGAAGTCCCACATCAAAGAGCAGTTTCTCAGAAAGCTTCTTTCCAGATTTCATCTGAGGATATTTCCTTTTTCACCATAGCCCTCTATGGGCTTCCAAATATATCCTTTGCCAATTCCACAAGAACTGTCTTAGCGAAAGGCTTCTTAAGGGGAATGCTGTAACTCTGTGAGATGATTTCACAGAACACAAAGAAGTTTCTCAGAAAGCCTCTTTCTCGTTGTTATCGGAGGATATTTCCTTTGGCCCTATAGTCTTCAAAGGGATCCGAAATATCTGTTCTCTGATTCCGCAGACATAAGGCGAGCAAAGAGATCCACGAAATACAGATGTAACTGTGTGAGATGAATTAACAGTACACTAAGCAGTTTCTCAGGAAGCTTCTTTCCAGATTTCATCTGAGGATGTTTCCTTTTTCACCATAGCCCTCTATGGGCTTCCAAATATCACTTTGCCAAATCCACAAGAACTGTCTTCGCGAAAGGCTTCTTGAGCGGAAAGCTATAACTCTGTGAGATGATTTCACAGAACACAAAGAAGTTCCTCAGAAAGCTTCTTTCTCTTTGTTATCGGCGAATATTTCCTTTGGCCCAATAGTCTTCCAAGGGATCCGAAATATCTGTTCTCATTTCCACAGAAATAAGGCTAGCAAACAGATCCACGAAAAAGAGATGTAACTCTGTGAGAAGAATTAACAGAACACTAAGCAGTTTCTCAGAAAACTTCTTTGCAGATTTCATCTGAGGATATTTCCTTTTTCACCATAGCCCTCTATGGGCATCCAAATATCACGTTTCCAATTCCACAAGAACTGTCTTAGAGAAAGGCTTCTTGAGGGGAAAGCTGTAACTCTGTGAGATGATTTCACAGAACACAAAGAACTTTCTCAGAAAGCTTCTTTCTCTTTGTTATCGCAGGATATTTCCTTTGGCCCTATAGTCTTCAAAGGGATCGGAAATACCTGTTCTCAGTTTCCACAGAAATAAGCCTAGCAAAGAGATCCACACAATACAGATGTAACTATGTGAGTGGAGGTCACACATCACATAGCAGTTTGTCAGAAAGCTTCTTTCCAGATTTCATCTGGGGATATTTCCTTTTTCACCATAGCCCTCTATGGGCTTCCAAATATCACTTTGCCAATTCCACAAGAACTGTCATAACGAAAGGCTTCTTGAGGGGAAAGCTGTAACTCTGTGAGATGATTTCACAGAACACAAAGAAGTTTCTCAGAAAGCTTCTTTCTCTTAGTTATCGGAGGATATTTCCTTTGGCCCTATAGTCTTCAAAGGGATCCGAAATATCTGTTCTCAGATTCCACAGAAATAAGGCTAGCAAAGAGAACCACGAAATACAGATGTAACTCTGTGAGATGAGTTAACAGAACACTAAGCAGTTTCTCAGAAAGCTTCTTTGCAGATTTCATCTGAGTATATTTCCTTTATCACCATAGCCCTCTAAGGGCTTCCAAATATCACTTTCCCAATTCCACAAGAACTGTCTTAGCGAAAGGCTTATTGAGGGGGAAGCTGTAACGCTGTGAGATAATTTCACATAACACAAAGAAGTTTCTCAGAAAGCTTCTTTTTCTTTGTTATCGGAAGATATTTCCTTTGACCCTATAGTATTCAAAGGGATCCGAAATATCTGTTCTCAGATTCCACAGAAATAAGGCTAGCAAAGAGATCCACGAAATACAGATGTAACTCGCTGAGTGGAAGTCCCACATCAAAGAGCAGTTTCTCAGAAAGCTTCTTTCCAGATTTCATCTGAGAATATTTACATTTTCACCATAGCCCTCTATGGGCTTCCAAATATGCCTTTGCCAATTCCACGAGAACTGTATTAGCGAAAGGCTTCTTGAGGGGAAAGCTGTAAATCTGTGAGATGATTTCACAGAACACAAGGCAGTTCCTCAGAAAGCTTCTTTCTCTTTGTTATCGGAGGAAATTTCCTTTGGCCCTATAGTCTTCAAAGGGATCCGAAATATCTGTTCTCAGATTCCACAGAAATAAGGCTAGCAAAGAGATCCAAGAAATACAGATAAAACTCTGTGAGATAAATTAACAGAACACTAAGGAGTTTCTCAGAAAGCTTCTTTGCAGATTTCATCTGAGGATATTTCCTTTTTCACCATCCCATCTATGGGCTTCCAAATATCACTTTGCCAATTCCACAAAAACTGTCTTAGCGAAAGGCTTCTTGAGGGGAAAGCTGCAACTCAGTGAGATGATTTCACAGAACACAAATAAGTTTCTCAGAAAGCTTACTTCTCTTTGTTATCGAATGATATTTTTTTTGGGCCTATAGTCTTCAAAGGGATCCAAAATGTCTGTTCACAGATTCCACAAAAATAAGGCTAGCAAAGAGATCCACGAAATACAGATGTAACTCTGTGAGATGAATTAACGGAACACTAAGCAGTTTCTCAGAAAGCTTCTTTGCAGATTTCATCTGAGGATATTTCCTTTTTCACCATCCCATCTATGGGCTTCCAAATATCACTTTGCCAATTCCACAAAAACTGTCTTAGCGAAAGGCTTCTTGAGGGGAAAGCTGCAACTCAGTGAGATGATTTCACAGAACACAAATAAGTTTCTCAGAAAGCTTCTTTCTCTTTGTTATCGGAGGATATTTCCTTTGTCCCTACAGTCTTCAAAGGGATCCGAAATATCTGTTCTCAGATTCCACAGAATTAAGGCTAGCAAAAAGATCCACGAAATACAGATGTAAATCTGAGAGATGAGTTAACAGAACACGAAGCAGTTTCTCAGAAAGCTTCTTTCCCGATTTCATCTGAGGATATTTCCTTTTTCACCATTGCCCTCTGAGGGCTTCCAAATATCACTTTACCAATTCCACAAGAACTGTCTTAGCGAAAGACTTCTTGAGAGGAAAGCTGCAACTCTGTGAGATGTTTTCAAAGAACAAAAAGAGGTTTCTCAGAAAGCTTCTTTCTCTTTGTTATCGGAGGATATTTCCTTTGGCCCTATAGTCTTCAAAGGGATGAGATATATCTGTTCTCCGATTACAAGGAAATAAGGCTAGCAAAGAGACACACGAAATAGAGATATAACTTTGTGAGTGGAAGTCACACATCGCAGAGCAGTTTCTCAGAAACTTCTTTCCAGATTTCATCTGAGGATAATTCCTTTTTCACCATAGCCCTCTATGGGCTTCCAAATATCACATTTCCAATTCCAGAAGAACTGTCTTAGCGAAAGGCTTCTTGAGCGGAAAGCTGTAACTCTGTGAGATGATTTCACAGAAAACAGAGAAGTTTCTCAGAAAGCTTCTTTCTCTTTGATATCGGAGGATATTTCCTTTGGCACTGTAGTCTTCAAAGTGATCCGAAATATCTGTTCTCAGATTCCACAGGAATAAGGCTAGCAAAGAGATCCACGAAATACAGATGTTACTCTGTGACATGAATTAACAGAACACTAAGCAGTCTCTCAGCAAACTTCTTTCCAGATTTAATCTGAGGATATTTCCTTTTTCACCATAGCCCTCTATGGGCTTCCAAATATCACATTGCCAATTCCCCAAGAACTGTCTTAGCGAAAGGCTTCTTGAGGAGAAAGCTGTAACTCTGTGAGATGATTTCACGGAACACAAAGAAGTTTCTCAGAATGCTTCTTTCTCTTTGTTATCGGAGGATATTTCCTTTGGCCCTATAGTCTTCAAAGGGATCCGAAATATCTGTTCTCAGATTCCAGAGAAATAAGGCTAGCAAAGAGATCCACGAAATACAGATGTAACTCTGTGAGTGGAAGTCACACATCACAGAGCAGTTTCTCAGAAAGCTTCTTTCCAGATTTCAAATGATGATATTTCCTTTCTCACCATAGCCCTCTATGGGCTTCCAAATATCACTTTGCCAATACCACGAGAACTGTCTTAGCGAAAGGCTTCTTGAGGGGAAAGCTGTAACTCTGTGAGATGATTTCACAGAACACAGAGAAATTTCTCAGAAAGCTTCTTTCTCTTTGTTATCAGAGGATACTTCTTTCTTCCCTATAGTCTTCAAAGGGATCCGACATATCTGTTCTCAGATTCCACAGAAATAAGGCTAGCAAAGAGGTCCACGAAATACAGATGTAACACTGTGAGATGAATTAACAGAACACTAAGCAGTTTCTCAGAAAGCTTCTTTCCAGATTTCACCTTAGGATATTTCCTTTTTCACCTTAGCCCTCTATGGTCTTCCAAATATCACTTTGCCAATTCCACAAGAACTGTCTTAGCGAAAGGCTTCTTGATGGGAAAGCTGTAACTCTGTGAGATGATTTCACAGAACACAAAGAAGTTTTTCAGAAAGCTTCTTTCTCTTTGTTATCGGAGGATATTTCCTTTTACACTGTAGTCTTCAAAGGGATCCGAAATATCTGTTCTCAGATTCCGCAGAAATAAGGCTAGCAAAGAGATCCACGAAATACAGATATAACTCTGTGAGTGGAAGTCACACATCACAGAGCAGTTTCTCAGAAATCTTCTTTCCAGATTTCATCTGAGGATATTTCCTTTTTCACCATAGCCCTCTATGGGCTTCCAAATATCACTTTGCCAATTCCACAAGAACTGTCTTAGCGAAAGGCTTCTTGAGGGGAAAGATGTAACTCTGTGAGATGATTTCACAGAACACAGAGAAGTTTCTCAGAAAGCTTCTTTCTCTTTTTTATCGGAGGGTATTTCGTTTGGCCCTATAGTCTTCAAAGGGATCCGAAATATCTGCTCTCAGATTCCACAGAAATAAGGCTAGCAAAGAGATCCACGAAATACAAATGTAACTCTGTGAGTGGAAGTCGCACATCACAGAGCAGTTTCACAGAAAGCTTCTTTCCAGATTTCAAATGATGATATTTCCTTTTTCACCATAGCCCTCTATGGGCTTCCAAATATCACTTTGTCAATACCACGAGAACTGTCTTAGCGAAAGGCTTCTTGAGGGGAAATCTGTAACTCTGTGAGATGATTTCACAGAACACAGAGTAGTTTCTCAGAAAGCTTCTTTCTTTTTTTTACCGGATGATATTTCCTTTGGCCCTATAGTCTTCAAAGGGATCCGACATATCTGTTCTCAGATTCCACAGAAATAAGGCTAGCCAAGAGATCCACGAAATACAGAGGTAACTCTGTGAGGTGAATTAACAGAGCACGAAGCAGTTTCTCAGAAAGCTTCTTTCCAGATTTCATCTGAGGATATTTCCTTTTTCACCATAGACTTCTATGGGCTTCCAAATATCACTTTGCCAATTCCACAAGAACTGTCTTAGCGAAAGCCTTCTTGAGGGGAAAGCTGTAACTCTGTGAGATGATTTCACAGAACACAAAGAAGTTTCTCAGAAAGCTTCTTTCTCTTTGTTATCGGAGGATATTTCCTTTGACCCTATAGTCTTCAAAGGGATCCGAAATATCTGTTCTGAGATTCCACAGAAATAAGGCTAGCAAAGAGATCCACGAAATACAGAGGTAACTCTGTGAGATGAATTAACAGAACACTAAGCAGTTTCTCAGAAACTTCTTTCCAGATTTCATCTGAGGATAATTCCTTTTTCACCATAGGCCTCTATGGGCTTCCAAATATCACATTTCCAATTCCAGAAGAACTGTCTTAGCGAAATGCTTCTTGAGCGGAAAGCTGTAACTCTGTGAGATGATTTCACAGAAAACAGAGAAGTTTCTCAGAAAGCTTCTTTCTCTTTGATATCGGAGGATATTTCCTTTGGCACTGTAGTCTTCAAAGTGATCCGAAATATCTGTTCTCAGATTCCACAGGAATAAGGCTAGCAAAGAGATCCACGAAATACAGATGTAACTCTGTGACATGAATTAACAGAACACTAAGCAGTCTCTCAGCAAGCTTCTTTCCAGGTTTCATCTGAGGATATTTCCTTTTTCACCATAGCCCTCTATGGGCTTCCAAATATCACATTGCCAATTCCCCAAGAACTGTCTTAGCGAAAGGCTTCTTGAGGGGAAAGCTGTAACTCTGTGAGATGATTTCACAGAACACAAAAAACTGTCTCAGAAAGCTTCTTTCTCTTGGTTATGGGAGGATATTTTCTTTGCCCCTATAGTCTTCAAAGGGATCCGAAATATCTGTTCTCAGATTCCGCAGAAATAAGGCTAGCATAGACATCCACGAAATACAGATATAACTCTGTGAGTGGATGTCACACATCATAGAGCAGTTTCTCAGAAAGCTTCTTTCCAGATTTCATCTGAGGATATTTCGTTTTTCCCCGTTGCCCTCTATGGGCTTCCAAATATCACTTTGCCAGTTCTAAAAGAACTGTCTTAGCGAAAGGCTTCTTGAGGGGAAAGCTGTAACTCTGTGAGATGATTTCACAGAACACAAAGAAGTTTCTCAGAAAGCTTCTTTCTCTTTGTTATCAGAGGATACTTATTTCTTCCCTATAGTCTTCAAAGGGATCCGACATATCTGTTCTCAGATTCCACAGAAATAAGGCTAGCAAAGAGGTCCACGAAATACAGATGTAACACTGTGAGATGAATTAACAGAACACTAAGCAGTTTCTCAGAAAGCTTATTTCCAGATTTCACCTTAGGATATTTCCTTTTTCACCATAGCCCTCTATGGGCTTCCACATATCACTTTGCCAATTCCACAAGAACTGTCTTAGCGAAAGGCTTCTTGAGGGGAAAGCTGTAACTCTGTGAGATGATTTCACAGAACACAAAGAAGTTTTTCAGAAAGCTTCTTTCTCTTTGTTATCGGAGGATATTTCCTTTTGCACTGTAGTCTTCAAAGGGATCCGAAATATCTGTTCTCAGATTCCGCAGAAATAAGGCTAGCAAAGAGATCCACGAAATACAGATATAACTCTGTGAGTGGAAGTCACACATCACAGAGCAGTTTCTCAGAAATCTTCTTTCCAGATTTCATCTGAGGATATTTCCTTTTTCACCATAGCCCTCTATGGGCTTCCAAATATCACTTTGCCAATTCCACAAGAACTGTCTTAGCGTAAGGCTTCTTCAGGGGAAAGCTGTAACTCTGTGAGATGATTTCACAGAACACAAAGAAGTTTCTCAGAAAGCTTCTTTCTCTTTGTTATCGGAGGATATTTCCTTTGGCCCTATAGTCTTCAAAGGGATCCGAAATATCTGTTCTCAGATTCCACAGAAATAAGGCTAGCAAAGAGATCCACGAAATACAGATGTAACTCTGTGAGTGGAAGTCACACATCACAGAGCAGTTTCTCAGAAAGCTTCTTTCCAGATTTCAAATGATGATATTTCCTTTTTCACCATAGCCCTCTATGGGCTTCCAAATATCACTTTGCCAATACCACGAGAACTGTCTTAGCGAAAGGCTTCTTGAGGGGAAAGCTGTAACTCTGTGAGATGATTTCACAGAACACAGAGAAGTTTCTCAGAAAGCTTCTTTCTCTTTGTTATCAGAGGATACTTCTTTCTTCCCTATAGTTTTCAAAGGGATCCGACATATCTGTTCTCAGATTCCACAGAAAAAAGGCTAGCAAAGGGATCCATGAAATACAGATGTAACTCTATGAGATGAATAAACAGAACGGTAAGCAGTTTGTCAGAAAGCTTCTTTCCAGATTTCATCTGAGGATATTTCCTTTTTCACCGTAGCCCTCTAAGGGCTTCCAAATATCCCTTTGCCAATTCCACAAGAACTGTCTTAGCGAAAGGCTTCTTGAGGGGAGAGCTGTAACTCTATGAGATGATTTCGCAGAACACAAAGAAGTTCCTCAGAAAGCTTCTTTCTCTTTCTTTTCGGAAGATATTTCCTTTGGCCCCATTGTATTCAAAGGGATCCGAAATATCTGTTCTCAGATTCCACAGAAATAAGGCTAGCAAAGAGATCCACGAAATACAGATGTATCTTTGTGAGATGAATTAACAGAACACTAACCAGTTTCTCAGAAAGCTTCTTTCCAGATTTCAACTGAGGATATCTCCTTTTTCACCTTAGCCCTCTATGGGCTTCCAAATATCACTTTGCCAATTCCACAAGAACTGTCTTAGCGAAAGGCTTCTTGAGGGGAAAGCTGTAACTCTGAGAGATGATTTCACAGAACACAAAGAAGTTTTTCAGAAAGCTTCTTTCTCTTTGTTATCGGAGGATATTTCCTTTTGCACTGTAGTGTTCAAAGGGATCCGAAATATCTGTTCTCAGATTCCGCAGAAATAAGGCTAGCAAAGAGATCCATGAAATACAGATATAACTCTGTGAGTGGAAGTCACACACCACAGAGCAGTTTCTCAGAAATCTTCTTTCCATATTTCATCTGAGGATATTTCCTTTTTCACCATAGCCCTCTATGGTCTTCCAAATATCACTTTGCCAATTCCACAAGAACTGTCTTAGCGAAAGGCTTCTTGAGGGGAAAGATGTAACTCTGTGAGATGATTTCACAGAACACAGAGAAGTTTCTCAGAAAGCTTCTTTCTCTTTTTTATCGGAGGGTATTTCGTTTGGCCCTATAGTCTTCAAAGGGATCCGAAATATCTGCTCTCAGATTCCACAGAAATAAGGCTAGCAAAGAGATCCACGAAATACAAATGTAACTCTGTGAGTGGAAGTCACACATCACAGAGCAGTTTCTCAGAAAGCTTCTTTCCAGATTTCAAATGTTGATATTTCCTTTTTCACCATAGCCCTCTATGGGCTTCCAAATATCACTTTGCCAATACCACGAGAACTGTCTTAGCGAAAGGCTTCTTGAGGGGAAATCTGTAACTATGTGAGATGATTTCACAGAACACAGAGAAGTTTCTCAGAAAGCTTCTTTCTTTTTTTTACCGGATGATATTTCCTTTGGCCCTATAGTCTTCAAAGGGATCCGACATATCTGTTCTCAGATTCCACAGAAATAAGGCTAGCCAAGAGATCCACGAAATACAGAGGTAACTCTGTGAGATGAATTAACAGAACACTAAGCAGTTTCTCAGAAAGCTTCTTTCCAGATTTCATCTGAGGATAATTCCTTTTTCACCATAGCCCTCTATGGGCTTCCAAATATCACATTTCCAATTCCAGAAGAACTGTCTTAGCGAAAGGCTTCTTGAGCGGAAAGCTGTAACTCTGTGAGATGATTTCACAGAAAACAGAGAAGTTTCTCAGAAAGCTTCTTTCTCTTTGATATCGGAGGATATTTCCTTTGGCACTGTAGTATTCAAAGTGATCCGAAATATCTGTTCTCAGATTCCACAGGAATAAGGCTAGCAAAGAGATCCACGAAATACAGATGTAACTCTGTGACATGAATTAACAGAACACTAAGCAGTCTCTCAGCAAGCTTCTTTCCAGATTTCATCTGAGGATATTTCCTTTTTCACCATAGCCCTCTAGGGGCTTCCAAATATCACATTGCCAATTCCCCAAGAACTGTCTTAGCGAAAGGCTTCTTGAGGGGAAAGCTGTAACTCTGTGAGATGATTTCACAGAACACAAAGAAGTTCCTCAGAAAGCTTCTTTCTCTTTGTTATCGGCGAATATTTCCTTTGGCCCAATAGTCTTCCAAGGGATCTGAAATATCTGTTCTCATTTCCACAGAAATAAGGCTAGCAAACAGATCCACGAAAAAGAGATGTAACTCTGTGAGTGGAAGTCACACATCACAGAGCAGTTTCTCAGAAAGCTTCTTTCCAGATTTCATCTGAGGATATTTCCTTTTTCACCATAGCCCTCTATGGGCTTCCAAATATCACTTTGCCAATTCCAGAAGAACTGTCTAAACGAAAGGCTTCTTGAAGGGAAAGCTGTAACTCTGTGAGATGATTTCACAGAACACAAAGAAGTTTCTCAGAAAGCTTCTTTCACTTTGTTATCGGAGGATATTTCCTTTTGCCCTATAGTCTTCAAAGGGATACGAAATATCTGTTCTCAGATTCCACAGAAATAAGGCTAGCAAAGAGATCCACGGAATACAGATGTAACTCTGTGAGAAGAATTAACAGAACACTAAGCAGTTTCTCAGAAAACTTCTTTGCAGATTTCATCTGAGGATATTTCCTTTTTCACCATAGCCCTCTATGGGCTTCCAAATATCACTTTGCCAATTCCACAAAAACTGTCTTAGCGAAAGGCTTCTTGAGGGGAAAGCTGCAACTCAGTGAGATGATTTTACAGAACACAAATAAGTTTCTCAGAAAGCTTCTTTCTCTTTGTTATCGGAGGATATTTCTTTGTCCCTACAGTCTTCAAAGGGATCCGAAATATCTGTTCTCAGATTCCACAGAATTAAGGCTTGAAAAAAGATCCACGACATACAGATGTAACTCTGAGAGATGAATTAACAGAACACTAAGCAGTTTCTCAGAACGCTTCTTTCCTGATTTCATCTGAGGATATTTCCTTTTTCACCATTGCCCTCTGAGGGCTTCCAAATATCACTTTACCAATTCCACAAGAACTGTCTTAGCGAAAGACTTCTTGAGAGGAAAGCTGCAACTCTGTGAGATGTTTTCAAAGAACAAAAAGAGGTTTCTCAGAAAGCTTCTTTCTCTTTGTTATCGGAGGATATTTCCTTTGGCCCTATAGTCTTCGAAGGGATGAGATATATCTGTTCTCCGATTCCAAGGAAATAAAGCTAGCAAAGAGACACACGAAATAGAGATATAACTTTGTGAGTGGAAGTCACACATCGCAGAGCAGTTTCTCAGAAAGCTTCTTTCTCTTTGATATCGGAGGATATTTCCTTTGGCACTGTAGTCTTCAAAGTGATCGGAAATATCTGTTCTCAGATTCCACAGGAATAAGGCTAGCAAAGAGATCCACGAAATACAGATGTAACTCTGTGACATGAATTAACAGAACACTAAGCAGTCTCTCAGCAAACTTCTTTCCAGATTTCATCTGAGGATATTTCCTTTTTCACCATAGCCCTCTATGGGCTTCCAAATATCACTTTGCCAATACCACGAGAACTGTCTTAGCGAAAGGCTTCTTGAGGGGAAATCTGTAACTCCGTGAGATGATTTCACAGAACACAGAGAAGTTTCTCAGAAAGCTTCTTTCTTTTTTTTACCGGATGATATTTCCTTTGGCCCTATAGTCTTCAAAGGGATCCGACATATCTGTTCTCAGATTCCACAGAAATAAGGCTAGCCAAGAGATCCACGAAATACAGAGGTAACTCTGTGACATGAATTAACAGAACACTAAGCAGTCTCTCAGCAAGCTTCTTTCCAGATTTCATCTGAGGATATTTCCTTTTTCACCATAGCCCTCTATGGGCTTCCAAATATCACATTGCCAATTCCCCAAGAACTGTCTTAGCGAAAGGCTTCTTGAGGGGAAAGCTGTAACTCTGTGAGATGATTTCACAGAACACAAAGAAGTTTCTCAGAAAGCTTCTTTCTCTTGGTTACGGGAGGATATTTCCTTTGCCCCTATAGTCTTCAAAGGGATCCGAAATATCTGATCTCAGATTCCACAGAAATAAGGCTAGCAAAGAGGTCCACGAAATACAGATGTAACACTGTGAGATGAATTAACAGAACACTAAGCAGTTTCTCAGAAAGCTTCTTACCAGATTTCACCTTAGGATATTTCCTTTTTCACCATAGCCCTCTATGGGCTTCCAAATATCACTTTGCCAATTCCAGAAGAACTGTCTTAGCAAAAGGCTTCTTGAGGGGAAAGCTGTAACTCTGTGTGATGATTTCACAGAACACAAAAAAGTTTCTCAGAAAGCTACTTTCTCTTTGTTATCGGAGGATATTTCCTTTTGCCCTGTAGTCTTCAAAGGGATCCGAAATATCTGTTCTCAGATTCCGCAGAAATAAGGCTAGCATAGAGATCCACGAAATACAGATATAACTCTGTGAGTGGAAGTCACACATCATAGAGCAGTTTCTGAGAAAGCTTCTTTCCAGATTTCATCTGAGGATATTTCGTTTTTCCCCATAGCCCTCTATGGGCTTCCAAATATCACTTTGCCAGTTCTAAAAGAACTGTCTTAGCGAAAAGCTTCTTGAGGGGAAGCTGTAACTCTGTGAGATGATTTCACAGAACAGAAAGAAGTTTCTCAGAAAGCTTCTTTCTCTTTGTTATCAGAGGATATTTCCTTTGGCCCTATAGTCTTCAAAGGGATCCGAAATATCTGTTCTCAGATTCCACAGAAATAAGGCTAGCAAAGAGATCCACGAAATACAGATGTAACTCTGTGAGTGGAAGTCACACATCACAGAGCAGTTTCTCAGAAAGCTTCTTTCCAGATTTCAAATGATGATATTTCCTTTCTCACCGTAGCCCTCTATGGGCTTCCAAATATCACTTTGCCAATACCACGAGAACTGTCTTAGCGAAAGGCTTCTTGAGGGGAAAGCTGTAACTCTGTGAGATGATTTCACAGAACACAGAGAAGTTTCTCAGAAAGCTTCTTTCTCTTTGTTATCAGAGGATACTTCTTTCTTCCCTATAGTCTTCAAAGGGATCCGACATATCTGTTCTCAGATTCCACAGAAATAAGGTTAGCAAAGAGGTCCACGAAATACAGATGTAACACTGTGAGATGAATTAACAGAACACTAAGCAGTTTCTCAGAAAGCTTCTTTCCAGATTTCACCTTAGGATATTTCCTTTTTCACCATAGCCCTCTATGGGCTTCCAAATATCACTTTGCCAATTCCACAAAAACTGTCTTAGCGAAAGGCTTCTTGAGGGGAAAGCTGTAAGTCTGTGAGATGATTTCACAGAACACAAAGAAGTTTTTCAGAAAGCTTCTTTCTCTTTGTTATCGGAGGATATTTCCTTTTGCACTGTAGTCTTCAAAGGGATCCGAAATATCTGTTCTCAGATTCCGCAGAAATAAGGCTAGCAAAGAGATCCACGAAATACAGATATTACTCTGTGAGTGGAAGTCACACATCACAGAGCAGTTTCTCAGAAATCTTCTTTCCAGATTTCATCTGAGGATATTTCCTTTTTCACCATAGCCCTCTATGGGCTTCCAAATATCACTTTGCCAATACCACGAGAACTGTCTTAGCGAAAGGCTTCTTGAGGGGAAATCTGTAACTCTGTGAGATGATTTCACAGAACACAGAGAAGTTTCTCAGAAAGCTTCTTTCTTTTTTTTACCGGATGATATTTCCTTTGGCCCTATAGTCTTCAAAGGGATCCGACATATCTGTTCTCAGATTCCACAGAAATAAGGCTAGTCAAGAGATCCACGAAATACAGAGGTAACTCTGTGAGATGAATTAACAGAGCACTAAGCAGTTTCTCAGAAAGCTTCTTTCCAGATTTCATCTGAGGATATTTCCTTTTTTACCATAGACTTCTATGGGCTTCCAAATATCACTTTGCCAATTCCACAAGAACTGTGTTAGCGAAAGGCTTCTTGAGGGGAAAGCTGTAACTCTGTGAGATGATTTCACAGAACACAAAGAAGTTTCTCAGAAAGCTTCTTTCTCTTTGTTATCAGAGGATATTTCCTTTGACCCTATAGTCTTCAAAGGGATCCGAAATATCTGTTCTGAGATTCCACAGAAATAAGGCTAGCAAAGAGATCCACGAAATACAGAGGTAACTCTGTGAGATGAATTAACAGAACACTAAGCAGTTTCTCAGAAAGCTTCTTTCCAGATTTCATCTGAGGATAATTCCTTTTTCACCATAGCCCTCTATGGGCTTCCAAATATCACATTTCCAATTCCAGAAAAACTGTCTTAGCGAAAGGCTTCTTGAGCGGAAAGCTGTAACTCTGTGAGATGATTTCACAGAAAACAGAGAAGTTTCTCAGAAAGCTTCTTTCTCTTTGATATCGGAGGATATTTCCTTTGGCACTGTAGTCTTCAAAGTGATCCGAAATATCTGTTCTCAGATTCCACAGGAATAAGGCTAGCAAAGAGATCCACGAAATACAGATGTAACTCTGTGACATGAATTAACAGAACACTAAGCAGTCTCTCAGCAAGCTTCTTTCCAGATTTCATCTGAGGATATTTCCTTTTTTACCATAGCACTCTATGGGCTTCCAAATATCACATTGCCAATTCCCCAAGAACTGTCTTAGCGAAAGGCTTCTTGAGGGGAAAGCTGTAACTCTGTGAGATGATTTCACAGAACACAAAGAAGTTTCACAGAAAGCTTCTTTCTCTTTGTTATCAGAGGATACATCCTTTGGCCCTATAGTCTTCAAAGGAATCCGACATATCTGTTCTCAGATTCCACAGAAATAAGACTAGCAAAGTGGTCCACGAAATACAGATGTAACACTGTGAGATGAATTAACAGAACACTAAGCAGTTTCTCAGAAAGCTTCTTACCAGATTTCACCTTAGGATATTATCTTTTTCACCATAGCCCTCTATGGGCTTCCAAATATCACTTTGCCAATTCCAGAAGAACTGTCTTAGCAAAAGGCTTCTTGAGGGGAAAGCTGTAACTCTGTGTGATGATTTCACAGAACCCAAAAAAGTTTCTCAGAAAGCTACTTTCTCTTTGTTATCGTAGGATATTTCCTTTTGCCCTGTAGTCTTCAAAGGGATCCGAAATATCTGTTCTCAGATTCCGCAGAAATATGGCTACCAAAGATATCCACGACATACAGATATAACTCTGTGAGTGGAAGTCACACATCATAGAGCAGTTTCTCAGAAAGCTTCTTTCCAGATTTCACCTGAGGATATTTCGTGTTTCCCCATAGCCCTCTATGGGCTTACAAATATCACTTTGCCAGTTCTAAAAGAACTGTCTTAGCGAAAGGCTTCTTGAGGGGAAGGCTGTAACTCTGTGAGATGATTTCACAGAACACAAAGAAGTTTATCAGAAAGCTTCTTTCTCTTTGTTATCAGAGGATATTTCCTTTGGCCCTATAGTCTTCAAAGGGATCCGATATTTCTGTTCTCAGATTCCACATAAATAAGGCTAGCAGAGAGATCCACGAAATACAGATGTAACTCTGTGAGTGGAAGTCACACATCACAGAGCAGTTTCTCAGAAAGCTTCTTTCCAGATTTCAAATGATGATATTTCCTTTCTCACCATAGCCCTCTATGGGCTTCCAAATATCACTTTGCCAATACCACGAGAACTGTCTTCGCGAAAGGCTTCTTGAGGGGAAAGCTGTAACTCTGTGAGATGATTTCACAGAACACAGAGAAGTTTCTCAGAAAGCTTCTTTCTCTTTGTTATCAGAGGATACTTCTTTCTTCCCTATAGTCTTCAAAGGGATCCGACATATCAGTTCTCAGATTCCACAGAAATAAGGCTAGCAAAGAGGTCCACGAAATACAGATGTAACACTGTGAGATGAATTAACAGAACACTAAGCAGTTTCTCAGAAAGCTTCTTTCCAGATTTCACCTTAGGATATTTCCTTTTTCACCATAGCCCTCTAAGGGCTTCCAAATATCACTTTGCCAATTCCACTAGAACTGTCTTAGCGAAAGGCTTCTTGAGGGGAAAGCTGTAACTCTGTGAGATGATTTCACAGAACACAAAGAAGTTTTTCAGAAAGCTTCTTTCTCTTTGTTATCGGAGGATATTTCCTTTTGCACTGTAGTCTTCAAAGGTATCCGAAATATCTGTTCTCAGATTCCGCAGAAATAAGGCTAGCAAAGAGATCCACGAAATACAGATATAACTCTGTGAGTGGAAGTCACACATCACAGAGCAGTTTCTCAGAAATCTTCTTTCCAGATTTCATCTGAGGATATTTCCTTTTTCAGCATAGCCCTCTATGGGCTTCCAAATATCACTTTGCCAATACCACGAGAACTGTCTTAGCGAAAGGCTTCCTGAGGGGAAATCTGTAACTCTGTGAGATGATTTCACAGAACACAGAGAAGTTTCTCAGAAGGCTTCTTTCTTTTTTTTAACGGATGATATTTCCTTTGGCCCTATAGTCTTCAAAGGGATCCGACATATCTGTTCTCAGATTCCACAGAAATAAGGCTAGCCAAGAGATCCACGAAATACAGAGGTAACTCTGTGAGATGAATTAACAGAGCACTAAGCAGTTTCTCAGAAAGCTTCTTTCCAGATTTCATCTGAGGATATTTCCTTTTTCACCATAGACTTCTATGGGCTTCCAAATATCACTTTGCCAATTCCACAAGAACTGTCTTAGCGAAAGGCTTCTTGAGGGGAAAGCTGTAACTCTGTGAGATGATTTCACAGAACACAAAGAAGTTTCTCAGAAAGCTTCTTTCTCTTTGTTATCGGAGGATATTTCCTTTGACCCTACAGTCTTCAAAGGGATCCGAAATATCTGTTCTGAGATTCCACAGAAATAAGGCTAGCAAAGAGATCCACGAAATACAGAGGTAACTCTGTGAGATGAATTAACAGAACACTAAGCAGTTTTTCAGAAAGCTTCTTTCCAGATTTCATCTGAGGATAATTCCTTTTTCACCATAGCCCTCTATGGGCTTCCAAATATCACATTACCAATTCCAGAAGAACTGTCTTAGCGAAAGGCTTCTTGAGCGGAAAGCTGTAACTCTGTGAGATGATTTCACAGAAAACAGAGAAGTTTCTCAGAAAGCTTCTTTCTCTTTGATATCGGAGGATATTTCCTTTGGCACTGTAGTCTTCAAAGTGATCCGAAATATCTGTTCTCAGATTCCACAGGAATAAGGCTAGCAAAGTGATCCACGAAATACAGATGTAACTCTGTGACATGAATTAACAGTACACTAAGCAGTCTCTCAGCAAGCTTCTTTCCAGATTTCATCTGAGGATATTTCCTTTTTTACCATAGCCCTCTATTGGCTTCCAAATATCACATTGCCAATTCCCCAAGAACTGTCTTAGCGAAAGGCTTCTTGAGGGGAAAGCTGTAACTCTGTGAGATGATTTCACAGAACACAAAGAAGTTTCTCAGAAAGCTTCTTTCTCTTTGTTATCAGAGGATACTTCCTTTGGCCCTATAGTCTTCAAAGGAATCCGACATATCTGTTCTCAGATTCCACAGAAATAAGGCTAGCAAAGAGGTCCACGAAATACAGATATAACACTGTGAGATGAATTAACAGAACACTAAGCAGTTTCTCAGAAAGCTTCTTACCAGATTTCACCTTAGGATATTTCCTTTTTCACCATAGCCCTCTATGGGCTTCCAAATATCACTTTGCCAATTCCAGAAGAACTGTCTTAGCAAAAGGCTTCTTGAGGGGAAAGCTGTAACTCTGTGTGATGATTTCACAGTACACAAAAAAGTTTCTCAGAAAGCTACTTTCTCTTTGTTATCAAAGGATATTTCCTTTTGCCCTGTAGTCTTCAAACGGATCCGAAATATCTGTTTTCAGATTCCGCAGAAATAAGGCTAGCCTAGAGATCCACGAAATACAGATATAACTCTGTGAGTGAAAGTCACACATCATAGAGCAGTTTCTTAGAAAGCTTCTTTCCAGATTTCATCTGAGGATATTTCGTTTTTCCCCATAGCCCTCTATGGGCTTCCAAATATCACTTTGCCAGTTCTAAAAGAACTGTCTTAGCGAAATGCTTCTGAGGGGAAAGCTGTAACTCTGTGAGATGATTTCACAGAACACAAAGAAGTTTCTCAGAAAGCTTCTTTCTCTTTGTTATCAGAGGATATTTCCTTTGGCCCTATAGTCTTCAAAGGGATCTGAAATATCTGTTCTCAGATTCCACAGAAATAAGGCTAGCAAAGAGATCCACGAAATACAGATGTAACTCTGTGAGTGGAAGTCACACATCACAGAGCAGTTTCTCAGAAAGCTTCTTTCCAGATTTCAAATGATGATATTTCCTTTCTCACCGTAGCCCTCTATGGGCTTCCAAATATCACTTTGCCAATACCACGAGAACTGTCTTAGCGAAAGGCTTCTTGAGGGGAAAGCTGTAACTCTGTGAGATGATTTCGCAGAACACAGAGAAGTTTCTCAGAAAGCTTCTTTCTCTTTTTTATCAGAGGATACTTCTTTCTTCCCTATAGTCTTCAAAGGGATCCGACATATCTGTTCTCAGATTCCACAGAAATAAGGCTAGCAAAGAGGTCCACGAAATACAGATGTAACACTGTGAGATGAATTAACAGAACACTAAGCAGTTTCTCAGAAAGCTTCTTTCGAGATTTCACCTTAGGATATTTCCTTTTTCACCATAGCCCTCTATGGGCTTCCAAATATCACTTTGCCAATTCCACAAGAACTGTCTTAGCGAAAGGCTTCTTGAGGGGAAAGCTGTAACTCTGTGAGATGATTTCACAGAACACAAAGAAGTTTTTCAGAAAGCTTCTTTCTCTTTGTTATCGGAGGATATTTCCTTTTGCACTGTAGTCTTCAAAGGGATCCGAAATATCTGTTCTCAGATTCTGCAGAAATAAGGCGAGCAAAGAGGTCCACGAAATACAGATGTAACACTGTGAGATGAATTAACAGAACACTAAGCAGTTTCTCAGAAAGCTTCTTTCCAGATTTCACCTTAGGATATTTCCTTTTTCCCCATAGCCCTCTATGGGCTTCCAAATATCACTTTGCCAGTTCTAAAAGAACTGTCTTAGCGAAAGGCTTCTTGAGGGGAAAGCTGTAACTCTGTGAGATGATTTCACAGAACACAAAGAAGTTTCTCAGAAAGCTTCTTTCTCTTTGTTATCAGAGGATATTTCCTTTGGCCCTATAGTCTTCAAAGGGATCCGAAATATCTTTTCTCAGATTCCACAGAAATAAGGCTAGCAAAGAGATCCACGAAATACAGATGTAACTCTGTGACTGGAAGTCACACATCACAGAGCAGTTTCTCAGAAAGCTTCTTTCCAGATTTCAAATGATGATATTTCCTTTCTCACCATAGCCCTCTATGGGCTTCCAAATATCACTTTGCCAATACCACGAGAACTGTCTTAGCGAAAGGCTTCTTGAGGGGAAAGCTGTAACTCTGTGAGATGATTTCACAGAACACAGAGAAGTTTCTCAGAAAGCTTCTTTCTCTTTGTTATCAGAGGATACTTCTTTCTTCCCTATAGTCTTCAAAGGGATCCGACATATCTGTTCTCAGATTCCACAGAAATAAGGCTAGCAAAGAGGTCCACGAAATACAGATGTAACACTGTGAGATGAATTAACAGAACACTAAGCAGTTTCTCAGAAAGCTTCTTTCCAGATTTCACCTTAGGATATTTCCTTTTTCACCATAGCCCTCTATGGGCTTCCAAATATCACTTTGCCAATTCCACTAGAACTGTCTTAGCGAAAGGCTTCTTGAGGGGAAAGCTGTAACTCGGTGAGATGATTTCACAGAACACAAAGAAGTTTTTCAGAAAGTTTCTTTATCTTTGTTATCGGAGGATATTTCCTTTTGCACTGTAGTCTTCAAAGGGATCCGAAATATCTGTTCTCAGATTCCGCAGAAATAAGGCTAGCAAAGAGATCCACGAAATACAGATATAACTCTGTGAGTGGAAGTCACACATCACAGAGCAGTTTCTCAGAAATCTTCTTTCCAGATTTCATCTGAGGATATTTCCTTTTTCAGCATAGCCCTCTATGGGCTTCCAAATATCACTTTGCCAATTCCACAAGAACTGTCTTAGCGAAAGGCTTCTTGAGGGGAAAGATGTAACTCTGTGAGATGATTTCACAGAACACAGAGAAGTTTCTCAGAAAGCTTCTTTCTCTTTTTTATCGGATGGTATTTCGTTTGGCCCTATAGTCTTCAAAGGGATCCGAATTATCTGCTCTCAGATTCCACAGAAATAAGGCTAGCAAAGAGATCCACGAAATACAAATGTAACTCTGTGAGTGGAAGTCACACATCACAGAGCAGTTTCTCAGAATGCTTCTTTCCAGATTTCAAATGATGATATTTCCTTTTTCACCATAGCCCTCTAAGGGCTTCCAAATATCACTTTGCCAATACCACGAGAACTGTCTTAGCGAAAGGCTTCTTGAGGGGAAATCTGTAACTCTGTGAGATGATTTCACAGAACACAGAGAAGTTTCTCAGAAGGCTTCTTTCTTTTTTTTACCGGATGATATTTCCTTTGGCCCTATAGTCTTCAAAGGGATCCGACATATCTGTTCTCAGATTCCACAGAAATAAGGCTAGCCAAGAGATCCACGAAATACAGAGGTAACTCTGTGAGATGAATTAACAGAGCACTAAGCAGTTTCTCAGAAAGCTTCTTTCCAGATTTCATCTGAGGATATCTCCTTTTTCACCATAGACTTCTATGGGCTTCCAAATATCACTTTGCCAATTCCACAAGAACTGTCTTAGCGAAAGGCTTCTTGAGGGGAAAGCTGTAACTCTGTGACATGATTTCACAGAACACAAAGAAGTTTCTCAGAAAGCTTCTTTCTCTTTGTTATCGGAGGATATTTCCTTTGACCCTATAGTCTTCAAAGGGATCCGAAATATCTCTTCTGAGATTCCACAGAAATAAGGCTAGCAAAGAGATCCACGAAATACAGAGGTAACTCTGTGAGATGAATTAAGAGAACACTAAGCAGTTTCTCAGAAAGCTTCTTTCCAGATTTCATCTGAGGATAATTCCTTTTTCACCATAGCCCTCTATGGGCTTCCAAGTATCACATTTCCAATTCCAGAAGAACTGTCTTAGCGAAAGGCTTCTTGAGCGGAAAGCTGTAACTCTGTGAGATGATTTCACAGAAAACAGAGAAGTTTCTCAGAAAGCTTCTTTCTCTTTGATATCGGAGGATATTTCCTTTGGCACTGTAGTCTTCAAAGTGATCCGAAATATCTGTTCTCAGATTCCACAGGAATAAGGCTAGCAAAGAGATCCACGAAATACAGATGTAACTCTGTGACATGAATTAACAGTACACTAAGCAGTCTCTCAGCAAGCTTCTTTCCAGATTTCATCTGAGGATATTTCCTTTTTTACCATAGCCCTCTATGGGCTTCCAAATATCACATTGCCAATTCCCCAAGAACTGTCTTAGCGAAAGGCTTCTTGAGGGGAAAGCTGTAACTCTGTGAGATGATTTCACAGAACACAAAGAAGTTTCTCAGAAAGCTTCTTTCTCTTTGTTATCAGAGGATACTTCCTTTGGCCCTATAGTCTTCAAAGGAATCCGACATATCTGTTCTCAGATTCCACAGAAATAAGGCTAGCAAAGAGGTCCACGAAATACAGATATAACACTGTGAGATGAATTAACAGAACACTAAGCAGTTTCTCAGAAAGCTTCTTACCAGATTTCACCTTAGGATATTTCCTTTTTCACCATAGCCCTCTATGGGCTTCCAAATATCACTTTGCCAATCTCAGAAGAACTGTCTTAGCAAAATGCTTCTTGAGGGGAAAGCTGTAACTCTGTGTGATGATTTCACAGTACACAAAAAAGTTTCTCAGAAAGCTACTTTCTCTTTGTTATCGGAGGATATTTCCTTTTGCCCTGTAGTCTTCAAAGGGATCCGAAATATCAGTTTTCAGATTCGGCAGAAATAAGGCTAGCATAGAGATCCACGAAATACAGATATAACTCTGTGAGTGGAAGTCACACATCATAGAGCAGTTTCTCAGAAAGCTTCTTTCCAGATTTCATCTGAGGATATTTCGTTTTTCCCCATAGCCCTCTATGGGCTTCCAAATATCACTTTGCCAGTTCTAAAAGAACTGTCTTAGCGAAAGGCTTCTGAGGGGAAAGCTGTAACTCTGTGAGATGATTTCACAGAACACAAAGAAGTTTCTCAGAAAGCTTCTTTCTCTTTGTTATCAGAGGATATTTCCTTTGGCCCTATAGTCTTCAAAGGGATCTGAAATATCTGTTCTCAGATTCCACAGAAATAAGGCTAGCAAAGAGATCCATGAAATACAGATGTAACTCTGTGAGTGGAAGTCACACATCACAGAGCAGTTTCTCAGAAAGCTTCTTTCCAGATTTCAAATGATGATATTTCCTTTCTCACCGTAGCCCTCTATGGGCTTCCAAATATCACTTTGCCAATACCACGAGAACTGTCTTAGCGAAAGGCTTCTTGAGGGGAAAGCTGTAACTCTGTGAGATGATTTCACAGAACACAGAGAAGTTTCTCAGAAAGCTTCTTTCTCTTTGTTATCAGAGGATACTTCTTTCTTCCCTATAGTCTTCAAAGGGATCCGACATATCTGTTCTCAGATTCCACAGAAATAAGGCTAGCAAAGAGGTCCACGAAATACAGATGTAACACTGTGAGATGAATTAACAGAACACTAAGCAGTTTCTCAGAAAGCTTCTTTCGAGATTTTACCTTAGGATATTTCCTTTTTCACCATAGCCCTCTATGGGCTTCCAAATATCACTTTGCCAATTCCACAAGAACTGTCTTAGCTAAAGGTTTCTTGAGGGGAAAGCTGTAAGTCTGTGAGATGATTTCACAGAACACCAAGAAGTTTTTCAGAAAGCTTCTTTCTCTTTGTTATCGGAGGATATTTCCTTTTGCACTGTAGTCTTCAAAGGGATCCGAAATATCTGTTCTCAGATTCCGCAGAAATAAGGCTAGCAAAGAGATCCACGAAATACAGATGTAACTTTGTGAGATGAATTAACAGAACACTAAGCAGTTTCTCAGAAAGCTTCTTTCCAGATTTCAACTGAGGATATCTCCTTTTTCACCATACCTTCCTTGGGCTTCCAAATATCACTTAGCCAATTGAACAAGAACTGTCTTAGCGAAAGGCTTCTTGAGGGGAAAGCTGTAACTCTGTGAGATGATTTCACAGAACACAAAGAAGTTTCTCAGAAAGCCTCTTTCTCTTTGTTATCGGCGGATATTTCCTTTGGCCCTACAGTCTTCAAAGGGATCCGAAATATCTGTTCTCAGATTCCACAGAAATAAGGCTAGCAAAGAGATCCACGAAATACAGATGTACTCTGTGAGATGAATTAACAGAACACTAAGCAGTTTCCCAGAAAGCTTCTTTCCAGATTTCATCTGAGGATATTTCCTTTTTCAACATAGCCCTCTATGGGCTTCCAAATATCACTTTGCCGATTCCACAAGAACTGCCTTAGCGAAAGGCTTCTTCAGGGGAAAGCTGTACTTCTGTGAGATGATTTCACAGAACACAAAGAAGTTTCTCAGATAGCTTCTTTCTCTTTGTTATCGGAAGATATTTCCTTGGGCCCCATAGTCTTCAAAAGGATCCGATATATCTGTTCTCAAATTCCACAGAAATAAGTCTAGCAAATAGACCACGAATCCAGATGTAACCCTGTGAGATGAATTAACAGAACCCTAAGTAGTTTCTCAGAAAGGTTCTTTCTAGATTTCATTGAGGATATTTCCTTTTTCACCATAGCCCTCTATGGACTTCCAAATATCACTTTGCCAATTCCACAAGAACTGTCTTAGCGAAAGGCTTCTTGAGGGGAAAGCTGTAACTCTGTGAGATGATTTCAAAGAACACAAAGAAGTTTCTCAGAAACCTTATTTCTCTTTGTTATCGGAGGATATTTCCTTTGGCCCTATAGTCTTCAAAGGGATCCGAAATATCTATTCTCAGATTCCACAGAAATAAGGCTAGCAAAGAGATCCTCGAAATACAGAGGTAACTCTGTGAGATGAATTAACAGAACCCTAAGCAGTTTCTCAGAAAGCTTCTTTCCAGATTTCATCTGAGGATATTTCCTTTTTCACCATAGCCGTCTATGGGCTTCCAAATATCACTTTGCGAATTCCACAAGAACTGTCTTAGAGAAAAGCTTTTTGAGGGGAAAGCTGTAACTCTGTGAGATGATTTCACAGAACACAAAGAAGTTTCGCAGAAAGCTTCTTTCTCTTTGTTATCGGAGGATATTTCCTTGGCCCTATAGTCTTCAAAGGCATCCGAAATATCTGTTCTCAGATTCCACAGAAATAAGGCTAGCAAAGAGATCCACGAAATACAGACGTAACTCTGTGAGTGGAAGTCACACATCACAGAGCAGTTTCTCAGAAAGCTTCTTTCCAGATTTCATCTGAGGATATTTCCTTTTTCACCATAGCCCTCTATGGGCTTCCAAATATCACTTTGCCAATTCCACAAGAACTGTCTTAGCGAAAGGCTTCTTGAGGGGAAAGCTGTAACTCTGTGAGATGATTTCACAGAACACAAAGAAGTTTCTCAGAAACCTTATTTCTCTTTTTTATCGGAGGATATTTCCTTTGGCCCTATAGTCTTCAAAGGGATCCGAAATATCTGTTCTCAGATTCCACAGAAATAAGGATAGCAAAGAGATCCACGAAATACGGAGGTAACTCTGTGAGATGAATTAACAGAACACTAAGCAGTTTCTCAGAAAGCTTCTTTCTCTTTGTTATCGGAGGATATTTCCTTTGCCCCTATTGTCTTCAAAGAGATCCGAAATATCTCTTCTCAGATTCCACAGAAATAAGGCTAGCAAAGAGATCCATGAAATACAGATGTAACTCTGTGATTGGAATTCACACATCACAGAGCAGGTTCTCAAAAAGCTTCTTTCCAGATTTCATCTGAGGATATTTCCTTTTTCACCGTAGCCCTCTATGGGCTTCCAAATATCACTTTGCCAATTCCACAAGAACTGTCTTAGTGAAAGGCTTATTGAAGGGAAAGGTGTAACTCTGTGAGATGATTTCACAGAACACAAAGAAGTTTCTCAGAAAGATTCTTCCTCTTTGTTATCGGAGGATATTTCCTTTGGCCCTATTGTCTTCAAAGGGATCCTAAATATCAGTTCTCAGATTCTACAGAAATGAGGCTAGCAAAGAGACCCACGAAATACAGACGTAACTCTGCGAGATGAATTAACAGAACACGAAGCAGTTTCTCCGAAAGATTCTTTCCAGATTTCATCTGAGGATATTTCCTTTTTCACCATAGCCCTTTATGGGCTACCAAATATCACTTTGCCAATTCCACAAGAAGTGTTTAGCGAAAGGCTTCTTGAGGGGAAAGCTGTAACTCTGTGAGTTGATTTCACGGAACACAAAAAAGTTTCTCAGAAAGCTTCTTTCTCTTTGTTATCGGAGGATATTTCCTTTGGCCCTGTAGTTTTGAAAAGGATCCGAAATATCTGTTCTCATATTCCACCGAAATAAGGCTAGCAAAAATATCCACCAATACAGATGTAACTCTGTGAGATGAATTAACAGAACACTAAGCAGTTTCTCTGAAAGCTTCTTTCCATATTTCATCTGAGGATATTTACTTATTCACCGTAGCCCTATATGGGCTTCCAAATATCACTTGGCAAATTCCACAAGAACTGTCTTAGCGAAAGGCTTCTTGAGGGGAAAGCTGTAACTCTGTGAGATGATTTCACAGAACACAAAGAAGTTTCTCAGAAAGCTTCTTTCTCTTTGTTATCGGAGGATATTTCCTTTGGCCCTATAGTCTTCAAAGGGGTCCGAAATATCTGTTCTCAGATTCCACAGAAATAAGGCTAGCAAAGAGATCCACGAAATACAGATGTAACTCTGTGAGTGGAAGTCACACATCACAGAGCAGTTTCTCAGAAAGCTTCTTACCAGATTTCATATGAGGATATTTCCTTTTTCACCATAGCCCTCTATGGGCTTCCAAATAACACTTTGCCAATTCCACAAGAACTGTCTTAGCGAAACGCTTCTTGAGGGGAAAGCTGTAACTCTGTGAGATGATTTCACCGAACACAAAGAAGTTTCTCAGAAAGCTTCTTTCTCTTTTTTATCAGAGGATATTTCCTTTGGCCCTATAGTCTTCAAAGGGATTCTAAATATCTGTTTTCAGATTAAACAGAAATAAGGCTAGCAAAGAGATCCACGAAATACAGATGTAACTCTGTGAGTGGAAGTCACACATCACAGAGCAGTTTGTCAAAAAGCTTCTTTCCAGATTTCATCTGAGGATATCTCCTTTTTCACCATAGCCCTCTATGGGCTTCCAAATATGACTTTGCCAATTCCACAAGAACTGTCTTAGCGAAAGGCTTCTTGAGGGGAAAGCTGTAACTCTCTGAGATGATTTCACAGAAGAAAAAGAAGCTTCTCAGAAAGCTTCTTTCTCTTTGTTATAGGAGGATATTTCTTTGACCCTATAGTCTTCAAAGGCATCCGAAATATCTGTTCTCAGATTCCAAAAAAATAAAGCTAGCAAAGAGATCCACGAAATACAGACGTAACTCTGTGAGTTGAATTAACAGAACACTAAGCAGTTTCTCAGAAAGCTTCTTTCCAGATTTCACCTTAGGATATTTCCTTTTTAACCATAGCCCTCTATGGGCTTCCAAATATCACTTTGCCAATTCCACAAGAACTGTCTTAGCGAAAGGCTTCTTGAGGGGAAAGCTGTAACTCTGTGAGATGATTTTGCAGAACACAAAGAAGTTCCTCAGAAAGCTTCTTTCTCTTTGTTATCGGAGGATATTTCCTTTGGCCGTATAGTCTTCAAAGGGATCCGAAGTATCTGTTCTCAGATTCCACAGAAATAACGCTACCAAAGAGATCCACGAAATAGAGATGTAACTCTGTGAGTGGAAGTCACACGTCACAGAGAAGTTAGTCAAAAACCTTCTTTCCAGATTTCATCTGAGGATATTTCCTTTTTCACCATAGCCAGCTAAGGGCTTCCAAATATCACTTAGCCAATTACACAAGATCTGTCTTACCGAAATGCTTCTTGAGGGGAAAGCTGTAACTCTGTGAGATGATTTCACAGAACACAAAGAAGTTTCTCAGAAACCTTCTTTCTCTTAGTTATCGGAGGAAATTTCCTTTGGCCCTATAGTCTTCAAAGGGATCCGAAATATCTGTTCTCAGATTCCACAGAAATAAGGCTAGCAAAGAGATCCATGAAATACAGATGGAACACTGTGAGTGGAAGTCACACATCACAGAGCAGTTTGTCAAAAAGATTCTTTCCAGATTTCATCTGAGGATATTTCCTTTTTCACCATAGCCCTCTTTGGGCTTCCAAATATCACTTTGCCAATTCCACAAGAACTGTCTTAGCGAAAGGCTTCTTGAGGGGAAAGCTGTAACTCTGAGAGATGATTTCCCAGAACACAAAGAAGTTTCTCAGAAAGCTCCTTTCTCTTTGTTATCGGAGGATATTTCCTTTGGCCCTAGAGTCTTCAAAAGGATCCGAAATATCTGTTCTCAGATTCCACAGAAATAAGGCTAGCAAATAATCCACAAATACAGATGTAACTCTGTGAGTTGAATTAACAGAACACGAAGCAGTTTCTCCGAAAGCGTCTTTCCAGATTTCATCTGAGGATATTTCCTTTTTCACCATAGCCTTCTATGGGCTTCCAAATATCACTTTGCCAATTCCACAAGAACTGTCTTAGCGAAAAGCTTCTTGAGGGCAAAGCTGTAAATCCGTGAGATGATTTCACAGAACACAAAGAAGTTCCTCAGAAAGCTGCTTGCTCTTTGTTCTCGGAGGATATTTCCTTTGGCCCTAGAGTCTTCAAAGGGATCCGAAATATCTGTTCTCAGATTCCACAGCAATAAGGCTAGCAAACAGATCCACGAAATACAGATGTAACTCTGTGAGTGGAAGTCACACACCACAGAGCAGTTACTCAGAAAACTTCTTTCCAGATTTCATCACAGGATATTTCCTTTTTCACCGTAGCCTTCTGTGGGCTTCCAATTATCACTTTGCCAATTCCACAAGAACTGTCGTAGCGAAAGGCTCCTTGAGGGTAAAGCTGTAACTCTGTGAGATGATTTCAGAGAACACAAAGAAGTTTCTCAGAAAGCTTCTTGCTCTTCGTTATCGGAGGATATTTCCTTTGGCCCTATAGTCTTCAAAGGGTTGCCAAATATCTGTTCTCAGATTCCACAGAAATAAGGCGAGCAAAGAGATCCACGAAATACAGATGTAACACTGTGAGTGGAAGTCACACATCATAGAGCAATTTTCAGAAAGCTTCTTTACAGATTTCATCGGAGGATATTTCCTTCATCACCATAGCCCTCTATGCGCTTCCAAATATCACTTTGCCAATTCCACAACAACTGTCTCAGCGAAAGGCTTCTTAAGGGGAAAGATGTCACTCTGTGAGATGATTTCACAGACCACAAAGAAGTTTCTCAGAAAGACTCTTTCTCTTTGTTATCAGAGATTATTTCGTTTGGACCTAAAATCTTCAAAGGGATCCCAAATACCTGTTCTCAGATTCCACAGAAATAAGGCTAGCAAAGAGATCCAGGAAATACAGATGTAACTCTGTGAGTGGAAGTCACACATTCAAGAGCAGTTTCTCCGAAAGCTTCTTTCCAGATTTCATCTCAGGATATTTCCTTTTTCACCATAGCCCTCTATGGGCTTCCAAATATCACTTTGCCAATTCCACAAGAACTGTCTTAGCGAAAGGCTTCTTGAGGGGAAAGCTGTAACTCTGTGAGATGATTTAGCAGAACACAAAGAAGTTTCTAGAAAGCTTCCTTCTCTTTCTTATCGGAGAATATTTCCTTTGGCCCTATAGTCTTCAAAGGCATCCGAAATATCTGTTCTCAGATTCCACAGAAATAAGGCTAGCAAAGAGATCCACGAAATACAGACGTAACTCTGTGAGTGGAAGTCACACATCACAGAGCATTTTCTCAGAAAGCTTCTTTCCAGATTTCATCTGAGGATATTTCCTTTTTCACCATAGCCCTCTATGGGCTTCCAAATATCACTTTGCCAATTCCACAAGAACTGTCTTAGCGAAAGGCTTCTTGGGGTGAAAGCTGTAACTCAGTGAGATGATTTAACAGAACACAAAGAAGCTTCTCAGAAACCTTATTTCTCTTTTTTATCGGAGGATATTTCCTTTGGCCCTATAGTCTTCAAAGGGATCCGAAATATCTGTTCTCAGATTCCACAGAAATAAGGCTAGCAAAGAGATCCACGAAATACGGAGGTAACTCTGTGAGATGAATTAACAGAACACTAAGCAGTTTCTCAGAAAGCTTCTTTCTCTTTGTTATCGGAGGATATTTCCTTTGGCCCTTTTGTCTTCAAAGAGATCCGAAATATCTCTTCTCAGATTCCACAGAAATAAGGCTAGCAAAGAGATCCGTGAAATACAGATGTAACTCTGTGATTGGAATTCACACATCACAGAGCAGGTTCTCAGAAAGCTTCTTTCCAGATTTCATCTGAGGATATTTCCTTTTTCACCGTAGCCCTCTATGGGGTTCCAAATATCACTTTGCCAATTCCACAAGAACTGTCTTAGTGAAAGGCTTATTGAACGGAAAGGTGTAACTCTGTGAGATGATTTCACAGAACACAAAGAAGTTTCTCAGAAAGCTTCTTTCTCTTTGTTATCGGAGGATATTTCCTTTGGCCCTGTAATTTTGAAAAGGATCCGAAATATCTGTTCTCATATTCCACCGAAATAAGGCTAGCAAATATATCCACCAATACTGATGTAACTCTGTGAGATGAATTAACAGAACACTAAGCAGTTTCTCTGAAAGCTTCTTTCCAGATTTCATCTGAGGATATTTACTTATTCACCGTAGCCCTATATGGGCTTCCAAATATCACTTTGCCAATTCCACAAGAACTGTCTTAGCGAAAGGCTTCTTGAGGGGAAAGCTGTAACTCTGTGAGATGATTTCACAGAACACAAAGAAGTTTCTCAGAAAGCGTCTTTCTCTTTGTTATCGGAGGATATTTCCTTTGGCCCTATAGTCTTCAAAGGGGTCCGAAATATCTGTTCTCAGATTCCACAGAAATAAGGCTAGCAAAGAGATCCACGAAATACAGATGTAACTCTGTGAGTGGAAGTCACACACCACAGAGCAGTTACTCAGAAAACTTCTTTCCAGATTTCATCAGAGGATACTTCCTTTTTCACCGTAGCCTTCTGTGGGCTTCCAAATATCACTTTGCCAATTCCACAAGAACTGTCTTAGTGAAAAGCTTCTTTAGTGGAAAGCTGTAACTCTGTGTGATGATTTCAGAGATCACAAAGAAGTTTCTCAGAAAGCTTCTTGCTCTTCGTTATCGGAGGATATTTCGTTTGGCCCTATAGTCTTCAAAGGGTTGCGAAATATCTGTTCTCAGATTCCACAGAAATAAGGCGAGCAAAGAGATCCACGAAATACAGATGTAACACTGTGAGTGGAAGTCACACATCATAGAGCAGTTTCTCAGAAAGCTTCTTTCCAGATTTCTTCGGAGGATATTTCCTTCTTCACCATAGCCCTCTATGCGCTTCCAAATATCACTTTGCCAATTCCACAACAACTGTCTCAGCGAAAGGCTTCTTGAGGGGAAAGATGTAACTCTGTGAGATGATTTCACAGAACACAAAGAAGTTTCTCAGAAAGACTCTTTCTCTTTGTTATCAGAGATTATTTCGTTTGGACCTAAAATCTTCAAAGGGATCCCAAATATCTTTCTCAGATTCCACAGAAATAAGGCTAGCAAAGAGATCCACGAAATACAGATGTAACTCTGTGAGTGGAAGTCACACATTCAATAGCAGTTTCTCCGAAAGCTTCTTTTCAGGTTTCATCTGAGGATATTTCCTTTTTCACCATAGCCCTCTAAGGGCTTCCAAATATCACTTTGCCAATTCCACAAGAACTGTCTTAGCGAAAGGCTCCTTGAGGGGAAAGCTGTTACTCTGTGAGATGATTTCACAGAACACAAAGAAGTTTCTCAGAAAGCTTCTTTCTCTTTGTAATCGGAGGATATTTCCATTGGCCCTATAGTCTTCAATGGGACCCGAATATCTGTTCTCAGATTCCACAGAAATAAGGCTAGCAAAGAGATCCATGAAATACAGATGTAACTCTGTGAGATGAATTAACAGAACACTAAGCAGTTTCTGAGAAAGCTTCTTTCCAGATTTAATCTGAGGATATTCCTTTTCCACCATAGCCCTCTATGGCCTCCCAAATATCACTTTGCCAATTCCACGAAAACTGTCTTAGCGAAAGGCTTCTTCAGGGGAAAGCTGTAACTCTGTGAGATGATTTCACAAAACACAAAGAAGTTTCTCAGAAAGCTTCTTTCTCTTTGTTATCAGAGGATATTTCCTTTGACCCTATAGACTTCAAAGGGATCAAAAATATCTGTTCTCAGATTACACAGAAATAAGGCTAGCAAAGAGATCCACGAAATAAAGATGTAACTCTGTGAGATGAATTAACAGAACACTAAGCAGTTTCTCAGAACGCTTCTTTCCAGATTTCATCTGAGGATATTTCCTTCTTCACCATAGCCCTCTATGCGCTTCCAAATATCACTTTGCCAATTCCACAACAACTGTCTCAGCGAAAGGCTTCTTGAGGGGAAAGATGTAACTCTGTGAGATGATTTCACAGAACACAAAGAAGTTTCTCAGAAAGACTCTTTCTCTTTGTTATCAGAGATTATTTCGTTTGGACCTAAAATCTTCAAAGGGATCCCAAATATCTGTTCTCAGATTCCACAGAAATAAGGCTAGCAAAGAGATCCACGAAATACAGATGTAACTCTGTGAGTGGAAGTCACACATTCAAGAGCAGTTTCTCCGAAAGCTTCTTTTCAGGTTTCATCTGAGGATATTTCCTTTTTCACCATAGCCCTCTAAGGGCTTCCAAATATCACTTTGCCAATTCCACAAGAACTGTCTTAGCGAAAGGCTCCTTGAGGGGAAAGCTGTTACTCTGTGAGATGATTTCACAGAACACAAGGAAGTTTCTCAGAAAGCTTCTTTCTCTTTGTAATCGGAGGATATTTCCATTGGCCCTATAGTCTTCAATGGGACCCGAATATCTGTTCTCAGATTCCACAGAAATAAGGCTAGCAAAGAGATCCATGAAATACAGATGTAACTCTGTGAGATGAATTAACAGAACACTAAGCAGTTTCTGAGAAAGCTTCTTTCCAGATTTAATCTGAGGATATTCCTTTTCCACCATAGCCCTCTATGGCCTCCCAAATATCACTTTGCCAATTCCACGAAAACTGTCTTAGCGAAAGGCTTCTTCAGGGGAAAGCTGTAACTCTGTGAGATGATTTCACAAAACACAAAGAAGTTTCTCAGAAAGCTTCTTTCTCTTTGTTATCAGAGGATATTTCCTTTGGCCCTATAGACTTCAAAGGGATCCAAAATATCTGTTCTCAGATTCCACAGAAATAAGGCTAGCAAAGAGATCCACGAAATAAAGATGTAACTCTGTGAGATGAATTAACAGAACACTAAGCAGTTTCTCAGAACGCTTCTTTCCAGATTTCATCTGAGGATATTTCCTTTTTCACCATAGCCCTCTATGGGCTTCCAAACATCAGTTTGCCAATTCCACAAGAACTGTCTTAGCGAAAGGCTTCTTGAGGGGAAAGCTGTAACTCTGTGAGATGATTTCACAGAACACAAAGAAGTTTCTCAGAAAGCTTCTTTCTCTTTGTTGTCGGAGGATATTACCTTTGGTAATATAGTCTTCAAAGAGATCCGAAATATCTGTGCTCAGATTCCACAGAAATAAGGCTAGCAAAGAGATCCACGAAATACAGATGTAGCTCTGTGAGTGGAAGTCACCCATCACAGAGCAGTTTCTCAGAAAGCTTCCTTCCAGTTTTCATCTGAGGATATTTCATTTTTCACCATAGCCCTCCATGGGCTCCCAAATATCACTTTGCCAATTCCAGAAGAACTGTCTTAGCGAAAGGCTTCCTATGGTGAAAGCTGTAACTCTGTGAGATGATTTCAAAGAACACAAAGAAGTTTCTCAGAAAGCTTCTTTCTCTTTGTTGTCGGAGGTTATTACCTTTGGTCCTATAGTCTTCAAAGAGATCCGAAATATCTGTTCCCAGATTCCATAGAAACAAGGCTAGCAAAGAGATCCACGAAATACAGATGTAACTCTGTGAGATAAATTAACAGAACACTAAGCAATTTCTCAGAAATCTTCTTTCCAGATATCATCTGAGGATATTTCCTTTTTCACCATAGCCCCCATGGGCTTCCAAATATCACTTTGCCAATTCCACAAGAACTGTCTAAGCGAAAGGCTTCTTGAGGGGAAAGCTGTAACTCTGTGACATGATTTCACAGAACACAACGAAGTTTCTCAGAAAGCTTCTTTCTCTTTCTTAACGGAGGATATTTCCTTTGGCCCTATAGTGTTCAAAGGGATCCGAAATATCTGTTCTCAGATTCCACAGAAATAAGGCTAGCAAAGAGATACACGAAATACGGATATAACTCTGGGAGATGAATTAACAGAACACTAAGCAGTTTCTCAGAAATCTTCTTTCCAGATTTCATCTGAGGATATTTCCTTTTTCACCATAGCCTTCTAAGGGTTTCGAAATATCACTTTGCCAATTCCACAAGAACTGTCTTAACGAAAGTCTTCTTGAGGGGAAAGCGGTAACTCTGTTAGATGATTTCACAGAACACAAAGAAGTTTCTCAGAAAGCTTCTTTCTCTTTGTTATCGGAGGATATTTCCTTTGGCCCTATAGTCTTCAAAGGGATCCGAAATATCTGTTCTCAGATTCCACAGAAATAAGGCTAGTAAAGAGATCCACGAAATACAGATGTATCTCTGTGAGTGGGATTCACCCATCACACAACAGTTTCTCAGAAAGCTTCTTTCCAGATTTCATCTGTGGATATTTCCTTTTTCACCATAGCCCTCTATGAGCTTCCAAATATCACTTTGCCAATTCCACAAGAACTGTCTTAGCGAAAGGCTTCTTGAGGGGAAAGCTGAAACTCTGTGATATGATTTCTCAGAAAACAATGAAGTTTCTCAGAAAGCTTCTTTCTCTTTGTTATCGGAGGATATTTCCTTGGGCCTATAGTCTTCAAAGGGAATCGAAATATCTGTTCTCAGATTCCACAGAAATATGGCTAGCAAAGAGATCCACGAAATACAGATGTAACTCTGTGAGATGAATTAACAGAACACTAAGCAGCTTCTCAGAAAGCTTCTTTCCAGATTTCATCTGAGGATATTTCCTTTTTCATCAGAACCCTCTTAGGGCTTCCAAATATCACTTTGCCAATTCCACAAGAACTGTCTTAGCGAAAGGCTTCTTGAGGGGAAAGCTGTAACTCTCTGAGATGATTTCACAGAACACAAACAAGTTTCTCAGAAAGCTTCTATCTCTTTGTTATCGCAGGATATTTCCTTTGACCCTATAGTCTTCAAAGGGATCCGAAATATCTGCTCTCGGATTCCACAGAAATAAGGCTAGCAAAGAGATCCACGATATACAGATGTAAGTCTGTGAGATGAATTAACAGAACACTAAGCAGTTTCTCAGAAAGCTTCTTTCCAGATTTCATGTGAGGATATCACCTTTTTTAACATAGCCCTCTATGGGATTCCTAATATCACTTTGTCAATTCCACAAGAACTGTCTTAGCGAAAGACTTCTTGAGGGGAAAGCTGTAACTCTGTGAGTTGATTTCACAGAACACAAAGAAGTTTCTCAGAAAGCTTCTTTCTCTTTTTATCGGTGGATAATTCCTCTGGCCCTATAGTCTTCAATGGGATCCGAAATATCTGTTCTCAGATTCCACAGAAATAAGGCTAGCAAAGAGATCCACGAAATACAGATGTAACTCTGTGAGTGGAAGTCACACATCACAGAGCAGTTTCTCAGAAAGCTTCTTTCCAGATTTCATCTGAGGATATTTCCTTTTTCACCATAGCCCTCTAGGGGCTTCCAAATATCACTTTGCCAATTCCACAAGAACTGACTTAGCGAAAGGCTTCTTGAGGGGAAAGCTGTATCTCTGTGAGATGATTTCACAGAACACAAAGAAGTTTCTCAGAAAGCTTCTTTCTCTTTGTTATCGGAGGATATTTCGTTTGGCCCTATAGTCTTCAAAGGGATCCGAAATATCCGTTCTCAGATTCCACAGATATAAGGCTAGCAAAGAGATCCACGAAATACAGATGTAACTCCGTGAGATGAATTAACAGAAGACTAAGCAGTTTCTCAGAAAGCTTCTTTGCAGATTTCATCTGAGGATATTTCTTTTTTCACCATAGCCCTCTATGGGCTTCCAAATATCACTTTGCCTATTCCACAAGAACTGTCTTAGCGAAAGGCTTCTTGAGAGGAAATCTGTAACTCTGTGAGATGATTTCACAGAACACAAAGAAGTTCCTCAGAAAGCTTCTTTCTCTTTGTTATCGGAGGATATTTCCTTTGGCCCTATAATCTTCAAAGGGATCCGAAATATCTGTTCTCAGATTCCACAGAAATAAGGCTAGCAAAGAGATCCACGAAATACAGATGTAACTCTGTGAGATGATTTAACAGAACACTAAGCATTTTCTCAGAAATCTTCTTTCCAGATTTCATCTGAAGATATTTCTTTTTTCACCATAGCCCTCTAGGGCTTCCAAATATCACTTTGCCAATTCCCCAAGAACTGTCTTAGCGAAAGGCTTCTTGAGGGGATAGTTGTAACCCTGTGAGATGATTTCACAGAAGACAAGAAGTTTCTCGGAAAGCTTCTTTCTCTTTGTTATCGGAGGATATTTCCTTTGGCCGTAAAGTCTTCAAACGGATCCGAAATATCTGTTCTCAGATTCCACATGAATAAGGCAAGCAAAGAGATCCACGAAATACAGATGTAACTGTTTGAGATGAATTAACAGAACACTAAGCAGTTTCTCAGAAAACTTCTTTCCAGATTTCATCTGAGGATATTTCCTTTTTCACCATAGCCCTCTACGGGCTTCCAAATACAACTTTGCCAATTCCACAAGAACTGTCTTAGGGAAATGCTTCTTGAGGGGAAAGCTGTAATTCTCTGAGGTGATTTCATGGAACACAAACAAGTTTCTCAGAAAGCTTCTATCTCTTTGTTATTAGAGGATATTTCCTTTGGCCCTATAGTCTTCAAAGGGGTCCGAAATATCTGTTCTCAGATTCAACAGAAATAATGGTAGCAAACAGATCCACGAAATACAGATGTAACTCTGTGAGTGGAAGTCACATATCACAGAGCAGTTTCTCAGAAAGATTCTTTCCAGATTTCATCTGAGGATATTTCCTTTTTCACCATAGCCCTCTAAGGGATTACAAATATCACTTTTCCAATTCCACAAGAACTGTCTTAGCGAAAGACTTCTTGAGGGGAAAGCTGTAACTCTGTGAGATGATTTCACAGAACACAAAGAAATTTCTCTGAAAGCTTCTTTCGGTTTGTTATCGGAGGATATTTCCTTTGGCCCTATAGTCTTCAAAGGGATCCGAAATATCTGTTCTCAGATTCCACAGAAATAAGGCAAGCAAAGAGATCCACGAAATACAGATGTAACTCGGTGAGATGAATTAACAGAACACTAAGCAGTTTCTCAGAAAGCTTCTTTCCAGATTTCAGTGAGAATATTTCCTTTTTCACCATGGCCCTCTAGCGGCTTCCATATATCACTTTGCCAATTCCACAAGAACTGACTTAGCGAAAGGCTTCTTGAGGGGAAAGCTGTAACTCTGTGAGATGATTTCACAGAACACAAAGAAGTTTTTCAGAAAGATTCTTTCTCTTTGTTATCGGAGGATATTTCCTTTGACCCTATAGTCTTCAAAGGGATCCGAAATATCTGTTCTCAGATTCCACAGAAATAAGGCTAGCAAAGAGTTCCACGGAATACAGTTGTAACTCTGTGAGTGGAAGTCACACATCACAGAGCATTTACTCAGAAAGTTTCTTTCCAGATTTCATCTGAGGATATTTCCTTTTTCACCATAGCCCTCTAGGGGTTGCAAATACCACTTTTCCAATTCCACAAGAACTGTCTTAGCGAAAGGCTTCTTGAGGGGAGAGCTGTAACTTTGTTGGATGATTTCACAGAACACAAGGAAGTTTCTCAGAAAGCTTCTTTCTCTTTGTTATCAGAGGATATTTCCTTTGGCCCTATAGTCTTCAAAGGGGTTCGAAATATCTGTTCTCAGATTCCACAGAAATAAGGCTAGCAAAGAGGTCCACGAAATACAGACGTAACTCTGAGAGTGGAAGTCAGACATCACAGAACAGGTTCTCAGAAAGCTTCTTTCCAGATTTCATCTCAGGATATTTCATTTTTCACCATAGCCCTCTATGGGCTGCCAAATATCACTTTGCCAATTCCACAAGAACTCTCTTAGCGAAAGGCTTCTTGAAGGGAAAGCTGTAACTCTGTGGGATGATTTCACCGAACACAAAGAAGTTTCTCAGAAAGCTTCTTTCTCTTTGTTATTGGAGGATATTTCCTTTGGCCCTATAGTCTTCAAAGGGATCCGAAATATCTGTTCTCAGATTTCACAGAAATAAGGCTAGCAAAGAGATCCACGAAATACAGATATAACTCTGTGAGATGAATTTCAGAACACTAAGCAGTTTCTCAGAAAGCTTCTTTCCAGATTTCATCTGAGGATATTTCCTTTTTCACCATAGCCTTCTAAGGGATTCGAAATCTCACTTTGCCAATTCCACAAGAACTGTCTTAGCGAAAGGCTTCTTGAGGGGAAAGATGTAACTCTGTGAGATGGTTTCACAGAACACAAAGAAGTTTCTCAGAAAGCTTCTTTCTATTTGTTATCGGAGGATATTTCCTTTGCCCCTATAGTCTTCAAAGGGATCCGAAATATCTGTTCTCAGATTCCACAGAAATAAGACTAGCAAAGAGATCCACGAAATACAGATGTAACTCTGTGAGTGGATGTCACACATCACAGAGCAGTTTCTCAGAAAGCTTCTTTCCAGATTTCATCTGAGGATATTTCCTTTTTCACCATAGCCCTCTATGGGCTTCGAATTATCACTTTGCCAACTCCACAAGAACTGTCTTAGCGAAAGGCTTCTTGAGGGGAAAGCTGTAACTCGGTGAGATGATTTCACAGAACACGAAGAAGTTTATCAGAAATCTTCTTTCTCTTTGTTATCAGAGAATATTTCCTTCGGCCCTATAGTCTTCAAAGGGATCCGAAATATCTGTTCTCAGATTCCACAGAAATCAGGCTAGCAAAGATATCCACGAAATACAGATGTATCTGTGTGAGTGGAAGTCACACATCACAGAGCAGTTTCTCAGAAAGCTCCTTCCAGATTTCATCTGAGGATACTTCCTTTTTCACCATAGCCCTCAATGGGCTTTCAAATATCACTTTGCCAATTCCACAAGAACTGTCTTAGCGAAAGGCTTCTTGAGGGGAAACCTGTAAATCTCTGAGATGATTTCACGGAAAACAAACAAGTTTCTCAGAAAGCTTCTATCTCTTTATTATCGGAGGATATTTCCTTTGGCCCTACCGTCTTCAAAGGGATCTGAAATATCTGTTCTCAGATTCCACAGAAATGATGCTCGCAAAGAGATCCACGAAATACAGATGTAATTCTGTAAGCGAAGTCACACAACACAGAGCAGTTTCTCAGAAAGATTCTTTCCAGATTTCATCTGAGCATATTTCCTTTTTCACCATGGCCCTCTATAGGATTACAAATATCACTTTGCCAATTCCACAAGAACTGTCTTAGCGAAAGACTTCTTGAGGGGAAAGCTGTAATTCTGTGAGATGATTTCACAGAACACAAAGAAATTTCTCAGAAAGATTCTTTCTCTTTGTTATCGGAGGATATTTCCTTTGGCCCTATAGACTTCAAAGGGATCTGAAATATCTGTTCTTAGATTCCACAGAAATAAGGCTAGCAAAGAGATCCACGAAATACAGATGTATCTCGGTGAGATGAATTAACAAAACACTAAGCAGTTTCTCAGAAAGCTTCTTTCCAGATTTCATCTGAGGATATTTCCTTTTTCACCACAGCCGTCTATGGGCTTCCAAATATCACTTTGCCAATTCCACAAGAACTGTCTTAGCGAAAGGCTTCTTGAGGGGAAAACTGAAACTCTGTGAGATGATTTCACAGAACACAAACAAGTTTCTCAGAAAGCTTCCTTCTCTTTGTTGTCGGAGGATATTTCCTTTGGCCCTATAGTCTTCAAAGGGATCCGAAATATCTGTTCTCAGATTCCACAGAAATAAGGCTAGCAAAGAGATCCATGAAATACAGGTACAACTCTGTGAGTGGAAGTCACACATCACGGAGCATGTTCTCAGATATCTTCTTTTCAGATTTCATGTGAGGATATTTCCTTTTTCACCATAGCCCTGTATGGGCTTCCAAATATCACTTTGCCAATTCCACAAGAACTGTCTTAGCGAAAGGCTTCTTGAGGTGAAAGCTGTAACTCCGTGAGACGATTTCACCGAACACAAAGAAGTTTCTCAGAAAGCTTCTTTCTGTTTGTTATTGGAGGATATTTCCTTTGGCCCTATAGTCTTCAAAGGGATCCGAAATATCTGTTCTCAGATTCCACAGAAATAAGGCTAGCAAAGAGGTCCACGAAATACAGATGTAACTCTGTGAGTGGAAGTCACACATCACAGAGCAGGTTCTCAGAAAGCTTTTTTCCAGATTTCATCTGAGGATATTTCCTTTTTCACCATAGCCCTCTTTGGGCTTCCAAATATCACTTTGCCAATTCCACATGAACTGTCTTAGCGAAAGGCTTCCTGAGGGGAAAGCTGTAACTCTGTGAGATGATTTCACGGAACACAAAGAAGTTTCTCACAAAGCTTCTTTCTCTTTGTTGTCGGAGGATATTTCCGTTGTCCCTATATTCTTCAAAGGGATCCGAAATATCTCTTCTCAGATTCCACAGAAATAAGGCTAGCAAAGAGATCCCCGAAACACAGATATAACTCTGCCAGATGAATTAACAGAAGACTAATCAGTTTCTCAGAAAACTTCTTTCCAGATTTCTTCTGAGGATATTTCCTTTTTCACCATAGCCCTCTATGGGCTTCCAAATATCACTTTGCCAATTCCACAAGAACTGTCTTAGCGAAAGGCTTCTTGAGTGGAAAGCTGTAACTCTTTGAGATGATTTCACAGAACACAAAGAAGTTTCTCAGAAAGCTTCTTTCTCTTTGTTATCGGAGGATATTTCCTTTGGCCCTACAGTCTTCAAAGGGATCCCAAATATCTCTTCTCAGATTCCACAGAAATAAGGCTAGCAAAGAGATCCACGAAATACAGATGTAACTCTGTCAGATGAATTAACAGAAGACTAAGCAGTTTCTCAGAAAGCTTCTTTCCAGATTTCATCTGAGGATATTTCCTTTTTCAACATAGCCCTCTATGGGCTTCCAAATATCACTTTGCCAATTCCACAAAAACTGTGTTAGCGAAAGGCTTCTTGAGGGGAAAGCTGCAATTCTGTGTGATGATTTCACAGAACACAAAGACGTTCCTCAGAAATCTTCTTTTTCTTTGTTATCGGAGGATATTTCCTTTGGCCCTATAGTCTTCAAAGGGATCAGAAATATCTGTTCTCAGATTCCACAGCAATAAGGCTAGCAAAGAGATCCACGAAATACAGATGTAACTCTGTGAGTGGAAGTCACACATCACATAGCAAGTTCTCAGAAAGCTTCTTTCCAGATTTCATCTGAGGATATTTCCTTTTTCACCATAGCCCTTTATGGGCTTCTAAATATCACTTTGCCAATTCCACAAGAACTGTCTTAGCAAAAGGCTTCTTGAGGGGAAAGCTGTAACTCTGTGAGATGATTTCACAGAATACAAAGAAGTTTCTCAGAAAGCTTCTTTCTCTTGTTATCGGAGGATGTTTCCTTTGGCCCTATAGTCTTCAAAGGGGTCCGAAATATCTGTTCTCAGATTCCACAGAAATAAGGCTAGCAAAGAGATCCACCAAATACAGATGTAACTCTGTGAGTGGAAGTCACACATCACAGAGCAGGTTCTCAGAAAGCTTCTTTCCAGATTTCATCTGAGGATATTTCCTTTTTCACCATAGTGCTCTACGGGCTTCCAAATATCACTTTGCCAATTCCACAAGAACTGTCTTAGCGAAAGGCTACTTGAGGTGAAAGCTGTAACTCTGTGAGACGATTTCACAGAACACAAAGAAGTTTCTCAGAAGGCTTCTTTCTCTTTATTATCGGAGGATATTTCCTTTGGCCATGTAGTCTTCAAAGGGATCCGAAATATCTGTTCTCATATTCCACAGAAATAAGGCTACAAAGAGTTCCACGAAATACAGATATAACTCTATGAGATGAATTAACAGAACACTAAGCAGTCTCTCAGAAAGCTTCATTTCACATTTCATCTGAGGATATTTCCTTTTTCACCATAGACCTCTAGGGGCTTCCAAATTTCACTATGCCAATTCCACAAGAACTGTCTTAGCGAAAGGCTTCTTGAGGGGAAAGCTGTAAATCAGTGAGACGATTTCACAGAACACAAAGAAGTTTCTCAGAAAGCTTCTTTCTCTTTGTTATCGGAGGATATTTCCTTTGGCCCTATAGTGTTCAAAGGGGTCCGAAATATCTGTTCTCAGATTCCACAGAAATAAGGCTAGCAAAGAGATCCACGAAATACACATGTAACTCTGTGAGATGAATTAACAGAAGACTAAGCAGTTTCTCTGAAAGCTGCTTTACAGATTTGATCGGAGGTTATTTCCTTTTTCAAAATCGCCCTCTATGGGCTTCCCAATATCCCTTTTCGAATTCCACAAGAACTGTGTTACCGAAAGGCTTCTTGAGGGGAAAGCTGTAAATCTGTGAGATGATTTCACAGAACACAAAGAAGTTTGTCAGAAAGCTTTTTTCTCTTTGTTATCGGAGGATATTTCTTTTGGCTCTAAAGTCTTCAAGGATCCGAAATATGTGATCTGAGATTCCACAGAATTAAGGCTAGCAAAGAGACCCACGAAATACAGATGTAACACTGTGAGATGAATTAACAGAACACTAAGGAGTTTCTCAGAAACTTCTTTCCAGATTTCATCTGAGGATATTTCATTTTCACCATAGCCCTCTAAGGGCTTCCAAATATCACTTTGCCAATTCCATAATAACTGTCTTAGCGAAAGGCTTCTTGAGGGGAAAGCTGTAACTCTGTGAGATGATTTCACAGAACACAAAGAAGTTCCTCAGAAAGCTTCTTTCTCTTTGTTATCAGAGGATATTTCCTTTGGCCCTGTAGTCTTCAAAGGGGTCCGAAATATCTGTTCTCAGATTCCACAGAAATAAGGATAGCAAAGAGATCCACGAAATACAGATGTAACTCTGTGAGTGGAAGTCACACATCACATAGCAGGTTCTCAGAAAGCTTCTTTCCAGATTTCATCTGAGGATATTTCCTTTTTCACCATAGCCCTCTATTGGCTTCCAAATATCATTTTGCCAATTCCACAAGAACTGTCTTAGTGAAAGGCTTCTTGAGGGGAAAGCTGTAACTCTGTGAGATGATTTCACAGAACACAAAGAAGTTTCTCAGAAAGCTTCTTTCTCTTTGTTATCGGAGGATATTTCCTTTGGCCATATAGTCTTCAAAGGGATCCGAAATATCTGTTCTCAGATTCCACAGAAATAAGGCTATCAAAGAGATCCATGAAATATAGATGCAATTCTGTGAGTGGAAGTCAAACATCACAGAGCAGGTTCTCAGAAAGCTTCTTTCCAGATTTCATCTGAGGATATTTCATTTTTCACCACAGCCCTCTATGGGCTTCCAAATATCGCTTTGCCAATTCCACAAGAACTGTCTTAGCGAAAGGCTTCTTGAGGGGAAAGCTGTAACTCTGTGAGATGATTTCTCAGAATACAAAGAAGTTTCTCAGAAAGCTTCATTCTCTTGTTATCGGAGGATATTTCCTTTGGCCCTATAGTCTTCAAAGGGATCCGAAATATCTGTTCTCAGATTCCACAGAAATAAGGCTAGCAAAGAGATCCACCAAATACAGATGTAACTCTGTGAGTGGAAGTCACACATCACAGAGCAGGTTCTCAGAAAGCTTCTTTCCAGATTTCATCTAAGGATATTTCCTTTTTCACCATAGTCCTCTACGGGCTTCCAAATATCACTTTGCCAATTCCACAAGAACTGTCTTAGCGAAAGGCTACTTGAGGTGAAAGCTGTAACTCTGTGAGACGATTTCACAGAACACAAAGAAGTTTCTCAGAAGGCTTCTTTCTCTTTATTATCGGAGGATATTTCCTTTGGCCATGTAGTCTTCAAAGGGATCCGAAATATCTGTTCTCATATTCCACAGAAATAAGGCTAGCAAAGAGATCCACGAAATACAGATGTAACTCTATGAGATGAATTAACAGAACACTAAGCAGTCTCTCAGAAAGCTTCATTTCACATTTCATCTGAGGATATTTCCTTTTTCACCACAGCCCTCTAGGGGCTTCCAAATATCACTTTGCCAATTCCACAAGAACTGTCTTAGCGAAAGGCTTCTTGAGGGGAAAGCTGTAAATCAGTGAGACGATTTCACAGAACACAAAGAAGTTTCTCAGAAAGCTTCTTTCTCTTTGTTATCGGAGGATATTTCCTTTGGCCCTATCGTGTTCAAAGGGGTCCGAAATATCTGTTCTCAGATTCCACAGAAATAAGGCTAGCAAAGAGATCCACGAAATACACATGTAACTCTGTGAGATGAATTAACAGAAGACTAAGCAGTTTCTCTGAAAGCTGCTTTCCAGATTTGATCTGAGGATATTTCCTTTTTCAAAATCGCCCTCTATGGGCTTCCAAATATCACTTTGCGAATTCCACAAGAACTGTGTTAGCTATAGGCTTCTTGAGGGGAAAGCTGTAACTCTGTGAGATGATTTCACAGAACACAAAGAAGTTTCTCAGAAAGCTTCTTTTTCTTTGTTATCGGAGGATATTTCCTTTCGCCCTATAGTCTTCAAAGGGATCCCAAATATGTGTTCTCAGATTCCACAGAAATAAGGCTAGCAAAGAGAACCACAAAATACAGTTGAAACTCTGGGAGATGAATTAACAGAACACTAAGCAGTTTCTCAGAAAGCTTCTTTCCAGATTTCATCTGAGGATATTTCCTTTTTCACCATTGCCCTCTATGGGCTTCCAAATATCACTTTGCCAATTCCACAAGAACTGTCTTAGCAAAAGGCTTCTTGAGGGGAAAGCTGTAACTCTGTGAGATGATTTCACAGAACACAAAGAAGTTCCTCTGAAAGCTTCTTTCTCTTTGTTATCGGAGGATATTTCCTTTGGCCCTGTAGTCTTCAAAGGGGTCCGAAATATCTGTTCTCAGATTCCACAGAAATAAGGCTAGCAAAGAGATCCACGAAATACAGATGTAACTCTGTGAGTGGAATTCACACATCACAGAGCAGTTTCTCAAAAAGCTTGTTTCCAGATTTCATCTGAGGATATTTCCTTTTTCACCATAGCCCTCTTTGGGCTTCCAAATATCACTTTGCCAATTCCACAAGAACTGTCTTAGCGAAAGGATTCTTGAGGGAAAAGCTGTAACTCTGTGAGATGATTTACCAGAACACAAGGAGTTTCTCAGAAAGCTTCTTTCTCTTTGTTATCGGAGGATATTTCCTTTTTTCCCTATAGTCTTCAAAGGAATCCGAAATATCTCTTCTCAGATTCCACAGAAATAAGGCTAGGAAAGAGATCCACGAAATACACATGTAACTCTGTCAGATGAATTAACAGAACACTAAGCAGTTTCTCAGAAAGCTTCTTTCCAGATTTCATCTGAGGATATTTCCTTTTTCACCGTAGCCCTCTATGGGCTTCCAAATATCACTTTGCCAATTCCACAAGAACTGTCTTAGCGAAAGGCTTCTTGAGGGGAAAGCTGTAACTCTGTGAGACGATTTCACCGAACACAAAGAAGTTTCTCAGAAAGCTTCTTTCTGTTTGTTATTGGAGGATATTTCCTTTGGCCCTATAGTCTTCAAAGGGGTCCGAAATATCTGTTCTCAGATTCCACAGATAAGGCTTGCAAAGAGATCCACGAAATACAGATGTAACTCTGTGAGTGGAAGTCACACATCACAGAGCAGTTTCTCAGAAAACTTCTTTCCAGATTTCATCTGAGGATATTTCCGTTTTCAGAATAGCCCTCTATGGGCTTCCAAATATCACTTAGCCAATTCCACCGGAACTATCTTAGCGAAAGGCTTCTTGAGGGGAAAGCTGTAACTCTGTGAGATGGTTTCACAGAATACTAAGAAGTTTCTCAGAAAGCTTCCTTCTCTTTGTTATCTGAGGATATTTCCTTTGGCCCTATACTCTTCAAAGGGATCCGAAATATCTGTTCTCAGATTCCACAGAAAAAAGGCTAGCAAAGAGATCCACGAAATACAGATGTAACTCTGACAGACGAATTAACAGAAGACTAAGCAGTTTCTCAGAGAGCTTCTTTCCATATTTCATGTGAGGATATTTCCTTTTTCCCCATAGATCTCTAAGGGCTTCCAAATATCACTTTGCCAATCCCACAAGAACTGCCCTAGCGAATGGCTTCTTGGGAGGAAAGCTTTAACTCTGTGAGATGATTTCACAGGACACAAAGAAGTTTCTCAGAAAGCTTCTTTCTCTTTGTTATCGGAGGATATTTCCTTTGGCCCTATAGTCTTCAAAGGGGTCCGACGTATCTGTTCTCAGATTCCACAGAAATAAGGCCAGCAAAGAGATCCACGAAATACAGATGCAGCTCTGTGTGTGGAAGAAACACATCACAGAGCAGGTTCTCAGAAAGCTTCTTTCCAGATTTCATCTGAGGATATTTCCTTTTTCCCCATAGCCCTTTTTGGGCTTCCAAATATCACTTTTCCAAATCCACCAGAACTGTCTTAGCGAAAGGCTTCTTGAGGGGAAAGCTGTAACTCTGTGAGATGATTTCACGGAATACAAAGAAGTTTCCCACAAAGCTTCTTTCTCTTTGTTGTCGGACGATATTTCCTTTGGCCCTATATTCTTCAAAGGGATCCGAAATATCTCTTCTCAGATTCCACAGAAATAAGGCTAGCAAAGAGATCCACGAAACACAGATATAACTCTGCCAGATGAATTAACAGAAGACTAATCAGTTTCTCAGAAAACTTCTTTCCAGATTTCTTCTGAGGATATTTCCTTTTTCACCATAGCCCTCTATGGGCTTCCAAATATCACTTTGCCAATTCCACAAGAACTGTCTTAGCGAAAGGCTTCTTGAGGGGAAAGCTGTAACTCTGTGAGATGATTTCACAGAACACAAAGAAGTTTCTCAGAAAGCTTCTTTCTCTTTGTTATAGTAGGATATTTCCTTTGGCCCTACAGTCTTCAAAGGGATCCGAAATATCTGTTCTCAGATTCCACAGAAATAAGGCTAGCAAAGAGATCCACGAAATACAGATGTAACTCGGTCAGATGAATTAACGTAAGACTAAGCAGTTTCTCAGAAAGCTTCTTTCCAGATTTCATCTGAGGATATTTCCTTTTTCACCATAACCCTCTATGGGCTTCCAAATATCACTTTGCCAATTCCACAAGAACTGTGTTAGCGAAAGGCTTCTTGAGGGGAAGCTGTAACTCTGTGAGATGATCTCACAGAACACAAAGAAGTTTTTCAGAAAGCTTCTTTCTCTTTGTTATCGGAGGATATTTCCTTTGGCCCTATAGTCTTCAAAGGGATCTGAAATATCTTTTCTCAGATTCCACAGAAATAAGGCTAGCAAAGAGATCCATGAAAGACAGATGCAACACTGAGAGTGGAAGTCACACATCACGGAGCATGTTCTCAGAAAGCTTCTTTTCAGATTTCATCTGAGGATATATCCTTTTTCACCATAGCCCTCTAAGGGCTTCCAAATATCACTTTGCCAATTCCACAAGAACTGTATTAGCGAAAGTCTTCTTGAGGGGAAAGCTGTAACTCTGTGAGATTATTTCACCGAACACCAAGAAGTTTCTCAGAAAGCTTCTTTCTGTTTGTTATTGGAGGATATTTCCTTTGGCCCTATAGTCTTCAAAGGGGTCCGAAATATCTGTTCTCAGATTCCACAGAAATAAGGCTGGCAAATAGATCTACGAAATACAGATGTAACCCTCTCAGATGAATTAACAGAAGACTAAGCAGTTTCTCAGAAAACTTCTTTCCAGATTTCATCTGAGGATATTTCCTGTTGCACCCTAGCCCTCTTTGGGCTTCCAAATATCACTTTGCCAATTCCACAAGAACTATCTTAGCGAAAGGCTTCTTGAGGAGAGAGCTGTAACTTGGTGACATGATTTCACAGAACACAAAGAAGTTTCTCAGAAAGCTTCTTTCTCTTTGTTATCGGAGGATATTTCCTTTGGCCCTAAAGTCTTCAAGGATCCGAAATATGTGATCTGAGATTCCACAGAATTAAGGCTAGCAAAGAGACCCACGAAATACAGATGTAACACTGTGAGATGAATTAACAGAACACTAAGGAGTTTCTCAGAAACTTCTTTCCAGATTTCATCTGAGGATATTTCATTTTCACCATAGCCCTCTAAGGGCTTCCAAATATCACTTTGCCAATTCCACAATAACTGTCTTAGCGAAAGGCTTCTTGAGGGGAAAGCTGTAACTCTGTGAGATGATTTCACAGAACACAAAGAAGTTCCTCAGAAAGCTTCTTTCTCTTTGTTATCAGAGGATATTTCCTTTGGCCCTGTAGTCTTCAAAGGGGTCCGAAATATCTGTTCTCAGATTCCACAGAAATAAGGCTAGCAAAGAGATCCACGAAATACAGATGTAACTCTGTGAGTGGAAGTCAGACATCACATAGCAGGTTCTCAGAAAGCTTCTTTCCAGATTTCATCTGAGGATATTTCCTTTTTCACCTTAGCCCTCTATTGGCTTCCAAATATCACTTTGCCAATTCCACAAGAACTGTCTTAGTGAAAGGCTTCTTGAGGGGAAAGCTGTAATTCTGTGAGATGATTTCACAGAACACAAAGAAGTGTCTCAGAAAGCTTCTTTCTCTTTGTTATCGGAGGATATTTCCTTTGGCCATATAGTCTTCAAAGGGATCCGAAATATCTGTTCTCAGATTCCACAGAAATAAGGCTGTCAAAGAGATCCATGAAATACAGATGCAATTCTGTGAGTGGAAGTCAAACATCACAGAGCAGGTTCTCAGAAAGCTTCTTTCCAGATTTCATCTGAGGATATTTCATTTATCACCACAGCCCTCTATGGGCTTCCAAATATCGCTTTGCCAATTCCACAAGAACTGTCTTAGCGAAAGGCTTCTTGAGGGGAAAGCTGTAACTCTGTGAGATGATTTCTCAGAATACAAAGAAGTTTCTCAGAAAGCTTCTTTCTCTTGTTATCGGAGGATATTTCCTTTGGACCTATAGTCTTCAAAGGGGTCCGAAATATCTGTTCTCAGATTCCACAGAAATAAGGCTAGCAAAGAGATCCACCAAATACAGATGTAACTCTGTGAGTGGAAGTCACACATCACAGAGCAGGTTCTCAGAAAGCTTCTTTCCAGATTTCATCTGAGGATATTTCCTTTTTCACCATTGCCCTCTTTGGGCTTCCAAATATCACTTTGCCAATTCCACATGAACTGTCTTAGCGAAAGGCTTCTTGAGGTGAAAGCTGTAACTCTGTGAGATGATTTCACGGAACACAAAGAAGTTTCTCACAAAGCTTCTTTCTCTTTGTTGTCGGAGGATATTTCCGTTGTCCCTATATTCTTCAAAGGGATCCGAAATATCTGTTCTCAGATTCCACAGAAATAAGGCTAGCAAAGAGATCCACGAAACACAGATATAACTCTGCCAGATGAATTAACAGAAGACTAATCAGTTTCTCAGAAAACTTCTTTCCAGATTTCTTCTGAGGATATTTCCTTTTTCACCATAGCCCTCTATGGGCTTCCAAATATCACTTTGCCAATTCCACAAGAACTGTCTTAGAGAAAGGCTTCTTGAGTGGAAAGCTGTAACTCTTTGAGATGATTTCACAGAACACAAAGAAGTTTCTCAGAAAGCTTCTTTCTCTTTGTTATCGGAGGATATTTCCTTTGGCCCTACAGTCTTCAAAGGGATCCCAAATATCTGTTCTCAGATTCCACAGAAATAAGGCTAGCAAAGAGATCCACGAAATACAGATGTAACTCTGTCAGATGAATTAACAGAAGACTAAGCAGTTTCTCAGAAAGCTTCTTTCCAGATTTCATCTGAGGATATTTCCTTTTTCACCATAGCCCTCTATGGGCTTCCAAATATCACTTTGCCAATTCCACAAGAACTGTGTTAGCGAAAGGCTTCTTGAGGGGAAAGCTGCAATTCTGTGTGATGATTAAACAGAACACAAAGAATTTCCTCAGAAAGCTTCTTTCTCTTTGTTATCGGAGGATATTTCCTTTGGCCCTATAGTCTTGAAAGGTATCCGAAATATCTGTTCTCAGATTCCACAGCAATAAGGCTAGCAAAGAGATCCACGAAATACAGATGTCACTCTGTGAGTGGATGTCACACATCACATAGCAAGTTCTCAGAAAGCTTCTTTCCAGATTTCATCTGAGGATATTTCCTTTTTCACCATAGCCCTCTATGGGCTTCCAAATATCACTTTGCCAATTCCACAAGAACTGTCTTAGCAAAAGGGTTCTTGAGGGGAAAGCTGTAACTCTGTGAGATGATTTCACAGAATACAAAGAAGTTTCTCAGAAAGCTTCTTTATCTTGTTATCGGAGGATATTTCCTTTGGCCCTATAGTCTTCAAAGGGGTCCGAAATATCTGTTCTCAGATTCCACAGAAATAAGGCTAGCAAAGAGATCCACCAAATACAGATGTAACTCTGTGAGTGGAAGTCACACATCACAGAGCAGGTTCTCAGAAAGCTTCTTTCCAGATTTCATCTGAGGATATTTCCTTTTTCACCATAGTCCTCTACGGGCTTCCAAATATCACTTTGCCAATTCCACAAGAACTGTCTTAGCGAAAGGCTACTTGAGGTGAAAGCTGTAACTCTGTGAGACGATTTCACAGAACACAAAGAAGTTTCTCAGAAGGCTTCTTTCTCTTTATTATCGGAGGATATTTCCATTGGCCATGTAGTCTTCAAAGGGATCCGAAATATCTGTTCTCATATTCCACAGAAATAAGGCTAGCAAAGAGATCCACGAAATACAGATGTAACTCTATGAGATGAATTAACAGAACACTAAGCAGTCTCTCAGAAAGCTTCATTTCACATTTCATCTGAGGATATTTCCTTTTTCACCATAGCCCTCTAGGGGCTTCCAAATATCACTTTGCCAATTCCACAAGAACTGTCTTAGCGAAAGGCTTCTTGAGGGGAAAGCTGTAAATCAGTGAGACGATTTCAAAGAACACAAAGAAGTTTCTCAGAAAGCTTCTTTCTCTTTGTTATCGGAGGATATTTCCTTTGGCCCTATAGTGTTCAAAGGGGTCCGAAATATCTGTTCTCAGATTCCACAGAAATAAGGCTAGCAAAGAGATCCACGAAATACACATGTAACTCTGTGAGATGAATTAACAGAAGACTAAGCAGTTTCTCTGAAAGCTGCTTTCCAGATTTGATCTGAGGATATTTCCTTTTTCAAAATCGCCCTCTATGGGCTTGCAAATATCACTTTGCGAAATCCACAAGAACTGTGTTAGCGAAAGGCTTCTTGAGGGGAAAGCTGTAACTCTGTGAGATGATTTCACAGAACACAAAGAAGTTTCTCAGAAAGCTTCTTTCTCTTTGTTATCGGAGGATATTTCCTTTGGCCCTATAGTCTTCAAAGGGATCCGAAATATCTGTTCTCAGATTCCACAGAAATAAGGCTAGCAAAGAGATCCACGAAATACAGATGTATCTCTGTGAGTGGGATTCACCCATCACACAACAGTTTCTCAGAAAGCTTCTTTCCAGATTTCATCTGTGGATATTTCCTTTTTCACCATAGCCCTCTATGAGCTTCCAAATATCACTTTGCCAATTCCACAAGAACTGTCTTAGCGAAAGGCTTCTTGAGGGGAAAGCTGAAACTCTGTGATATGATTTCTCAGAAAACAATGAAGTTTCTCAGAAAGCTTCTTTCTCTTTGTTATCGGAGGATATTTCCTTGGGCCTATAGTCTTCAAAGGGAATCGAAATATCTGTTCTCAGATTCCACAGAAATATGGCTAGCAAAGAGATCCACGAAATACAGATGTAACTCTGTGAGATGAATTAACAGAACACTAAGCAGCTTCTCAGAAAGCTTCTTTCCAGATTTCATCTGAGGATATTTCCTTTTTCATCAGAACCCTCTTAGGGCTTCCAAATATCACTTTGCCAATTCCACAAGAACTGTCTTAGCGAAAGGCTTCTTGAGGGGAAAGCTGTAACTCTCTGAGATGATTTCACAGAACACAAACAAGTTTCTCAGAAAGCTTCTATCTCTTTGTTATCGCAGGATATTTCCTTTGACCCTATAGTCTTCAAAGGGATCCGAAATATCTGTTCTCGGATTCCACAGAAATAAGGCTAGCAAAGAGATCCACGATATACAGATGTAAGTCTGTGAGATGAATTAACAGAACACTAAGCAGTTTCTCAGAAAGCTTCTTTCCAGATTTCATCTGAGGATATCACCTTTTTTAACATAGCCCTCTATGGGATTCCAAATATCACTTTGTCAATTCCACAAGAACTGTCTTAGCGAAAGACTTCTTGAGGGGAAAGCTGTAACTCTGTGAGTTGATTTCACAGAACACAAAGAAGTTTCTCAGAAAGCTTCTTTCTCTTTTTATCGGTGGATATTTCCTCTGGCCCTATAGTCTTCAATGGGATCCGAAATATCTGTTCTCAGATTCCACAGAAATAAGGCTAGCAAAGAGATCCACGAAATACAGATGTAACTCTGTGAGTGGAAGTCACACATCACAGAGCAGTTTCTCAGAAAGCTTCTTTCCAGATTTGATCTGAGGATATTTCCTTTTTCACCATAGCCCTCTAGGGGCTTCCAAATATCACTTTGCCAATTCCACAAGAACTGACTTAGCGAAAGGCTTCTTGAGGGGAAAGCTGTATCTCTGTGAGATGATTTCACAGAACACAAAGAAGTTTCTCAGAAAGCTTCTTTCTCTTTGTTATCGGAGGATATTTCCTTTGGCCCTATAGTCTTCAAAGGGATCCGAAATATCCGTTCTCAGATTCCACAGATATAAGGCTAGCAAAGAGATCCACGAAATACAGATGTAACTCCGTGAGATGAATTAACAGAAGACTAAGCAGTTTCTCAGAAAGCTTCTTTCCAGATTTCATCTGAGGATATTTCCTTTTTCACCATTGCACTCTATGGGCTTCCAAATATCACTTTGCCAATTCCACAAGAACTGTCTTAGCGAAAGGCTTCTTGAGGGGAAAGCTGTAACTCTGTGAGATGATTTCACAGAACACAAAGAAGTTCCTCTGAAAGCTTCTTTCTCTTTGTTATCGGAGGATATTTCCTTTGGCCCTGTAGTCTTCAAAGGGGTCCGAAATATCTGTTCTCAGATTCCACAGAAATAAGGCTAGCAAAGTGATCCACGAAATACAGATGTAACTCTGTGAGTGGAAGTCACACATCACAGAGCAGTTTCTCAAAAAGCTTGTTTCCAGATTTCATCTGAGGATATTTCGTTTTTCACCATATCCCTCTTTGGGCTTCCAAATATCACTTTGCCAATTCCACAAGAACTGTCTTAGCGAAAGTATTCTTGACGGAAAAGCTGTAACTCTGTGAGATGATTTACCAGAACACAAGGAGTTTCTCAGAAAGTTTCTTTCTCTCTGTTATCGGAGGATATTTCCTTTTTTCCCTATAGTCTTCAAAGGAATCTGAAATATCTTTTCTCAGATTCCACAGAAATAAGGCTAGCAAAGAGATCCACGAAATACACATGTAACTCTGTCAGATGAATTAACAGAACACTAAGCAGTTTCTCAGAAAGCTTCTTTCCAGATTTCATCTGAGGATATTTCCTTTCACCCCATAGCCCTCCATGGGCTTCCAAATATCACTTTGCCAATTCCACAAGAACTGTCTTAGCAAAATGCTTGTTGAGGGGAAAGCTGTACCTCCATAAGATGATTTCACAGAACACAAAGAAGTTTCTCAGAAAGCTTCTTTCTCTTTGTTATCGGAGGATATTTCCTTTCGCCCTACAGTCTTCAAAGGGATCCCAAATATGTGTTCTCAGATTCCACAGAAATAAGGCTAGCAAAGAGATCCACAAAATACAGTTGAAACTCTGGGAGATGAATTAACAGAACACTAAGCAGTTTCTCAAAAAGCTTCTTTCCAGATTTCATCTGAGGATATTTCCTTTTTCACCATAGCCCTCTTTGGGCTTCCAAATATCACTTTGCCAATTCCACAAGAACTGTCTTAGCGAAAGGATTCTTGAGGGAAAAGCTGTAACTCTGTGAGATGATTTACCAGAACACAAGGAGTTTCTCAGAAAGCTTCTTTCTCTTTGTTATCGGATGATATTTTCTTTTTTACTCTATAGTCTTCAAAGGAATCCGAAATATCTTTTCTCAGATTCCACAGAAATAAGGCTAGGAAAGAGAGCCACGAAATACACATGTAACTCTGTCAGATGAATTAACAGAACACTAAGCAGTTTCTCAGAAAGCTTCTTTCCAGATTTCATCTGAGGATATTTCCTTTTTCACCATAGCCCTCTATGGGCTTCCAAATATCACTTTGCCAATTCCACAAGAACTGTCTTAGCGAAAGGCTTCTTGAGGGGAAAGCTGTAACTCTGTGAGACGATTTCACCGAACACAAAGAAGTTTCTCAGAAAGCTTCTTTCTGTTTGTTATTGGAGGATATTTCCTTTGGCCCTATAGTCTTCAAAGGGGTCCGAAATATCTGTTTTCAGATTCCACAGAAATAAGGCTTGCAAAGAGATCCACGAAATACAGATGTAACTCTGTGAGTGGAAGTCACACATCACAGAGCAGTTTCTCAGAAAACTTCTTTCCAGATTTCATCTGAGGATATTTCCGTTTTCAGAATAGCCCTCTATGGGCTTCCAAATATCACTTAGCCAATTCCACCGGAACTATCTTAGCGAAAGGCTTCTTGAGGGGAAAGCTGTAACTCTGTGAGATGGTTTCACAGAATACTAAGAAGTTTCTCAGAAAGCTTCCTTCTCTTTGTTATCGGAGGATATTTCCTTTGGCCCTATACTCTTCAAAGGGATCCGAAATATCTGTTCTCAGATTCCACAGAAATAAGGCCAGCAAAGAGATCCACGAAATACAGATGCAGCTCTGTGTGTGGAAGAAACACATCACAGAGCAGGTTCTCAGAAAGCTTCTTTCCAGATTTCATCTGAGGATATTTCCTTTTTCCCCATAGCCCTTTTTGGGCTTCCAAATATCACTTTTCCAAATCCACCAGAACTGTCTTAGCGAAAGGCTTCTTGAGGGGAAAGCTGTAACTCTGTGAGATGATTTCACGGAATACAAAGAAGTTTCCCACAAAGCTTCTTTCTCTTTGTTGTCGGACGATATTTCCTTTGGCCCTATATTCTTCAAAGGGATCCGAAATATCTCTTCTCAGATTCCACAGAAATAAGGCTAGCAAAGAGATCCACGAAACACAGATATAACTCTGCCAGATGAATTAACAGAAGACTAATCAGTTTCTCAGAAAACTTCTTTCCAGATTTCTTCTGAGGATATTTCCTTTTTCACCATAGCCCTCTATGGGCTTCCAAATATCACTTTGCCAATTCCACAAGAACTGTCTTAGCGAAAGGCTTCTTGAGGGGAAAGCTGTAACTCTGTGAGATGATTTCACAGAACACAAAGAAGTTTCTCAGAAAGCTTCTTTCTCTTTGTTATCGGAGGATATTTCCTTTGGCCCTACAGTCTTCAAAGGGATCCGAAATATCTGTTCTCAGATTCCACAGAAATAAGGCTAGCAAAGAGATCCACGAAATACAGATGTAACTCGGTCAGATGAATTAACGTAAGACTAAGCAGTTTCTCAGAAAGCTTCTTTCCAGATTTCATCTGAGGATATTTCCTTTTTCACCATAGCCCTCTATGGGCTTCCAAATATCACTTTGCCAATTCCACAAGAACTGTGTTAGCAAAAGGCTTCTTGAGGGGAAGCTGTAACTCTGTGAGATGATCTCACAGAACACAAAGAAGTTTTTCAGAAAGCTTCTTTCTCTTTGTTATCGGAGGATATTTCCTTTGGTCCTATAGTCTTCAAAGGGATCCGAAATATCTTTTCTCAGATTCCACAGAAATAAGACTAGCAAAGAGATCCATGAAAGACAGATGCAACACTGAGAGTGGAAGTCACACATCACGGAGCATGTTCTCAGAAAACTTCTTTTCAGATTTCATCTGAGGATATATCCTTTTTCACCATAGCCCTCTATGGGCTTCCAAATATCACTTTGCCAATTCCACAAGAACTGTCTTAGCGAAAGTCTTCTTGAGGGGAAAGCTGTAACTCTGTGAGATTATTTCACCGAACACCAAGAAGTTTCTCAGAAAGCTTCTTTCTGTTTGTTATTGGAGGATATTTCCTTTGGCCCTATAGTCTTCAAAGGGGTCCGAAATATCTGTTCTCAGATTCCACAGAAATAAGGCTGGCAAAGAGATCTACGAAATACAGATGTAACCCTCTCAGATGAATTAACAGAAGACTAAGCAGTTTCTCAGAAAACTTCTTTCCAGATTTCATCTGAGGATATTTCCTGTTTCACCCTAGCCCTCTTTGGGCTTCCAAATATCACTTTGCCAATTCCACAAGAACTATCTTAGCGAAAGGCTTCTTGAGGAGAGAGCTGTAACTTGGTGACATGATTTCACAGAACACAAAGAAGTTTCTCAGAAAGCTTCTTTCTCTTTGTTATCGGAGGATATTTCCTTTGGCCCTAAAGTCTTCAAGGATCCGAAATATGTGATCTGAGATTCCACAGAATTAAGGCTAGCAAAGAGACCCACGAAATACAGATGTAACACTGTGAGATGAATTAACAGAACACTAAGGAGTTTCTCAGAAACTTCTTTCCAGATTTCATCTGAGGATATTTCATTTTCACCATAGCCCTCTAAGGGCTTCCAAATATCACTTTGCCAATTCCACAATAACTGTCTTAGCGAAAGGCTTCTTGAGGGGAAAGCTGTAACTCTGTGAGATGATTTCACAGAACACAAAGAAGTTCCTCAGAAAGCTTCTTTCTCTTTGTTATCAGAGGATATTTCCTTTGGCCCTGTAGTCTTCAAAGGGGTCCGAAATATCTGTTCTCAGATTCCACAGAAATAAGGATAGCAAAGAGATCCACGAAATACAGATGTAATTCTGTGAGTAGAAGTCACACATCACAGAGCAGATTCTCAGAAAGCTTCTTTCCAGATTTCATCTGAGGATATTTCCTTTTTCACCATAGCCCCCATGGGCTTCCAAATATCACATTGACAATTCCACGAGAACTGTCTTAGCGACAGGCTTCTTGAGGGGAAAGCTGTAACTCTGTGAGATGATTTCACAGAACACAAAGAAGTTTCTCAGAAAGCTTCTTTCTCTTTGTTATCGGAGGATATTTCCTTTGGCCCTATAGTCTTCAAAGGGATCCGAAATATCTGTTCTCAGATTCCACAGAAATAAGGCTAGCAAAGAGATCCACGAAATACAGATGTATCTCTGTGAGTGGGATTCACCCATCACACAACAGTTTCTCAGAAAGCTTCTTTCCAGATTTCATCTGTGGATATTTCCTTTTTCACCATAGCCCTCTATGAGCTTCCAAATATCACTTTGCCAATTCCACAAGAACTGTCTTAGCGAAAGGCTTCTTGAGGGGAAAGCTGAAACTCTGTGATATGATTTCTCAGAAAACAATGAAGTTTCTCAGAAAGCTTCTTTCTCTTTGTTATCGGAGGATATTTCCTTGGGCCTATAGTCTTCAAAGGGAATCGAAATATCTGTTCTCAGATTCCACAGAAATATGGCTAGCAAAGAGATCCACGAAATACAGATGTAACTCTGTGAGATGAATTAACAGAACACTAAGCAGCTTCTCAGAAAGCTTCTTTCCAGATTTCATCTGAGGATATTTCCTTTTTCATCAGAACCCTCTTAGGGCTTCCAAATATCACTTTGCCAATTCCACAAGAACTGTCTTAGCGAAAGGCTTCTTGAGGGGAAAGCTGTAACTCTCTGAGATGATTTCACAGAACACAAACAAGTTTCTCAGAAAGCTTCTATCTCTTTGTTATCGCAGGATATTTCCTTTGACCCTATAGTCTTCAAAGGGATCCGAAATATCTGTTCTCGGATTCCACAGAAATAAGGCTAGCAAAGAGATCCACGATATACAGATGTAAGTCTGTGAGATGAATTAACAGAACACTAAGCAGTTTCTCAGAAAGCTTCTTTCCAGATTTCATCTGAGGATATCACCTTTTTTAACATAGCCCTCTATGGGATTCCAAATATCACTTTGTCAATTCCACAAGAACTGTCTTAGCGAAAGACTTCTTGAGGGGAAAGCTGTAACTCTGTGAGTTGATTTCACAGAACACAAAGAAGTTTCTCAGAAAGCTTCTTTCTCTTTTTATCGGTGGATATTTCCTCTGGCCCTATAGTCTTCAATGGGATCCGAAATATCTGTTCTCAGATTCCACAGAAATAAGGCTAGCAAAGAGATCCACGAAATACAGATGTAACTCTGTGAGTGGAAGTCACACATCACAGAGCAGTTTCTCAGAAAGCTTCTTTCCAGATTTGATCTGAGGATATTTCCTTTTTCACCATAGCCCTCTAGGGGCTTCCAAATATCACTTTGACAATTCCACAAGAACTGACTTAGCGAAAGGCTTCTTGAGGGGAAAGCTGTATCTCTGTGAGATGATTTCACAGAACACAAAGAAGTTTCTCAGAAAGCTTCTTTCTCTTTGTTATCGGAGGATATTTCCTTTGGCCCTATAGTCTTCAAAGGGATCCGAAATATCCGTTCTCAGATTCCACAGATATAAGGCTAGCAAAGAGATCCACGAAATACAGATGTAACTCCGTGAGATGAATTAATAGAAGACTAAGCAGTTTCTCAGAAAGCTTCTTTCCAGATTTCATCTGAGGATATTTCCTTTTTCACCATTGCACTCTATGGGCTTCCAAATATCACTTTGCCAATTCCACAAGAACTGTCTTAGCGAAAGGCTTCTTGAGGGGAAAGCTGTAACTCTGTGAGATGATTTCACAGAACACAAAGAAGTTCCTCTGAAAGCTTCTTTCTCTTTGTTATCGGAGGATATTTCCTTTGGCCCTGTAGTCTTCAAAGGGGTCCGAAATATCTGTTCTCAGATTCCACAGAAATAAGGCTAGCAAAGTGATCCACGAAATACAGATGTAACTCTGTGAGTGGAAGTCACACATCACAGAGCAGTTTCTCAAAAAGCTTGTTTCCAGATTTCATCTGAGGATATTTCGTTTTTCACCATAGCCCTCTTTGGGCTTCCAAATATCACTTTGCCAATTCCACAAGAACTGTCTTAGCGAAAGTATTCTTGACGGAAAAGCTGTAACTCTGTGAGATGATTTACCAGAACACAAGGAGTTTCTCAGAAAGCTTCTTTCTCTCTGTTATCGGAGGATATTTCCTTTTTTCCCTATAGTCTTCAAAGGAATCTGAAATATCTTTTCTCAGATTCCACAGAAATAAGGCTAGCAAAGAGATCCACGAAATACACATGTAACTCTGTCAGATGAATTAACAGAACACTAAGCAGTTTCTCAGAAAGCTTCTTTCCAGATTTCATCTGAGGATATTTCCTTTCACCCCATAGCCCTCCATGGGCTTCCAAATATCACTTTGCCAATTCCACAAGAACTGTCTTAGCAAAATGCTTGTTGAGGGGAAAGCTGTACCTCCATAAGATGATTTCACAGAACACAAAGAAGTTTCTCAGAAAGCTTCTTTCTCTTTGTTATCGGAGGATATTTCCTTTCGCCCTACAGTCTTCAAAGGGATCCCAAATATGTGTTCTCAGATTCCACAGAAATAAGGCTAGCAAAGAGATCCACAAAATACAGTTGAAACTCTGGGAGATGAATTAACAGAACACTAAGCAGTTTCTCAAAAAGCTTCTTTCCAGATTTCATCTGAGGATATTTCCTTTTTCACCATAGCCCTCTTTGGGCTTCCAAATATCACTTTGCCAATTCCACAAGAACTGTCTTAGCGAAAGGATTCTTGAGGGAAAAGCTGTAACTCTGTGAGATGATTTACCAGAACACAAGGAGTTTCTCAGAAAGCTTCTTTCTCTTTGTTATCGGATGATATTTTCTTTTTTACTCTATAGTCTTCAAAGGAATCCGAAATATCTTTTCTCAGATTCCACAGAAATAAGGCTAGGAAAGAGAGCCACGAAATACACATGTAACTCTGTCAGATGAATTAACAGAACACTAAGCAGTTTCTCAGAAAGCTTCTTTCCAGATTTCATCTGAGGATATTTCCTTTTTCACCATAGCCCTCTATGGGCTTCCAAATATCACTTTGCCAATTCCACAAGAACTGTCTTAGCGAAAGGCTTCTTGAGGGGAAAGCTGTAACTCTGTGAGACGATTTCACCGAACACAAAGAAGTTTCTCAGAAAGCTTCTTTCTGTTTGTTATTGGAGGATATTTCCTTTGGCCCTATAGTCTTCAAAGGGGTCCGAAATATCTGTTCTCAGATTCCACAGAAATAAGGCTTGCAAAGAGATCCACGAAATACAGATGTAACTCTGTGAGTGGAAGTCACACATCACAGAGCAGTTTCTCAGAAAACTTCTTTCCAGATTTCATCTGAGGATATTTCCGTTTTCAGAATAGCCCTCTATGGGCTTCCAAATATCACTTAGCCAATTCCACCGGAACTATCTTAGCGAAAGGCTTCTTGAGGGGAAAGCTGTAACTCTGTGAGATGGTTTCACAGAATACTAAGAAGTTTCTCAGAAAGCTTCCTTCTCTTTGTTATCGGAGGATATTTCCTTTGGCCCTATACTCTTCAAAGGGATCCGAAATATCTGTTCTCAGATTCCACAGAAATAAGGCCAGCAAAGAGATCCACGAAATACAGATGCAGCTCTGTGTGTGGAAGAAACACATCACAGAGCAGGTTCTCAGAAAGCTTCTTTCCAGATTTCATCTGAGGATATTTCCTTTTTCCCCATAGCCCTTTTTGGGCTTCCAAATATCACTTTTCCAAATCCACCAGAACTGTCTTAGCGAAAGGCTTCTTGAGGGGAAAGCTGTAACTCTGTGAGATGATTTCACGGAATACAAAGAAGTTTCCCACAAAGCTTCTTTCTCTTTGTTGTCGGAGGATATTTCCTTTGGCCCTATATTCTTCAAAGGGATCCGAAATATCTGTTCTCAGATTCCACAGAAATAAGGCTAGCAAAGAGATCCACGAAACACAGATATAACTCTGCCAGATGAATTAACAGAAGACTAATCAGTTTCTCAGAAAACTTCTTTCCAGATTTCTTCTGAGGATATTTCCTTTTTCACCATAGCCCTCTATGGGCTTCCAAATATCACTTTGCCAATTCCACAAGAACTGTCTTAGCGAAAGGCTTCTTGAGGGGAAAGCTGTAAATCTGTGAGATGATTTCACAGAACACAAAGAAGTTTCTCAGAAAGCTTCTTTCTCTTTGTTATCGGAGGATATTTCCTTTGGCCCTACAGTCTTCAAAGGGATCCGAAATATCTGTTCTCAGATTCCACAGAAATAAGGCTAGCAAAGAGATCCACAAAATACAGTTGAAACTCTGGGAGATGAATTAACAGAACACTAAGCAGTTTCTCAGAAAGCTTCTTTCCAGATTTCATCTGAGGATATTTCCTTTTTCACCATTGCCCTGTATGGGCTTCCAAATATCACTTTGCCAATTCCACAAGAACTGTCTTAGCGAAAGGCTTCTTGAGGGGAAAGCTGTAACTCTGTGAGATGATTTCACAGAACACAAAGAAGTTCCTCTGAAAGCTTCTTTCTCTTTGTTATCGGAGGATATTTCCTTTGGCCCTGTAGTCTTCAAAGGGGTCCGAAATATCTGTTCTCAGATTCCACAGAAATAAGGCTAGCAAAGTGATCCACGAAATACAGATGTAACTCTGTGAGTGGAAGTCACACATCACAGAGCAGTTTCTCAAAAAGCTTGTTTCCAGATTTCATCTGAGGATATTTCCTTTTTCACCATAGCCCTCTTTGGGCTTCCAAATATCACTTTGCCAATTCCACAAGAACTGTCTTAGCGAAAGGATGCTTGAGGGAAAAGCTGTAACTCTGTGAGATGATTTACCAGAACACAAGGAGTTTCACAGAAAGCTTCTTTCTCTCTGTTATCGGAGGATATTTCCTTTTTTCCCTATAGTCTTCAAAGGAATCTGAAATATCTTTTCTCAGATTCCACAGAAATAAGGCTAGCAAAGAGATCCACGAAATACACATGTAACTCTGTGAGATGAATTAACAGAACCCTAAGCAGTTTCTCAGAAAGCTTCTTTCCAGATTTCATCTGAGGATACTTCCTTTTTCACCATTGCCCTCTATGGGCTTCCAAATATCACTTTGCCAATTCCACAAGAACTGTCTTAGCGAAAGGCTGCTTGAGGGGAAAGCTGTAACTCTGTGAGATGATTTCACAGAACTCAAAGAAGTTTCTCAGAAAGCTTCTTTCTCTTTGTTATCGGAGGATATTTCCTTTGGCCCTACAGTCTTCAAAGGGATCCCAAATATCTGTTCTCAGATTCCACAGAAATAAGGCTAGCAAAGAGATCCACGAAATACAGATGTAACTCTGTCAGATGAATTAACAGAAGACTAAGCAGTTTCTCAGAAAGCTTCTTTCCAGATTTCATCTGAGGATATTTCCTCTTTCACCATAGCCCTCTATGGGCTTCCAAATATCACTTTGCCAATTCCACAAGAACTGTCTTAGCGAAAGGCTTCTTGAGGTGAAAGCTGTAACTCCGTGAGACGATTTCACCGAACACAAAGAAGTTTCTCAGAAAGCTTCTTTCTGTTTGTTATTGGAGGATATTTCCTTTGGCCCTATAGTATTCAAAGGGATCCGAAATATCTGTTCTCAGATTCCACAGAAATAAGGCTAGCAAAGAGGTCCAAGAAATACAGATGGAACTCTGTGAGTGGAAGTCACACATCACAGAGCAGTTTCTCCGAAAACTTCTTTCCAGATTTCATCTGAGGATATTTCCGTTTTCACCATAGCCCTCTATGGGCTTCCAAATATCACTTAGCCAATTCCACCAGAACTATCTTAGCGAAACTCTTCTTGAAGGGAAAGCTGTAACTCTGTGAGATGGTTTCACAGAATACTAAGAAGTTTCTCAGAAAGCTTCCTTCTCTTTGTTATCGGAGGATATTTCCTTTGGCCCTATAGTCTTCAAAGGGATCAGAAATATCTGTTCTCAGATTCCACAGAAATAAGGCTAGCAAAGAGATCCACGAAATACAGATGTAACTCTGTGAGTGGAAGTCACACATCAGAGAGCAGGTTCTCAGAAAGCTTCTTTCCAGATTTCATCTGATGATATTTCCTTTTTCACCATAGCCCTCTATGGGCTTCGAAATAACACTTTGCCAATTCCACAAGAACTGTCTTAGCGAAAGGCTTCTTGGGGGAAAAGCTGTAACTCTGTGAGATGATTTCACAAAACACAAAGAAGTTTCTCAGAAAGCTTCTTTCTCTTTGTTACCGGAGGATGTTTCCTTTGGTCCTATAGTCTTCAAAGGGATCCGAAATATCTGTTCTCAGATTCCACAGAAAAAAGGCTAGCAAAGAGATCCATGAAATGCAGATGCAACTCTGTGAGTGGAAGTCACACATCACGGGGCATGTTCTCAGAAAGCTTCTTTTCATTTTTCATCTGAGGATATTTCCTTTTTCACCAAAGCCCTCTATGGGCTTCCAAATATCACTTTGCCAATTCCACAAGAACTGTCTTAGCGAAAGGCTTCTTGAGGGGAAAGCTGTAACTATGTGAGACGATTTCAGCGAACACAAAGAAGTTTCTCAGAAAGCTTCTTTCTGTTTGTTATTGGAGGATATTTCCTTTGGCCCTATAGTCTTCAAAGGGGTCCGAAATATCTGTTCTCAGATTCCACAGAAATAAGGCTAGCAAAGAGATCCACGAAATACAGATGTAACTCTGTGAGTGGAAGTCACACATCACAGAGCAGTTTCTCAGAAAACTTCTTTCCAGATTTCATCTGAGGATATTTCCGTTTTCACCATAGCCCTCTATGGGCTTCCAAATATCACTTAGCCAATTCCACCAGAACTATCTTAGCCAAACGCTTCTTGAGGGGAAAGCTGTAACTCTGTGAGATGGTTTCACAGAATACTAAGAAGTTACTCAGAAATCTTCTTTCTCTTTGTTAACGGAGGATATTTCCTTTGGCCCAATAGTCTTCAAAGGGATCCGAAATATCTGTTCTCAGATTCCAGAGAAATAAGGCTAGTAAAGAGATCCACGAAATACAGATGTAACTCTGTGAGTGGAAGTCACATATCACATAGCAGGTTCTCAGAAAGCTTGTTTCCAGATTTCATCTGAGGATATTTCCTTTTTCACCATAGTCCTCTACGGGCTTCCAAATATCACTTTACCAATTCCACAAGAACTGTCTTAGCGAAGGTCTTCTTGGGGGAAAAGTTGTAGCTCTGTGAGATGATTTCACAGAACACAAAGAAGTTTCTCAGAAAGCTTCTTTCTCTTTGTTACCGGAGGATATTTCCTTTGGCCCTATAGTCTTCTAAGGAATCCGAAATATCTGTTCTCAGATTCCACAGAAATAAGGCTAGCAAAGAGATCCACGAAATACAGATGTAACTCGGACAGATGAATTAACAGAAGACTAAGCTGTTTCTCAGGAAGCTTCTTTCCATATTTCATGTGAGGATATTTCCTTTTTCCCCATAGACCTCTATGTGCTTTCAAATATCACTTTGCCAATTCCACAAGAACTGCCTTAGCGAATGGCTTCTTGAGAGGAAAGCTGTAACTCTGTGAGATGATTTCACAGAACACAAAGAAGTTTCTCAGAAAGCTTCTTTCTCTTTGTTATCGGAAGATATTTCCTTTGGCCTTATAGTCTTCAAAGGGATCCGAAATATCTGTTCTCAGATTCCACAGAAATAAGGCTAGCAAAGAGATCCACGAAATACAGATGTAACTCTCTCAGATGAATTAACAGAAGACTAAGCAGTTTCTCAGAAAACTTCTTTCCAGATTTCATCTGAGGATATTTCCTTTTTCACCATAGCCCTCTTTGGGCTTCCAAATATCACTTTGCCAATTCCACAAGAACTATCTTAGCGAAAGGCTTCTTGAGGAGAGAGCTGTAACTTGGTGACATGATATCAAAGAACACCAAGAAGTTTCTCAGAAAGCTTCTTTCTCTTTGTTATCGGAGGATATTTCCTTTGGCCCTACAGTCTTCAAAGGGATCCGAAATATCTGTTCTCAGATTCCACAGAAATAAGGCTAGCAAAGAGATCCACGAAATACAGATGTAACTCTGTGCGTGGAAGACACACATCACAGAGCAGTTTCTCAGAAAGCTTCTTTCCAGATTTCATCTGAGGATATTTCCTTTTTCACCAAAGCCCTCTAGGGGCTTCCAAATATCACTTTGCCAATTCCACAAGAACTGTCTTAGCGAAAGGCTTCTTGAGGGGAAAGCTGTAACTCTGTGAGATGATTTCACAGAACACAAAGCAGTTTCTCAGAAAGCTTCTTTCTCTTTGTTATCGGAGGATATTTCCTTTGGCCCTATAGTGTTCAAAGGGGTCCGAAATATCTGTTCTCAGATTCCACAGAAATAAGGCTAGCAAAGAGATCCACGAAATACAGATGTAACTCTGTCAGATGAATTAACAGAAGACTAAGCAGTTTCTCAGAAAGCTTCTTTCCAGATTTCATCTGAGGATATTTCCTCTTTCACCATAGCCCTCTATGGGCTTCCAAATATCACTTTGCCAATTCCACAAGAACTGTCTTAGCGAAAGGCTTCTTGAGGTGAAAGCTGTAACTCCGTGAGACGATTTCACCGAACACAAAGAAGTTTCTCAGAAAGCTTCTTTCTGTTTGTTATTGGAGGATATTTCCTTTGGCCCTATAGTATTCAAAGGGATCCGAAATATCTGTTCTCAGATTCCACAGAAATAAGGCTAGCAAAGAGGTCCAAGAAATACAGATGGAACTCTGTGAGTGGAAGTCACACATCACAGAGCAGTTTCTCCGAAAACTTCTTTCCAGATTTCATCTGAGGATATTTCCGTTTTCACCATAGCCCTCTATGGGCTTCCAAATATCACTTAGCCAATTCCACCAGAACTATCTTAGCGAAACTCTTCTTAAAGGGAAAGCTGTAACTCTGTGAGATGGTTTCACAGAATACTAAGAAGTTTCTCAGAAAGCTTCCTTCTCTTTGTTATCGGAGGATATTTCCTTTGGCCCTATAGTCTTCAAAGGGATCAGAAATATCTGTTCTCAGATTCCACAGAAATAAGGCTAGCAAAGAGATCCACGAAATACAGATGTAACTCTGTGAGTGGAAGTCACACATCAGAGAGCAGGTTCTCAGAAAGCTTCTTTCCAGATTTCATCTGATGATATTTCCTTTTTCACCATAGCCCTCTATGGGCTTCGAAATAACACTTTGCCAATTCCACAAGAACTGTCTTAGCGAAAGGCTTCTTGGGGGAAAAGCTGTAACTCTGTGAGATGATTTCACAAAACACAAAGAAGTTTCTCAGAAAGCTTCTTTCTCTTTGTTACCGGAGGATGTTTCCTTTGGTCCTATAGTCTTCAAAGGGATCCGAAATATCTGTTCTCAGATTCCACAGAAATAAGGCTAGCAAAGAGATCCATGAAATGCAGATGCAACTCTGTGAGTGGAAGTCACACATCACGGGGCATGTTCTCAGAAAGCTTCTTTTCAGATTTCATCTGAGGATATTTCCTTTTTCACCAAAGCCCTCTATGGGCTTCCAAATATCACTTTGCCAATTCCACAAGAACTGTCTTAGCGAAAGGCTTCTTGAGGGGAAAGCTGTAACTATGTGAGACGATTTCACCGAACACAAAGAAGTTTCTCAGAAAGCTTCTTTCTGTTTGTTATTGGAGGATATTTCCTTTGGCCCTATAGTCTTCAAAGGGGTCCGAAATATCTGTTCTCAGATTCCACAGAAATAAGGCTAGCAAAGAGATCCACGAAATACAGATGTAACTCTGTGAGTGGAAGTCACACATCACAGAGCAGTTTCTCAGAAAACTTCTTTCCAGATTTCATCTAAGAATATTTCCGTTTTCACCATAGCCCTCTATGGGCTTCCAAATATCACTTAGCCAATTCCACCAGAACTATCTTAGCCAAACGCTTCTTGAGGGGAAAGCTGTAACTCTGTGAGATGGTTTCACAGAATACTAAGAAGTTTCTCAGAAATCTTCCTTCTCTTTGTTATCGGAGGATATTTCCTTTGGCCCAATAGTCTTCAAAGGGATCCGAAATATCTGTTCTCAGATTCCAGAGAAATAAGGCTAGTAAAGAGATCCACGAAATACAGATGTAACTCTGTGAGTGGAAGTCACATATCACATAGCAGGTTCTCAGAAAGCTTGTTTCCAGATTTCATCTGAGGATATTTCCTTTTTCACCATAGTCCTCTACGGGCTTCCAAATATCACTTTACCAATTCCACAAGAACTGTCTTAGCGAAAGTCTTCTTGGGGGAAAAGTTGTAGCTCTGTGAGATGATTTCACAGAACACAAAGAAGTTTCTCAGAAAGCTTCTTTCTCTTTGTTACCGGAGGATATTTCCTTTGGCCCTATAGTCTTCTAAGGAATCCGAAATATCTGTTCTCAGATTCCACAGAAATAAGGCTAGCAAAGAGATCCACGAAATACAGATGTAACTCTGACAGATGAATTAACAGAAGACTAAGCAGTTTCTCAGGAAGCTTCTTTCCATATTTCATGTGAGGATATTTCCTTTTTCCCGATAGCCCTCTATGGGCTTCCAAATATCACTTTGCCAATTCCTCAATAACTGTGTTAGCGAAAGGCTTCTTGAGGAGAGAGCTGTAACTTGGTGACATGATTTCACAGAACACCAAGAAGTTTCTCAGAAAGCTTCTTTCTCTTTGTTATCGGAGGATATTTCCTTTGGCCCTACAGTCTTCAAAGGGATCCGAAATATCTGTTCTCAGATTCCACAGAAATAAGGCTAGCAAAGAGATCCACGAAATGCAGATGTAACTCTGTGCGTGGAAGACACACATCACAGAGCAGTTTCTCAGAAAGCTTCTTTCCAGATTTCATCTGAGGATATTTCCTTTTTCACCAAAGCCCTCTAGGGGCTTCCAAATATCGCTTTGCCAATTCCACAAGAACTGTCTTAGCGAAAGGCTTCTTGAGGGGAAAGCTGTAACTCTGTGAGATGATTTCACAGAACACAAAGCAGTTTCTCAGAAAGCTTCTTTCTCTTTGTTATCGGAGGATATTTCCTTTGGCCCTATAGTGTTCAAAGGGGTCCGAAATATCTGTTCTCAGATTCCACAGAAATAAGGCTAGCAAAGTGATCCACGAAATACAGATGTAACTCTGTCAGATGAATTAACAGAAGACTAAGCAGTTTCTCAGAAAGCTTCTTTCCAGATTTCATCTGAGGATATTTCCTTTTTCACCATAGCCCTCTATGGGCTTCCAAATATCACTTTGCCAATTCCTCAATAACTGTGTTAGCGAAAGGCTTCTTGAGGGGAAGCTATAACTCTGTGAGATGATTTCACAGAACACAAAGAAGTTTCTCAGAAAGCTTCTTTCTCTTTGCTATCGGAGGATATTTCCTTTGGCCCTATAGTCTTCAAAGGGATCCGAAATATCTGTTCTCAGATTCCACAGAAATAAGGCTAGCAAAGAGATCCATGAAATACAGATACAACTCTGTGAGTGGAAGTCACACATCACGGAGCATGTTCTCAGAAAGCTTCTTTTCAGATTTCATCTGAGGATATTTGCTTTTTCACCATAGCCCTCTATGTGCTTCCAAATATCACTTTGCCAATTCCACAAGAACTGTGTTAGCGAAAGTCTTCTTGAGGGGAAAGCTGTAACTCTGTGAGACGATTTCACCGAACACAAAGAAGTTTCTCAGAAAGCTTCTTTCTGTTTGTTATTGGAGGATATTTCCTTTGGCCCTATAGTCTTCAAAGGGGTCCGAAATATCTGTTCTCAGATTCCACAGAAATAAGGCTAGCAAAGAGTTCCACGAAATACAGATGTAACTCTGTGAGTGGAAGTCACACAACACAGAGCAGTTTCTCAGAAAACTTCTTTCCAGATTTCATCTGAGGATATTTCTGTTTTCACCGTAGCCCTCTATGGGCTTCCAAATATCACTTAGCCAATTCCACCAGAACTATCTTAGCGAAACGCTTCTTGAGGGGAAAGCTGTAACTCTGTGAGATGGTTTCACAGAATACTAAGAAGTTTCTCAGAAAGCTTCCTTCTCTTTGTTATCGGAGGATATTTCCTTTGGCCCTATAGTCTTCAAAGGGATCAGAAATATCTGTTCTCAGATTCCACAGAAATAAGGCTAGCAAAGAGATCCACGAAATATCGATGTAGCTCTGTGAGTGGAAGGCACACATCAGAGAGCAGGTTCTCAGAAAGCTTCTTTCCAGATTTCATCTGATGATATTTCCTTTTTTACCGTAGCCCTCTATGGGCTTCCAAATATCACTTTGCCAATTCCACAAGAACTGTCTTAGCGAAAGGCTTCTTGGGGGAAAAGCTGTAACTCTGTGAGATGATTTCACAAAACACAAAGAAGTTTCTCAGAAAGCTTCTTTCTCTTTGTTACCGGAGGATATTTCCTTTGGTCCTATAGTCTTCAAAGGGATCTGAAATATCTGTTCTCAGATTCCACAGAAATAAGGCTAGCAAAGAGATCCATGAAATACAGATACAACTCTGTGAGTGGAAGTCACACATCACGAAGCATGTTCTCAGAAATCTTCTTTTCAGATTTCATGTGTGGATATTTCCTTTTTCAACATAGCCCTCTATGGGCTTCCAAATATCACTTTGCCAATTCCACAAGAACTGTGTTAGCGAAAGGCTCCTTGAGGGGAAAGCTGTAACTCTGTGAGACGATTTCAACGAACACAAAGAAGTTTCTCAGAAAGCTTCTTTCTGTTTGTTATTGGAGGATATTTCCTTTGGCCCTATAGTCTTCAAAGGGGTCCGAAATATCTGTTCTCAGATTCCACAGAAATAAGGCTAGCAAAGAGGTCCACGAAATACAGATGTAACTCTGTGAGTGGAAGTCACACATCACAGAGCAGTTTCTCAGAAAACTTCTTTCCAGATATCATCTGAGGATATTTCCGTTTTGACCATAGCCCTCTATGGGCTTCCAAATATCACTTAGCCAATTCCACCAGAACTATCTTAGCGAAACGCTTCTTGAGGGGAAAGCTGTAACTCTGTGAGATGGTTTCACAGAATACTAAGAAGTTTCTCAGAACGCTTCCTTCTCTTTGTTATCGGAGGATATTTCCTTTGGCCCTATAGTCTTCAAAGGGATCAGAAATATCTGTTCTCAGATTCCACAGAAATAAGGCTAGCAAAGAGATCCACAAAATACAGATGTAACTCTGTGAGTGGAAGTCACACATCAGAGAGCAGGTTCTCAGAAAGTTTCTTTCCAGATTTCATCTGATGATATTTCCTTTTTCACCGTAGCCCTCTACGGGCTTCCAAATATCACTTCGCCAATTCCACAAGAACTGTCTTAGCGAAAGGCTTCTTGGGGGAAAAGCTGTAACTCTGTGAGATGATTTCACAAAACACAAAGAAGTTTCTCAGAAAGCTTCTTTCTCTTTGTTACCGGAGGATATTTCCTTTGGTCCTATAGTCTTCAAAGGGATCCGAAATATCTGTTCTCAGATTCCACAGAAATAAGGCTAGCAAAGAGATCCACCAAATACAGATGTAACTCTGTGAGTGGAAGTCACACATCACAGAGCAGGTTCTCAGACAGCTTCTTTCCAGATTTCATCTGAGGATATTTCCTTTTTCCCCATAGCCCTCTATGGGCTTTCAAATATCACTTTGCCAATTCCACAAGAACTGTCTTAGCGAAAGGCTTCTTGAGGGGAAAGCTGTAACTCTGTGCGATGATTTCACGGATCACAAAGAAGTTTCGCAGAAAGCTTTTTTCTCTTCGTTATCGGAGGATATTTCCTCTGGCCCTATAGTCTTCAAAGGGGTCCTACATACCTGTTGTCAGATTCCACAGAAATAAGGCGAGCAAAGAGATCCACGAAATGCAGATGCAACTCTGTGAGTGGAAGTCACACGTCACAGAGCAGGTTCTCAGAAAGCTTCTTTCCAGATTTCATCTGAGGATATTTCCTTTTTCAACATAGGCCTCTATTCGCTTCCAAATATCACTTTGCCAATTCCACAAGAACTGTCTTAGCGAAAGGCTTCTTGAGGGGAAAGCTGTAACTCTGTGAGATGATTTCACAGAACACAAAGCAGTTTCTCAGAAAGCTTCTTTCTCTTTGTTATCGGAGGATATTTCCTTTGGCCCTATAGTGTTCAAAGGGGTCCGAAATATCTGTTCTCAGATTCCACAGAAATAAGGCTAGCAAAGAGATCCACGAAATACAGATGTAACTCTGTCAGATGAATTAACAGAAGACTAAGCAGTTTCTCAGAAAGCTTCTTTCCAGATTTCATCTGAGGATATTTCCTCTTTCACCATAGCCCTCTATGGGCTTCCAAATATCACTTTGCCAATTCCACAAGAACTGTCTTAGCGAAAGGCTTCTTGAGGTGAAAGCTGTAACTCCGTGAGACGATTTCACCGAACACAAAGAAGTTTCTCAGAAAGCTTCTTTCTGTTTGTTATTGGAGGATATTTCCTTTGGCCCTATAGTATTCAAAGGGATCCGAAATATCTGTTCTCAGATTCCACAGAAATAAGGCTAGCAAAGAGGTCCAAGAAATACAGATGGAACTCTGTGAGTGGAAGTCACACATCACAGAGCAGTTTCTCCGAAAACTTCTTTCCAGATTTCATCTGAGGATATTTCCGTTTTCACCATAGCCCTCTATGGGCTTCCAAATATCACTTAGCCAATTCCACCAGAACTATCTTAGCGAAACTCTTCTTAAAGGGAAAGCTGTAACTCTGTGAGATGGTTTCACAGAATACTAAGAAGTTTCTCAGAAAGCTTCCTTCTCTTTGTTATCGGAGGATATTTCCTTTGGCCCTATAGTCTTCAAAGGGATCAGAAATATCTGTTCTCAGATTCCACAGAAATAAGGCTAGCAAAGAGATCCACGAAATACAGATGTAACTCTGTGAGTGGAAGTCACACATCAGAGAGCAGGTTCTCAGAAAGCTTCTTTCCAGATTTCATCTGATGATATTTCCTTTTTCACCATAGCCCTCTATGGGCTTCCAAATATCACTTTGCCAATTCCACAAGAACTGTCTTAGCGAAAGGCTTCTTGGGGGAAAAGCTGTAACTCTGTGAGATGATTTCACAAAACACAAAGAAGTTTCTCAGAAAGCTTCTTTCTCTTTGTTACCGGAGGATGTTTCCTTTGGTCCTATAGTCTTCAAAGGGATCCGAAATATCTGTTCTCAGATTCCACAGAAATAAGGCTAGCAAAGAGATCCATGAAATGCAGATGCAACTCTGTGAGTGGAAGTCACACATCACGGGGCATGTTCTCAGAAAGCTTCTTTTCAGATTTCATCTGAGGATATTTCCTTTTTCACCAAAGCCCTCTATGGGCTTCCAAATATCACTTTGCCAATTCCACAAGAACTGTCTTAGCGAAAGGCTTCTTGAGGGGAAAGCTGTAACTATGTGAGACGATTTCACCGAACACAAAGAAGTTTCTCAGAAAGCTTCTTTCTGTTTGTTATTGGAGGATATTTCCTTTGGCCCTATAGTCTTCAAAGGGGTCCGAAATATCTGTTCTCAGATTCCACAGAAATAAGGCTAGCAAAGAGATCCACGAAATACAGATGTAACTCTGTGAGTGGAAGTCACACATCACAGAGCAGTTTCTCAGAAAACTTCTTTCCAGATTTCATCTAAGAATATTTCCGTTTTCACCATAGCCCTCTATGGGCTTCCAAATATCACTTAGCCAATTCCACCAGAACTATCTTAGCCAAACGCTTCTTGAGGGGAAAGCTGTAACTCTGTGAGATGGTTTCACAGAATACTAAGAAGTTTCTCAGAAATCTTCCTTCTCTTTGTTATCGGAGGATATTTCCTTTGGCCCAATAGTCTTCAAAGGGATCCGAAATATCTGTTCTCAGATTCCAGAGAAATAAGGCTAGTAAAGAGATCCACGAAATACAGATGTAACTCTGTGAGTGGAAGTCACATATCACATAGCAGGTTCTCAGAAAGCTTGTTTCCAGATTTCATCTGAGGATATTTCCTTTTTCACCATAGTCCTCTACGGGCTTCCAAATATCACTTTACCAATTCCACAAGAACTGTCTTAGCGAAAGTGTTCTTGGGGGAAAAGTTGTAGCTCTGTGAGATGATTTCACAGAACACAAAGAAGTTTCTCAGAAAGCTTCTTTCTCTTTGTTACCGGAGGATATTTCCTTTGGCCCTATAGTCTTCTAAGGAATCCGAAATATCTGTTCTCAGATTCCACAGAAATAAGGCTAGCAAAGAGATCCACGAAATACAGATGTAACTCTGACAGATGAATTAACAGAAGACTAAGCAGTTTCTCAGGAAGCTTCTTTCCATATTTCATGTGAGGATATTTCCTTTTTCCCCATAGCCCTCTATGGGCTTCCAAATATCACTTTGCCAATTCCTCAATAACTGTGTTAGCGAAAGGCTTCTTGAGGAGAGAGCTCTAACTTGGTGACATGATTTCACAGAACACCAAGAAGTTTCTCAGAAAGCTTCTTTCTCTTTGTTATCGGAGGATATTTCCTTTGGCCCTACAGTCTTCAAAGGGATCCGAAATATCTGTTCTCAGATTCCACAGAAATAAGGCTAGCAAAGAGATCCACGAAATGCAGATGTAACTCTGTGCGTGGAAGACACACATCACAGAGCAGTTTCTCAGAAAGCTTCTTTCCAGATTTCATCTGAGGATATTTCCTTTTTCACCAAAGCCCTCTAGGGGCTTCCAAATATCACTTTGCCAATTCCACAAGAACTGTCTTAGCGAAAGGCTTCTTGAGGGGAAAGCTGTAACTCTGTGAGATGATTTCACAGAACACAAAGCAGTTTCTCAGAAAGCTTCTTTCTATTTGTTATCGGAGGATATTTCCTTTGGCCCTATAGTGTTCAAAGGGGTCCGAAATATCTGTTCTCAGATTCCACAGAAATAAGGCTAGCAAAGTGATCCACGAAATACAGATGTAACTCTGTCAGATGAATTAACAGAAGACTAAGCAGTTTCTCAGAAAGCTTCTTTCCAGATTTCATCTGAGGATATTTCCTTTTTCACCATAGCCCTCTATGGGCTTCCAAATATCACTTTGCCAATTCCTCAATAACTGTGTTAGCGAAAGGCTTCTTGAGGGGAAGCTATAACTCTGTGAGATGATTTCACAGAACACAAAGAAGTTTCTCAGAAAGCTTCTTTCTCTTTGCTATCGGAGGATATTTCCTTTGGCCCTATAGTCTTCAAAGGGATCCGAAATATCTGTTCTCAGATTCCACAGAAATAAGGCTAGCAAAGAGATCCATGAAATACAGATACAACTCTGTGAGTGGAAGTCACACATCACGGAGCATGTTCTCAGAAAGCTTCTTTTCAGATTTCATCTGAGGATATTTGCTTTTTCACCATAGCCCTCTATGTGCTTCCAAATATCACTTTGCCAATTCCACAAGAACTGTGTTAGCGAAAGTCTTCTTGAGGGGAAAGCTGTAACTCTGTGAGACGATTTCACCGAACACAAAGAAGTTTCTCAGAAAGCTTCTTTCTGTTTGTTATTGGAGGATATTTCCTTTGGCCCTATAGTCTTCAAAGGGGTCCGAAATATCTGTTCTCAGATTCCACAGAAATAAGGCTAGCAAAGAGTTCCACGAAATACAGATGTAACTCTGTGAGTGGAAGTCACACAACACAGAGCAGTTTCTCAGAAAACTTCTTTCCAGATTTCATCTGAGGATATTTCTGTTTTCACCGTAGCCCTCTATGGGCTTCCAAATATCACTTAGCCAATTCCACCAGAACTATCTTAGCGAAACGCTTCTTGAGGGGAAAGCTGTAACTCTGTGAGATGTTTTCACAGAATACTAAGAAGTTTCTCAGAAAGCTTCCTTCTCTTTGTTATCGGAGGATATTTCCTTTGGCCCTATAGTCTTCAAAGGGATCAGAAATATCTGTTCTCAGATTCCACAGAAATAAGGCTAGCAAAGAGATCCACGAAATATCGATGTAGCTCTGTGAGTGGAAGGCACACATCAGAGAGCAGGTTCTCAGAAAGCTTCTTTCCAGATTTCATCTGATGATATTTCCTTTTTTACCGTAGCCCTCTATGGGCTTCCAAATATCACTTTGCCAATTCCACAAGAACTGTCTTAGCGAAAGGCTTCTTGGGGGAAAAGCTGTAACTCTGTGAGATGATTTCACAAAACACAAAGAAGTTTCTCAGAAAGCTTCTTTCTCTTTGTTACCGGAGGATATTTCCTTTGGTCCTATAGTCTTCAAAGGGATCTGAAATATCTGTTCTCAGATTCCACAGAAATAAGGCTAGCAAAGAGATCCATGAAATACAGATACAACTCTGTGAGTGGAAGTCACACATCACGAAGCATGTTCTCAGAAATCTTCTTTTCAGATTTCATGTGTGGATATTTCCTTTTTCAACATAGCCCTCTATGGGCTTCCAAATATCACTTTGCCAATTCCACAAGAACTGTGTTAGCGAAAGGCTCCTTGAGGGGAAAGCTGTAACTCTGTGAGATGATTTCACAGAACACAAAGCAGTTTCTCAGAAAGCTTCTTTCTCTTTGTTATCGGAGGATATTTCCTTTGGCCCTATAGTGTTCAAAGGGGTCCGAAATATCTGTTCTCAGATTCCACAGAAATAAGGCTAGCAAAGAGATCCACGAAATACAGATGTAACTCTGTCAGATGAATTAACAGAAGACTAAGCAGTTTCTCAGAAAGCTTCTTTCCAGATTTCATCTGAGGATATTTCCTCTTTCACCATAGCCCTCTATGGGCTTCCAAATATCACTTTGCCAATTCCACAAGAACTGTCTTAGCGAAAGGCTTCTTGAGGTGAAAGCTGTAACTCCGTGAGACGATTTCACCGAACACAAAGAAGTTTCTCAGAAAGCTTCTTTCTGTTTGTTATTGGAGGATATTTCCTTTGGCCCTATAGTATTCAAAGGGATCCGAAATATCTGTTCTCAGATTCCACAGAAATAAGGCTAGCAAAGAGGTCCAAGAAATACAGATGGAACTCTGTGAGTGGAAGTCACACATCACAGAGCAGTTTCTCCGAAAACTTCTTTCCAGATTTCATCTGAGGATATTTCCGTTTTCACCATAGCCCTCTATGGGCTTCCAAATATCACTTAGCCAATTCCACCAGAACTATCTTAGCGAAACTCTTCTTAAAGGGAAAGCTGTAACTCTGTGAGATGGTTTCACAGAATACTAAGAAGTTTCTCAGAAAGCTTCCTTCTCTTTGTTATCGGAGGATATTTCCTTTGGCCCTATAGTCTTCAAAGGGATCAGAAATATCTGTTCTCAGATTCCACAGAAATAAGGCTAGCAAAGAGATCCACGAAATACAGATGTAACTCTGTGAGTGGAAGTCACACATCAGAGAGCAGGTTCTCAGAAAGCTTCTTTCCAGATTTCATCTGATGATATTTCCTTTTTCACCATAGCCCTCTATGGGCTTCCAAATATCACTTTGCCAATTCCACAAGAACTGTCTTAGCGAAAGGCTTCTTGGGGGAAAAGCTGTAACTCTGTGAGATGATTTCACAAAACACAAAGAAGTTTCTCAGAAAGCTTCTTTCTCTTTGTTACCGGAGGATGTTTCCTTTGGTCCTATAGTCTTCAAAGGGATCCGAAATATCTGTTCTCAGATTCCACAGAAATAAGGCTAGCAAAGAGATCCATGAAATGCAGATGCAACTCTGTGAGTGGAAGTCACACATCACGGGGCATGTTCTCAGAAAGCTTCTTTTCAGATTTCATCTGAGGATATTTCCTTTTTCACCAAAGCCCTCTATGGGCTTCCAAATATCACTTTGCCAATTCCACAAGAACTGTCTTAGCGAAAGGCTTCTTGAGGGGAAAGCTGTAACTATGTGAGACGATTTCACCGAACACAAAGAAGTTTCTCAGAAAGCTTCTTTCTGTTTGTTATTGGAGGATATTTCCTTTGGCCCTATAGTCTTCAAAGGGGTCCGAAATATCTGTTCTCAGATTCCACAGAAATAAGGCTAGCAAAGAGATCCACGAAATACAGATGTAACTCTGTGAGTGGAAGTCACACATCACAGAGCAGTTTCTCAGAAAACTTCTTTCCAGATTTCATCTAAGAATATTTCCGTTTTCACCATAGCCCTCTATGGGCTTCCAAATATCACTTAGCCAATTCCACCAGAACTATCTTAGCCAAACGCTTCTTGAGGGGAAAGCTGTAACTCTGTGAGATGGTTTCACAGAATACTAAGAAGTTTCTCAGAAATCTTCCTTCTCTTTGTTATCGGAGGATATTTCCTTTGGCCCAATAGTCTTCAAAGGGATCCGAAATATCTGTTCTCAGATTCCAGAGAAATAAGGCTAGTAAAGAGATCCACGAAATACAGATGTAACTCTGTGAGTGGAAGTCACATATCACATAGCAGGTTCTCAGAAAGCTTGTTTCCAGATTTCATCTGAGGATATTTCCTTTTTCACCATAGTCCTCTACGGGCTTCCAAATATCACTTTACCAATTCCACAAGAACTGTCTTAGCGAAAGTGTTCTTGGGGGAAAAGTTGTAGCTCTGTGAGATGATTTCACAGAACACAAAGAAGTTTCTCAGAAAGCTTCTTTCTCTTTGTTACCGGAGGATATTTCCTTTGGCCCTATAGTCTTCTAAGGAATCCGAAATATCTGTTCTCAGATTCCACAGAAATAAGGCTAGCAAAGAGATCCACGAAATACAGATGTAACTCTGACAGATGAATTAACAGAAGACTAAGCAGTTTCTCAGGAAGCTTCTTTCCATATTTCATGTGAGGATATTTCCTTTTTCCCCATAGCCCTCTATGGGCTTCCAAATATCACTTTGCCAATTCCTCAATAACTGTGTTAGCGAAAGGCTTCTTGAGGAGAGAGCTCTAACTTGGTGACATGATTTCACAGAACACCAAGAAGTTTCTCAGAAAGCTTCTTTCTCTTTGTTATCGGAGGATATTTCCTTTGGCCCTACAGTCTTCAAAGGGATCCGAAATATCTGTTCTCAGATTCCACAGAAATAAGGCTAGCAAAGAGATCCACGAAATGCAGATGTAACTCTGTGCGTGGAAGACACACATCACAGAGCAGTTTCTCAGAAAGCTTCTTTCCAGATTTCATCTGAGGATATTTCCTTTTTCACCAAAGCCCTCTAGGGGCTTCCAAATATCACTTTGCCAATTCCACAAGAACTGTCTTAGCGAAAGGCTTCTTGAGGGGAAAGCTGTAACTCTGTGAGATGATTTCACAGAACACAAAGCAGTTTCTCAGAAAGCTTCTTTCTATTTGTTATCGGAGGATATTTCCTTTGGCCCTATAGTGTTCAAAGGGGTCCGAAATATCTGTTCTCAGATTCCACAGAAATAAGGCTAGCAAAGTGATCCACGAAATACAGATGTAACTCTGTCAGATGAATTAACAGAAGACTAAGCAGTTTCTCAGAAAGCTTCTTTCCAGATTTCATCTGAGGATATTTCCTTTTTCACCATAGCCCTCTATGGGCTTCCAAATATCACTTTGCCAATTCCTCAATAACTGTGTTAGCGAAAGGCTTCTTGAGGGGAAGCTATAACTCTGTGAGATGATTTCACAGAACACAAAGAAGTTTCTCAGAAAGCTTCTTTCTCTTTGCTATCGGAGGATATTTCCTTTGGCCCTATAGTCTTCAAAGGGATCCGAAATATCTGTTCTCAGATTCCACAGAAATAAGGCTAGCAAAGAGATCCATGAAATACAGATACAACTCTGTGAGTGGAAGTCACACATCACGGAGCATGTTCTCAGAAAGCTTCTTTTCAGATTTCATCTGAGGATATTTGCTTTTTCACCATAGCCCTCTATGTGCTTCCAAATATCACTTTGCCAATTCCACAAGAACTGTGTTAGCGAAAGTCTTCTTGAGGGGAAAGCTGTAACTCTGTGAGACGATTTCACCGAACACAAAGAAGTTTCTCAGAAAGCTTCTTTCTGTTTGTTATTGGAGGATATTTCCTTTGGCCCTATAGTCTTCAAAGGGGTCCGAAATATCTGTTCTCAGATTCCACAGAAATAAGGCTAGCAAAGAGTTCCACGAAATACAGATGTAACTCTGTGAGTGGAAGTCACACAACACAGAGCAGTTTCTCAGAAAACTTCTTTCCAGATTTCATCTGAGGATATTTCTGTTTTCACCGTAGCCCTCTATGGGCTTCCAAATATCACTTAGCCAATTCCACCAGAACTATCTTAGCGAAACGCTTCTTGAGGGGAAAGCTGTAACTCTGTGAGATGTTTTCACAGAATACTAAGAAGTTTCTCAGAAAGCTTCCTTCTCTTTGTTATCGGAGGATATTTCCTTTGGCCCTATAGTCTTCAAAGGGATCAGAAATATCTGTTCTCAGATTCCACAGAAATAAGGCTAGCAAAGAGATCCACGAAATATCGATGTAGCTCTGTGAGTGGAAGGCACACATCAGAGAGCAGGTTCTCAGAAAGCTTCTTTCCAGATTTCATCTGATGATATTTCCTTTTTTACCGTAGCCCTCTATGGGCTTCCAAATATCACTTTGCCAATTCCACAAGAACTGTCTTAGCGAAAGGCTTCTTGGGGGAAAAGCTGTAACTCTGTGAGATGATTTCACAAAACACAAAGAAGTTTCTCAGAAAGCTTCTTTCTCTTTGTTACCGGAGGATATTTCCTTTGGTCCTATAGTCTTCAAAGGGATCTGAAATATCTGTTCTCAGATTCCACAGAAATAAGGCTAGCAAAGAGATCCATGAAATACAGATACAACTCTGTGAGTGGAAGTCACACATCACGAAGCATGTTCTCAGAAATCTTCTTTTCAGATTTCATGTGTGGATATTTCCTTTTTCAACATAGCCCTCTATGGGCTTCCAAATATCACTTTGCCAATTCCACAAGAACTGTGTTAGCGAAAGGCTCCTTGAGGGGAAAGCTGTAACTCTGTGAGACGATTTCAACGAACACAAAGAAGTTTCTCAGAAAGCTTCTTTCTGTTTGTTATTGGAGGATATTTCCTTTGGCCCTATAGTCTTCAAAGGGGTCCGAAATATCTGTTCTCAGATTCCACAGAAATAAGGCTAGCAAAGAGGTCCACGAAATACAGATGTAACTCTGTGAGTGGAAGTCACACATCACAGAGCAGTTTCTCAGAAAACTTCTTTCCAGATATCATCTGAGGATATTTCCGTTTTGACCATAGCCCTCTATGGGCTTCCAAATATCACTTAGCCAATTCCACCAGAACTATCTTAGCGAAACACTTCTTGAGGGGAAAGCTGTAACTCTGTGAGATGGTTTCACAGAATACTAAGAAGTTTCTCAGAACGCTTCCTTCTCTTTGTTATCGGAGGATATTTCCTTTGGCCCTATAGTCTTCAAAGGGATCAGAAATATCTGTTCTCAGATTCCACAGAAATAAGGCTAGCAAAGAGATCCACAAAATACAGATGTAACTCTGTGAGTGGAAGTCACACATCAGAGAGCAGGTTCTCAGAAAGTTTCTTTCCAGATTTCATCTGATGATATTTCCTTTTTCACCGTAGCCCTCTACGGGCTTCCAAATATCACTTCGCCAATTCCACAAGAACTGTCTTAGCGAAAGGCTTCTTGGGGGAAAAGCTGTAACTCTGTGAGATGATTTCACAAAACACAAAGAAGTTTCTCAGAAAGCTTCTTTCTCTTTGTTACCGGAGGATATTTCCTTTGGTCCTATAGTCTTCAAAGGGATCCGAAATATCTGTTCTCAGATTCCACAGAAATAAGGCTAGCAAAGAGATCCACCAAATACAGATGTAACTCTGTGAGTGGAAGTCACACATCACAGAGCAGGTTCTCAGACAGCTTCTTTCCAGATTTCATCTGAGGATATTTCCTTTTTCCCCATAGCCCTCTATGGGCTTTCAAATATCACTTTGCCAATTCCACAAGAACTGTCTTAGCGAAAGGCTTCTTGAGGGGAAAGCTGTAACTCTGTGCGATGATTTCACGGATCACAAAGAAGTTTCGCAGAAAGCTTTTTTCTCTTCGTTATCGGAGGATATTTCCTCTGGCCCTATAGTCTTCAAAGGGGTCCTACATACCTGTTGTCAGATTCCACAGAAATAAGGCGAGCAAAGAGATCCACGAAATGCAGATGCAACTCTGTGAGTGGAAGTCACACGTCACAGAGCAGGTTCTCAGAAAGCTTCTTTCCAGATTTCATCTGAGGATATTTCCTTTTTCAACATAGGCCTCTATTCGCTTCCAAATATCACTTTGCCAATTCCACAAGAACTGTCTTAGCGAAAGGCTTCTTGAGGGGAAAGCTGTAACTCTGTGAGATGATTTCACAGAACACAAAGAAGTTTCTCAGAAAGCTTCTTTCTCTTTGTTGTCGGAGGATATTTCCTTTGGCCCTATATTCTTCAAAGGGATCCGAAATATCTGTTCTCAGATGCAACAGAAATAAGGGTAGCAAAGAGATCCACGAAACACAGATGTAACTCTGTCAGATGAATTAACGGAAGACTAAGCAGTTTCTCAGAAAGCTTCTTTCCAGATTTCATCTGAGGAAATTTCCTTTTTCACCATAGTCCTCTATGGGCTTCCAAATATCACTTTGCTAATTACACAAGACCTGTCTTAGTGAAAGGCTTCTTGAGGGGAAAGCTGTAACTCTGTGGGATGATTTCACAGAACACAAAGAAGTTTCTCAGAAAGATTCTTTCTCTTTGTTATCGGAGGACATTTCCTTTGGCTCTGTAGTCTTCAAAGGGGTCCGAAATATCTGATCTCCGATTCCACAGAAATAAGGCTAGCAAAGAGATCCACGAAATACAGATGTAACTCTGTGAGTGGAAGTCACACATCACAGAGCAGTTTCTCAGAAAGCTTCTTACCTGATTTCATCTGAGGTTATTTCCTTTTTCACCATAGCCCTGTATGGGCTTCCAAATATCACTTTGCCAATTAAACAAGAACTGTCTTAGCGAAAGGCTTCTTGAGGGGAAAGCTGTAACTCTGTGAGATGATTTCACAGAACACAGAAGTTTCTCAGAAAGCGTCCTTCTCTTTGTTATCGGAGGATATTTCCTTTGGCCCTATAGTCTTCAAAGGGGTCCGAAATATTAGTTCTCAGATTCCACAGAAATAAGGCTAGCAAAGAGATCCACGAAAAACAGATGTAACTCTGTGAGTGGAAGTCACACGTCACAGAGCAGGTTCTCAGAAAGCTTCTTCCTAGATTTCATCTGAGAATATTTCCTTTCTCCCCATAGCCCTTTTAGGGCTTCCAAAAATCACTTTGCCAATTCCACAAGAACTGTCTTAGCGAAAGGCGTCTTGAGGGGAAAGCTGTAACTCTGTGAGATGATTTCACAGAACACGAAGAAGTTTCTCACAAAGCTTCTTTCTCTTTGTTGTCGGAGGATATTTCCTTTGGCCCTATATTCTTCAAAGGGATCCGAAATATCTGTTCTCATATTCCATAGAAATAAGGCTAGCAAAGAGATCCACTAAATACAGATGTAACTCTGTGAGATGAATTAACAGAACACTAAGCAGTTTCTCAGAAAGCTTCTTTCCACATTTCATCTGAGGATATTTCCTTTTTCACCATAGCCCTCTATGGGCTACCAAATATCTCTTTGCCAATTCCACAAGGACTGTCTTAGCGAAAGGCTTCTTGAGGTGAAAGCTGTAACTCTTGAGATGATTTCACAGAACACAAAGAAATTTCTCAGAAAGCTTCTTTCTCTTTGTTATCGGAGGATATTTCCTTTGGCCTTATAGTCTTCAAAGGGATCCGAAATATCTGTTCTCATATTCCACAGAAATAAGGCTAGCAAAGAGATCCACGAAATACAGTTGTAACTCTGTGAGATGAATTAACAGAACACTATGCAGTTTCTCAGAAAGCTTCTTTCCACATTTCATCAGAGGATATTTCCTTTTTCACCATAGCCCTCTATGGGCTTCCAAATATCACTTTTCCAATTCCACAAGAACTCTCTTAGCAAAAGGCTTCTTGAGGTGAAAGCTGTAACTCTGTGAGATTATTGCACAGAACGCAAAGAAGTTTCTCAGAAAGCTTCTTTCTCTTTTTTATCGGAGGATATTTCCTTTGGCCCTATAGTCTTCAAAGGGGTCTGAAATATCTGTTCTCAGATTACACAGAAATAAGGCTAGCAAAGAGATCCACGAAATACAGATGTAACTCGGTTTGATGAATTACCAGAACACTAAGCAGTTCCTCAGAAAGCTTCTTTCCACATTTCATCAGAGGATATTTCCTTTTTCACCGTAGCCCTCTATGGGCTTCCAAATATCAGTTTGCCAATTCCACAAGAACTGTCTTAGCGAAAGGCTTCTTCAGGGGAAAGCTGTAACTCTGTGGGATGATTTCACAGAACACAAAGAAATTTCTCAGAAAGATTCTTTCTCTTTGTTATCGGACGCTATTTCCTTTGGCCCTGTTGTCTTCAAAGGGGTCCGAAATATCTGTTCTCAGATTCCACAGCAATAAGACTAGGAAGAGATCCACGAAATACAGATGTAACTCTGTGAGTGGAAGTCACACATCACAGAGCAGTTTCTCAGAAAGCTTCTTACCAGATTTCATCTGAGGATATTTCCTTTTTCACCATAGCCCTATATGGGCTTCCAAATATCACTTTGCCAATTCCACAAGAACTGTCTTAGCGAAAGGCTTCTTGAGGGGAAAGCTGTAACTCTGTGAGATGATTTCACAGAACACAAAGAAGTTTCTCAGAAAGCGTCCTTCTCTTTGTTATCGGAGGATATTTCCTTTGGCCCTATAGTCTTCAAAGGGGTCCGAAATATCTGTTCTCAGATTCCACAGAAATAAGGCTAGCAAAGAGATCCACGAAATACAGATGTAACTCTGTGAGTGGAAGTCACACATCACAGAGCAGTTTCTCAGAAAGCTTCTTTACAGATTTCATCTGAGGATATCTCCTTTTTCCCCATAGTCCTTTTTGGGCTTCCAAATATCACTTTGCCAATTCCACAAGAACTGTCTTAGAGAAAGGCTTCTTGAGGTGAAAGCTGTAACTCTGTGAGACGATTTCACGGAACACAAAGAAGTTTCTCAGAGAGCTTCTTTCTCTTTGTTATCGGAGGATTTTTCCTTTGGCCCTATAGTCTTCAAAGGTATCCGAAATATCTGTTCTCATATTCCATAGAAATAAGGCTAGCAAAGAGATCCACGAAATACAGATGTAACTCTGTGAGATGAATTAACAGAACACTAAGCAGTTTCTCAGAAAGCTTCTTTCAACATTTCATCAGAGGATAATTCCTTTTTCACCATAGCCCTCTAAGGGCTTCCAAATAACGCTTTGCCAATTCCACAAGAACTGTCTTAGAGAAAGGCTTCTTGAGGTGAAAGCTGTAACTCTGTGAGATGATTTCACAGAACACAAAGAAGTTTCTCAGAAAGCTTCTTTCTCTTTGTTATCGGAGGATATTTCCTTTGGCCCTATACTCTTCAAAGGGATCCGAAATATCTGTTTCATATTTCACAGAAATAAGGCTAGCAAAGAGATCAACGAAATACAGATGTAACTCTGTGAGATGAATTAACGGAAGACTAAGCAGTTTCTCAGAAAGCTTCTTTCCAGATTTCATCTGAGGATATTTCCTTTTTCCTCATAGCCCTCTCTGGGCTTCCAAATATCACTTTGCCAATTCCACAAGAACGGTCTTAGCGAAAGGCTTCTTGAGGTGAAAGCTGTAACTCTGTGTGATGATTTCACGGATCACAAAGAAGTTTCGCAGAAAGCTTTTTTCTCTTTGTTATCGGAGGATATTTCCTCTGGCCCTATAGTCTTCAAAGGGGTCCGACTTATCTGTTCTCAGATTCCACAGAAATAAGGCGAGCAAAGAGATCCACGAAATACAGATGCAACTCTGTGAGTGGAAGTGACACATCACAGAGCAGGTTCTCAGGAAGCTTCTTTCCAGTTTTCATCTGAGGATAATTCCTTTTTCAACATAGCCCTCTATTCGCTTCCAAATATCACTTTGCCAATTCCACAAGAACTGTCTTAGCTAAAGGCTTCTTGAGGGGAAAGCTGTAACTCTGTGAGATGATTTCACAGAACACAAAGAAGTTTCTCAGAAAGCTTCTTCCTCTTTGTGGTCGGAGGATATTTCCTTTGGCCCTATATTCTTCAAAGGGATCCGAAATATGTATTCTCAGATTCCACAGAAATAAGGCTAGCAAAGAGATCCAAAAAACACAGATATAACTCTGTCAGATGAATTAACGTAAGACTAAGAAGTTTCTCAGAAAGCTTCTTTCCAGATTTCATCTGAGGATATTTCCTTTTTCACCATAGCCCTCTATGGGCTTCCAAATATCACTTTGCCAATTCCACAAGAACTGTCTCAGCGAACGGCTTCTTGAGCGGAAAGCTGTAACTCTGTGAGATGATTTCACAGAACACAAAGAAGTTTCTCAGAAAGCTTCTTTCTCTTTGTTATCGGAGGATATTTCCTTTGGTCCTATAGTCTTCAAAGGGATCCGAAATATCTGTTCTCAGATTCCACAGAAATAAAGCTAGCAAAGAGATCCACGAAATACAGATGTAACTCTGTGAGATGAATTAACAGAACACTAAGCAGTTTCTCAGAAAGCTTCTTTCCACATTTCATCTGAGGATATTTCCTTTTTCACCATAGCCCTCTATGGGCTTCCAAATATCACTTTGCCAATTCCACAAGAACTGTCTTAGCGAAAGGCTTCCTGAGGGGAAAGGTGTAACTCTGTGAGATGATTTCACAGAACACAAAGAAGTTTCTCAGAAAGCTTCCTTCTCTTTGTTATCGGAGGATATTTCCTTTGGCCCTGTAGACTTCAAAGGGATCCGAAATATCTGTTCTCAGATTCCACAGAAATAAGGCTAGCAAAGAGATCCACGAAATACAGATGCAACTCTGTGAGTGGAAGTCAAACATCACAGAGCAGGTTCTCAGAAAGCTTCTTTCCAGATTTCATCTGTGGATATTTCCTTTTTCACCATAGCTCTCTACGGCTTCCAAATATCACTTTGCCAATTCCAAAAGAACTGTCTTAGCGAAAGGCTTCTTGAGGGGGCAGCTGTAAATTTGTGAGATGATATCACAGAACACAAAAAGTTTCTCAGAAAGCTTCTTTCTCTTTGTTATCGGAGGATATTTCCTTTGGCCCTATAGTCTTCAAAGGGATCCGAAATATCAGTTCTCAGATTCCACAGAAGTAAGGCTAGCAAAGAGATCGACGAAATACAGATGTAACTCTGTGAGTGGAAGTCACACATCACAGAGCCGTTTCTCAGAAATCTTCTTTCCAGATTTCATCTGAGGATATTTCCTTTTTCACCATAGCCCTCTATGGGCTTCCAAATATCACTTTGCCAATTCCACAAGAACTGTCTTAGCGAAAGGCTTCCTGAGGGGAAAGCTGTAACTCTGTGAGATGATTTCAACGAACACAAAGAAGTTTCTCAGAAAGCTTCTTTCTCTTTTTTATCGGAGGATATTTACTTTGGCCCTATAGTCTTCAAAGGGATCCGAAATATCTGTTCTCAGATTCCACAGAAGTAATGCTAGCCTAGAGGTGGAAGAAATACAGATGTAACTCTGTGAGTGGAAGTCACACATCACAGAGCAGTTTCTCAGAAAGCTTCTTTAAAGATTTCATCTGAGGATATTTCCTTTTTCACCATAGCCCTCTATGGGCTTCCAAATATCACTTTGCCAATTTCACAAGAACTGTCTTAGCGAATGGCTTCTGGAGGGGAAAGCTGTACCTCTGTGAGATGATTTCACAGAACACAAAGAAGTTTCTCATAAAGCTTCTTTCTCTTTGTTATCGGAGGATATATCCTTTGGCCCTCTAGTCTTCAAAGGGATCCGAAATATCTGTTTTCAGATTCCACAGAAATAAGGCTAGCAAAGAGATCCACGAAATACAGATGTAACTCTGTGAAATGAATTAACAGAACACTAAGCAGTTTCTCAGAGAGCTTCTTTCCAGATTTCATCTAAGGATATTTCCTTTTTCACCATAGCCCTCTATGGGCTTCCAAATATCACTTTGCCAATTCCACAAGAACTGTCTTAGCCAAAGGCTTCTTGAGGGGAAAGCTGTATCTCTGTGAATTTATTTCACAGAACACAAAGAAGTATCTCAGAAAGCTTCTTTCTCTTTGTTATCGGAGAATATTTCTTTTGGCCCTATAGTCTTCAAAGGGATCCGAAATATCGGTTCTCAGATTCCACAGAAATAAGGCTAGCAAAGAGATCCACGAAATACAGATGTAACTCTGTGAGTGGAAGTCACACATCACAGAGCAGTTTCTCAGACAGCTTCTTTCCAGATTTCATCTGAGGATATTTCCTTTTTCACCATAGGCCTCTAGGGGCTTCCAAATATCACTTTGCCAATTCCACAAGAACTGTCTTAGAGAAAGACTTCTTTAGGGGAAAGCTGAAACTCTGTGAGATGACTTCGCAGAACACAAAGAAGTTTCTCTAAAAGCTTCTTTCTCTTTGTTATCGGAGGATATTTCCTTTGGCACTATAGTCTACAAAGGGGTCCGAAATATCTGTTCTCAGATTCCACAGAAATAAGGCTAGCCAAGAGATCCACGAAATACAGATGTAACTCTGTGAGTGGAAGTCACACATCACAGAGCATGTTCCCAAAAAGCTTCTTTCCAGATTTCATCTGAGGATATTTCCTTTTTCACCACAGCCCTCTATGGGCTTCCAAATATCACTTTGCCAATCCCACAAGAACAGTCTTAGCGAAAGGCTTCTTGAGGGGAATGCTGTAACTCTGTGAGATGATTTCACAGAACACAAAGAAGTTTCTCAGAACGCTTCCTTCTCTTTGTTATCGGAGGATATTTCCGTTGGCCCTATAGTCTTCAAGGGATCCGAAATATCGGTTCTCAGATTCCACAGAAATAAGGCTAGCAAAGAGATCCACGAGATACAGATGTAACTCTGTGAGTGGAAGTCACACATCACAGAGCAGTTTCTCAGAAAGCTTCTTTCCAGATTTCATCTTAGGATATTTCCTTTTTCACCATAGCCCTCCATGGGCTTCCAAATATCCCTTTGCCAATTCCACAAGAACTGTCTTAGCAAAAGGCTTCTTGAGGGGAAAGCTGTAACTTTGTGTATTTATTTCACAGAACACAAAGAAGTTTCTCAGAAAGCTTCTTTCTCTTTGTTATCGGAGGATATTTCCTTTGGCCCTATAGTCTTCAAAGGGATCCGAAATATCTGTTCTCAGATTCCACAGAAATAAGGCTAACAAAGAGATCCACGAAATACCGATGTAACTCTGTGAGTGGAAGTCACATAAAACAGAGCAGTTTCTCAGAAAGCTTCTTTCCAGATTTCATCTGAGGATATTTCCTTTTTAACCCTAGGCCTCTATGGGCTTCCAAATATCACTTTGCCAATTCCACAAGAACTGTCTTAGGGAAAGGCTTCCTGAGGTGAAAGCTGAAACTCTGTGAGATGATTTCACAGAACACAAAGAAGTTTCTCAAAAAGCTTCTTTCTCTTTTTTATCGGAGGATATTTCCCTTGGCCCTATACTCTTCAAAGGGGTCCGAAATATCTGTTCTCAGATTCCACAGAAATAAGGCTAGCAAAGAGATCCACGAAATACAGATGTAACTCTGTGAGATGAATTAACAGAACACTAAGCAGTTTCTCAGAAAGCTTCTTTCCAGATTTCATCTGAGGATATTTCCTTATTCACCATAGCCCTCTATGGGCTTCCAAATATCACTTTGCCATTTCCAAAAGAACTGTCTTAGCGAAAGGCTTCTTGAGGGGAAAGCTGTAACTCTGTGAGATGATTTCGCAGAACACAAAGAAGTTTCCCAGAAAGCTTCTTTCTCTTTGTTATCGGATTATATTTCCTTTGGCCCTATAGTCTTCACAGTGATCCCAAAGATCAGTTCTCAGATTCCACAGAAATAAGGCTAGCAAAGAGATCCACGAAATACAGATGTAACTCTGTGAGATGAATTAACAGAAGACTAAGCAGTTTCTCAGAAAGCTTCTTTCCAGATTTAATCTGAGGATATTTCCTTTTTCACCATAGCCCTCTAGGGTCTTCCAAATATCACTTTGCCAATTCCACAAGAACTGTCTTAGCGAAAGGCTTCTTGAGGGGAAAGCTGTAAATCTGTGAAATTATTTCACAGAACACAAAGAAGTTTCTCAGAAAGCTTCTTTCTCTTTGTTATCGGAGGATATTTCCTTTGGCCCAATAGTCTTCAAAGGGATCCGAAATATGTATTCTCAGATTCCACAGAAATAAGGCTAGCAAAGAGATCCAAGAAATACAGATGTAACTCTGTGAGTGGAAGTCACACATCACAGAGCAGTTTCCCAGAAAGCTTCTTTCAAGATTTCATCTGAGGATATTTCCTTTTTCACCATAGCCCTCTATGGACTTCCAAATATCACTTTGCCATTTCCAAAAGAACTGTCTTAGCGAAAGGCTTCTTGAGGGGAAAGCTGTACCTCTGTGAGATGATTTCACAGAACACAAAGAAGTTTCTCAGAAAGCTTCCTCCCCTTGTTATCGGAGGTTATTCCCTTGGGCCTTTAGTCTTCAAAAGGATCCGAAATATGTGTTCTCAGATTCCACAGAAATAAGGCTAGCAAAGAGATCCACGAAATACAGATGTAACTCTGTCAGTGGAAGTCACACATCACAGAGCAGTTTCTCAGAAAGCTTCTTTCCAGATTTCTTCTGAGAATATTTCCTTTTTCACCATAGCCCTCTACGGGCTTCCAAATATCACTTTGCCAATTCCACAAGAACTGTCTTACTGAAAGGCTTCTTGAGGGGAAAGCTGTAACTCTGTGAGATGATTTCCCAGAACACAAGGAAGTTTCTCAGAAAGCTTCTTTCTCTTGGTTATCGGAGGATATTTCCTTTGTCCCTCTAGTCTTCAAAGGGATCCGAAATATCTGTTCTCAGATTCCACAGAAATAAGGCTAGAAAAGAGATCCACGAAATACAGATGTAACTCTGTAAGACGAATTAACAGAACACTAAGCAGTTTCTCAGAAAGCTTCTTTCAAGATTTCATCTGAGGATATTTCCTTTTTCACCATAGCCCTCTAGGGGCTTCAAATTATCACTTTGGCAATTCCACCAGAATTGTCTTGGCGAAAGACTTCTTGAGGGGAAAGCTGTAACTCTGTGAGATGATTTCACAGAACACAAACAAGTTTCTCTGAAAGCTTCTTTCTCTTTGTTATCGGAGGATATTTCCTTTGGCCGTATAGTCTTCAAAGTGATCCCAAATATCAGTTCTCAGATTCCACAGAAATAAGGCTAGCAAAGATATCCATGAAACACAGATGTAACTCTGTGAGATGAATTAACAGAAGACTAAGCAGTTTCTCAGAAAGCTTCTTTCCAGATTTCATCTGAGGATATTTCCTTTTTCACCATAGCCCTCTATGGGCTTCCAAATAAAACTTTGCCATTTCCAAAGAACTGTCTTAGCGAAACGCTTCTTGAGGGGAAAGCTGTACATATGTGAGATGATTTCACAGAACACAAAGAAGTTTCTCAGAAAGCTTCTTTCTCTTTGTTATCGGAGGATATTTCCTTTGGCCCTATAATCTTCAATAGGATCCGAAATATCTGTTCTCAGATTCCACAGAATTAAGGCTAGCAAAGAGATCCAAGAAATACAGATGTAACTCTGTGAGTGGAAGTCACACATCACAGAGCAGTTTCTCAGAAAGCTTCTATCAAGATTTCATCTGAGGATACTTCCTTTTCCATAATAGACCTCTATGGGCTTCCAAATATCCCTTTGCCAATACCACAAGAACTGTCTTAGCGAAAGGCTTCCTGAGGAGAAAGCTGTAACTCTGTGAGAAGATTTCACAGAACACAAAGAAGTTTCTCAGAAAGCTTCTTCCTCTCTGTTATCGGAGGATATTTCCTTTGGCCCTATATTCTTCAAAGTGATCCCAAATATCAATTCTGAGATTCCAAAGAAATAAGGCTAGCAAAGATATCGATGAAATACAGATGTAACTCTGTGAGATGAATTAACAGAAGACTAAGCAGTTTCTCAGAAAGCTTCTTTCCATATTTCATCTGAGCATATTTCCTTTTTCACCATAGCCCTCTCTGGGCCACCATATATCACTCTGCCAATTCCACAAGAACTCTCTTAGCGAAAGGCTTCTTGAGGGGAAAGCTGTAACTCTGTGAATTTATTTCACAGAACACAAAGAAGTTTCTCAGAAAGCTTCTTTCTCTTTGTTATCGGAGGATATTTCCTTTGGCCCCATAGTCTTCAAAGGGATCCGAAATATCTGTTCTCAGATTCCACAGCAATAAGGCTAGCAAAGGGATCCACGAAATACAGATGTAACTCTGTGAGTGGAAGTCACACATCACAGAGCACTTTCTCAGAAAGCTTCTTTCCAGATTTCATCTGAGGTTATTTCCTTTTTCACCTTAGCCCCTTATGGGCTTCCAAATATCACTTTGCCAATTCTACAAGAACTGTCTTAGAGAAAGGCTTCTTGAGGGGAAAGCTGTACCTCTGTGAGATGATTTCAGAGAATACAAAGAAGTTTCTCAGAAAGCTTCTTTCTCTTTGTTATCGGAGGATATTTCCTTTGGCCCTCTAGTCTTCAAAGGGGTCCGAAATATCTGTTCTCAGATTCCACAGAAATAAGGATAGCAAAGAGATCCACGAAATACAGATGTAACTCTGAGAGATGAATTAACAGAAAATTAAGCAGTTTCTCAGAAAGCTTCTTTCCAGATTTCATCTGAGGATGTTTCCTTTTTCACTATAGCCCTCTATGGGCTTCTAAATATCACTTTGCCAATTCCACAAGAACTGTCTTAGCGAAAGGCTTCTTGAGGGGGAAGCTGTAACTCTGTGAATTTATTTCACAGAACACAAAGAAGTTTCTCAGAAAGCTTCTTTCTCTTTGTTATCGGAGGATATTTCCGTTGGCCCTATAGTTTTCAAAGGGGTCCGAAATATCTGTTCTCAGATTCCACAGAAATAAGGCTAGCAAAGAGATCCACGAAATACAGATGTAAGTCTGTGAGATGAATTAACAGAACCCTAAGCAGTTTCTCAGAAAGCTTCTTTCCAGATTTTATCTGAGGATATTTCCGTTTTCACCATAGCCCTCTATGGGCTTCCAAATATAACTTTGCCATTTCCAAAAGAACTGTCTTAGTGAAAGTCTTCTTGAGGGTTAAGCTGTATCTCTGTGAGATGATTTCCCAGAACACAAAGAAGTTTCTCAGAAAGCTTCTTTCTCTTTGTTATCGGAGGATATTTCCTTTGGCCCTATAGTCTTCAAAAGGATCCGAAATATCTGTTCTCATATTCCACAGAAATAAGGCTAGCAAAGAGATCCACGAAATACAGATTTAACTCTGTGAGTGGAAGTCATACATCACAGAGCAGATTCTCAGAAAGCTTCATTCCAGATTTCATCTGAGGATATTTCCTTTTTCACCATTGCCCTCTACGGATTTCCAAATATCACTTTGCCAATTCCACAAGAACTGTCTTAGCGAAAGGCTTCCTGAGGGGAAAGCTGTAACTATGTGCGATGATTTCAAAGAACACAAAGAGGTTTCTCAGAAAGCCTCTTTCTCTTTGTTTTCGGAGGATATTTCCTTTGGCCCTATATTCTTCAAAGGGGTCCGAAATAACTCTTCTCAGATTCCACAGAAATAAGGCTAGCAAAGAGATCGACGAAATACAGATGTAACTCTGTGAGATGAATTAACAGAACACTAAGCAGTTTCTCAGAAAGCTTCTTTCCAGATTTCATCTGAGGATATTTCCTTTTTCACCATAGCCCTCTAAGGGCTTCCAAATATCACTTTGCCAATTTCACAAGATCTGTCTTAGCGAAAGGCTTCTTGAGGGGAAAGCTCTACCTCTGTGAGATGATTTCACAGAACACAAAAAGTTTCCCAGAAAGATTCTTTCTCTTTGTTATCGGAGGATATTTCCTTTGGCCCTATAGTCTTCAAAGGCATCCGAAATATCTGTTCTCAGATTCAACAGAGATAAGGCTAGCAAAGAGAACCAGGAAAAACAGATGTAACTCTGTGAGTGGAAGTCACACATCACAGAGCCGTTTCTCAGAAAGCTTCTTTCCAGATTTCATCTGAGGATATTTCCTTTTTCACCAAAGCCCTCTATGGGCTTCCAAATATCACTTTGACAATTCCACAAGAACAGTCTTAGCGAAAGGCTTCTTGAGGGGAAACCTGAAACTCTGTGAGATGATTTCACAGAACACAAAGAAGTTTCTCTAAAACCTTCTTTCTCTTTCTTATCGGAGGATATTTCCTTTGGCCCTATAGTCTTCAAAGGGGCCCGAAATATCTGTTCTCAGATTCCACAGAAAAAAGGCTAGCCAAGAGATCCACGAAATACAGATGTAACTCTGTGAGTGGAAGTCACACATCACAGAGCAGTTTCCCACAAAGCTTCTTTCCAGATTTCATATGAGGATATTTCCTTTTTCACCGTAGCCCTCTATGGGCTTCCAAATATCACTTTGCCAATTCCACAAAAACTGTCTTAACGAAAGGCTTCTTGAGGAGAATGCTGTAACTCTGTGAGATGATTTCATAGAACACAAAGAAGTTTCTCAGAAAGCTTCTTTCTCTTTGTTATCGGAGGATATTTCCTTTGGCCCTATAGTCTTCAAGGGATCCGAAATATCTGTTCTCAGATTCCACAGAAATAAGGCTAGCAAAGAAATCCACGAGATACAGATGTAACTCTGTGAGTGGAAGTCACACATCACAGAGCAGTTTCCCAGAAAGCTTCTTTCCAGATTTCATCTTAGGATATTTCCTTTTTCACCATAGCCCTCCATGGGCTTCCAAATATCCGTTTGCCAATTCCACAAGAACTGTCTTAGGGAAAGGCTTCTTGAGGGGAAAGCTGTAACTCTGTGAGATGATTTCACAGAACACAAAGAAGTTTCTCCGAAAGCTTCTTCCTCTCTGTTATCGGAGGATATTTCCTTTGGCCCTATAGACTTCAAAGTGATCCCAAATATCAGTTCTCAGATTCCACAGAAATAAGGCTAGCAAAGATATCAGTGAAATACAGATGTAACTCTGTGAGATGTATTAACAGAAGACTAAGCTGTTTCTCAGAAAGCTTCTTTCCAGATTTCATCTGAGGATATTTCCTTTTTCACCATAGCCCTCTATGGGCTTCTAAATATCACTTTGCCAATTCCACAAGAACTGTCTTAGCGAAAGGCTTCTTGAGGGGAAAGCTGTAACTCTGTGAATTTGTTTCACAGAACACAAAGATGTTTCTCAGAAAGCTTCTTTCTCTTTGTTATCGGAGGATATTTCCTTTGGCCCTATAGTCTTCAAAGGGATCCGAAATATCTGTTCTCAGATTCCACAGAAATAAGGCTAACAAAGAGATCCACGAAATACAGATGTAACTCTGTGAGTGGAAGTCACACAGCACAGAGCAGCTTCTCAGAAAGCTTCTTTCCAGATTTCATCTGAGGATATTTCCTTTTTCACCATAGGCTTCTATGGGCTTCCAAATGTCACTTTGCCAATTCCACAAGAACTGTCTTAGAGAAAGGTTTCCTGAGGTGAAAGCTGAAACTCTGTGAGATGATTTCACAGAACACAAAGAAGTTTCTCAGAAAGCTTCTTTTTTTTGTTATCGGAGGATATTTCCCTTTGCCCTATAGTCTTCAAAGGGTTCCGAAATATCTGTTCTCAGATTCCACAGAAATAAGGCCAGCAAACAGATCCACGAAATACAGATGTAACTCTGTGGGATGAATTAACAGAACACTAAGCAGTTTCTCAGAAAGCTTCTTTCCAGATTTCAACTGAGGATATTTCCGTTTTCACCATAGCCCTCTATGGGCTTCCAAATATCACTTTGCCATTTCCAAAAGAACTGTCTTAGCGAAAGGCTTCTTGAGGGGAAGCTGTACCTCTGTGAGATGATTTCACAGAACACAAAGAAGTTTCTCAGAAAGCTTCTTTCTCTTTGTTATCGGAGGATATTTCCTTAGGCCCTATAGTCTTCAAAAGGATCCGAAATATCTGTTCTCATATTCCACAGAAATAAGGCTAGCAAAGAGATCCACGAAATACAGATGTAACTCTGTGAGTGGAAGTCATACATCACAGAGCAGATTCTCAGAAAGCTTCTTTCCAGATTTCATCTGAGGATATTTCCTTTTTCACCATAGCCCTCTATGGATTTCCAAATATCACTTTGCCAATTCCACAAGAACTGTCTTAGCGAAAGGCTTCCTGAGGGGAAAGCTGTAACTATGTGCGATGATTTCAAAGAACACAAAGAGGTTTCTCAGAAAGCCTCTTTCTCTTTTTTATCGGAGGATATTTCCTTTGGCCCTATAGTCTTCAAAGGAATCCGAAATATCTGTTCTCAGATTCCACAGAAATAAGGCTAGCAAAGAGATCCACGAAATACTGATGTAACTCTGTGAGATGAATTAACAGAACACAAAGCAGTTTCTCAGAAAGCTTCTTTCCTGATTTTATCTGAGGATATTTCCTTTTTCACCATAGCCCTCTATGGGCTTCCAATTATCAATTTGGCAATTCCACCAGAATTTTCTTAGCGAAAGGCTTCTTGAGGGGAATGCTGTAACTCTGTGAGATGAATTCACAGAACACAAACAAGTTTCTCAGAAAGCTTCTTTCTCTTTGTGATCGGAGGATATTTCCTTTGGCCCTATAATCTTCAAAGTGATCCCAAATATCACTTCTCAGATTCCACAGAAATAAGGCTAGCAAAGATATCCATGAAATACAGATATAACTCTGTGAGATGAATTAACAGAAGACTAAGCAGTTTCTCAGAAAGCTTCTTTCCAGATTTGTTTCTGAGGATATTTCCTTTTTCACCATAGCCCTCCAGGGGCTTCCAAATATCACTTTGCCAATTCCACGAGAACTGTCTTAGCGAAAGGCTTCTTGAGGGGAAAGCTCTAACTCTGTGAGATGATTTCACAGAACACAAAGAAGTTTCTCAGAAAGCTTATTTCTCTTTGTTAACGGATGATATTTACTTTGGACATATAGTCTTCAAGGAATCCGAAATATCTGTTCTCAGATTCCACAGAAATAAGGCTAGCAAAGAGATCCACGAAATACAGATGTAACTCTGTGAGTGGAAGTCACACATCACAGAGCCGTTTCTCAGAAAATTTCTTTCCAGATTTTATATGAGGATATTTCCTTCTTCACCACAGCCGTCTATGGGCTTCCAAATATCACTTTGCCAATTCCACGAGAACTGTCTTAGCTAAAGGCTTCTTGAGGGGAAATCTGTAACTCTGTGAGATGATTTCGCAGAACACAAAGAAGTTTCTCAGAAAGCTTCTTTCTCTTGTTTTCGGAGGATATTTCCTTTGGCCCTATACTCTTCAAAGGGATCCGAAATATCTGTTCTCAGATTTCACAGAAATAAGGCTAGCAAAGAGATCCACGAAATACAGATGTAACTCTGTGAGATGAACCAACAGAACACTAAGCAGTTTCTCACAAAGCTTCTTTCCATATTCCTTCTGAGGATATTTCGTTTTTCACCACAGTCCTCTATGGGCCTCCAAATATCACTTTGCTAATTCCACGAGAACTGTCTTAGCGAAAGTCTTCTTGAGAGGAAATCTGTAACTCTGTGAAATGATGTCGCCGAACACAAAGAAGTTTCTCAGAAAGCTTCTTTCTCTTGTTATCGGAGGATATTTCCTTTGGCCCTATAGTCTTCAAAGGGATCCGAAATATCTGTTCTCAGATTCCACAGAAATAAGGCTAGCAAAGAGATCCACGAAATACAGATGTAACTCTGTGAGTGGAAGTCACACATCACAGAGCAGTTTCTCAGAAAGCTTCTTTCCAGATTTCATCTGAGGATATTTCCTTTTTCACCATAGCACTCCATGGGCTTCCAAATATCACTTTGCCAATTCCACAAGAACTGTCTTAGCGAAAGGCTTCTTGAGGGGAAACCTGTAACTCTGTGAGATGATTTCACAGAACACAAAGAAGTTTCTCATAAAGCTTCTTTCTCTTTGTTATCGGAGGATATTTCCTTTGGCCCTATAGACTTCAAAGGTATCCGAAATATCTGTTCTCAGATTCCACAGAAATAAGGCTAGCAAAGAGATCCACGAAATACAGATGTAACTATGTGAGTGGAAGTCACACATCACAGAGCAGTTTCTCAGAAAGCTTCTTTCCAGATTTCATCTGAGGATATTACATTTTTCACCATAGCCCTCTATGGGCTTCCAAATATCACTTTGCCAATTCCACAAGAATTGTCTTGGTGAAAGGCTTCTTGAGGGGAAAGTTGAAACTCTGTGAGATGATTTCACAGAACACAAAGAAGTTTCTCAGAAAGCTTCTTTCTCTTTGTTATCAGAGGATATTTCCCTTTGCCGTGTAGTCTTCAAAGGGATCCGAAATATCTGTTCTCAGATTCCACAGAAATAAGGCTAGCAAAGAGATCCATGAAATACACATTTAACTCTGTGAGATGAATTAACAGAACACTAAGCAGTTTCGCAGAAAGCTTCTTTCCAGATTTCATCTGAGGATATTTCCTTTTTCACCATAGCCCTCTATGGGCTACCAAATAAAACTTTGCCATTTCCAAAAGAACTGTCTTAGCGAAACGCTTCTTGAGGGGAAAGCTGTACATCTGTGAGATGATTTCACAAAACACAAAGAAGTTTCTCAGAAAGCTTCTTTCTCTTTGTTATCGGAGGATATTTCCTTTGGCCCTATAATCTTCAAAAGGATCCGAAATATCTGTTCTCAGATTCCACAGAAGTAAGGCTAGCAAAGAGATCGACGAAATACAGATGTAACTCTGTGAGTGGAAGTCACACATCACAGAGTAGTTTCTCAGAAAGCTTCTTTCCAGATTTCATCTGAGGATACTTACTTTTCCACCATAGCCCTCTATGGGCTTCCAAATATCACCTTGCCAATACCACAAGAACTGTCTTAGCGAAAGGCTTCCTGAGGAGAAACCTGTAACTCTGTGAGATGATTTCAAAGAACACAAAGAAATTTCTCAGAAAGCTTCTTTGTCTTTGTTATCAGAGGATATTTCCTTTGGCCCTATAGTCTTCAAAGGGATCCGAAATATCTGTTCTCAGATTCCACAGAAGTAAGGCTAGCAAAGAGATGGACGAAATACAGATGTAACGCTGTGAGTGGAAGTCGCACATCACAGAGCAGTTTCTCAGAAAGCTTCTTTCCAGATTTCATCTGAGTATATTTCCTTTTTCACCATAGCCCTCTAGGGGCTTCCAAATATCACTTTGCCAATTCCACAAGAACTGTCTTAGCGAAAGGCTTCTTGAGGGCAAAGCTGTAACTCTGTGAGATGATTTCACAGAACACAAAGAAGATTCTCAGAAAGCTTCTTTCTCTTTGTTATCGGAGGATATTTCCTTTGGCCCTATAGTCTTCAAAGGGATCCGAAATATCTGTTCCCAGATTCCACAGAAATAAGGAGAGCAAGGAGATCCACGAAATACAGATGTAACTCTGTGAGATGAACTAACAGAACACTAAGCAGTTTCTCAGAAAGCTTCTTTCCACATTTCATCTGAGGATATTTCCTTTTTCACCATATCCCTCTATGGGCTTCCAAATATCACTTTGGCAATTCCGCCAGGACTGTCTTAGCGAAAGGCTTCTTGAGGGAAAAGCTGTAACTCTGTGAGATGATTTCACAGAACACAAAGAAGTTTCTCAGAAAGCTTCTTTCTCTTTGTTATCGGATGATATTTCCTTTGGCCCTATAGTCCTCAAAGTGATCCCAAATATCAGTTCTCAGATTCCACAGAAATAAGGCTAGCAAAGAGATCCACGAAATACAGATGTAACTATGTGAGTGGAAGTCACACATCACAGAGCAGTTTCTCAGGAAGCTTCTTTCCAGATTTCATCTGAGGATATTTCATTTTTCACCATAGCCCTCTATGGGCTTCCAAATATCACTTTGCCAATTCCACAAGAAATGTCTTGGCGAAAGGCTTCTTGAGGGGAAAGCTGAAACTCTGTGAGATGATTTCACAGAACACAGAGAAGTTTCTCAAAAAGCTTCTTTCTCTTTGTTATCAGAGGATATTTCCCTTGGCCGTGTAGTCTTCAAAGGGGTCCGAAATATCTGTTCTCAGATTCCACAGAAATAAGGCTAGCAAAGAGATCCACGAAATACACATTTAACTCTGTGAGATGAATTAACAGAACACTAAGCAGTTTCTCAGAAAGCTTCTTTCCAGATTTCATCTGAGGATATTTCCTTTTCCACCATAGCCCTCTATGGGCTTCCAAATAAAACTTTTCCATTTCCAAAAGAACTCTCTTCGCGAAACGCTTCTTGAGGGGAAAGCTGTACATCTGTGAGATGATTTCACAAAACAAAAAGAAGTTTCTCAGAAAGCTTCTTTCTCTTTGTTATCGGAGGATAATTCCTTTGGCCCTATAATCTTCAAAAGGATCCGAAATATCTGTACTCAGATTCCACAGAAGTAATTCTAGCAAAGAGATCCACGAAATACAGATGTAACTCTGTGAGTGGAAGTCACACATCACAGAGTAGTTTCTCAGAAAGCTTCTTTCCAGATTTCATCTGAGGATACTACCTTTTCCACCATAGCCCTCTATGGGCTTCCAAATATCACTTTGCCAATACCTCAAGAACTGTCTTAGCGAAAGACTTCCTGAGGAGAAAGCTGTAACTCTGTGAGATGATTTCAAAGAACACAAAGAAGTTTCTCAGAAAGCTTCTTTGTCTTTGTTATCAGAGGATATTTCCTTTGGCCCTATAGTCTTCAAAGGGATCCGAAATATCTGTTCTCAGATTCCACAGAAGTAAGGCTAGCAAAGAGATGGACGAAATACAGATGTAACTCTGTGAGTGGAAGTCGCACATCACAGAGCAGTTTCTCAGAAGGCTTCTTTCCAGATTTCATCTGAGTATATTTCCTTTTTCACCATAGCCCTCTAGGGGCTTCCAAATATCACTTTGCCAATTCCACAAGAACTGTCTTAGCGAAAGGCTTCTTGAGGGCAAAGCTGTAACTCTGTGAGATGATTTCACAGAACACAAAGAAGATTCTCAGAAAGCTTTTTTCTCTTTGTTATCGGAGGATATTTCCTTTGGCCCTATAGTCTTCAAAGGGATCCGAAATATCTGTTCTCAGATTCCACAGAAATAAGGCTAGCAAAGAGATCCACGAAATACAGATGTAACTCTGTGAGATGAATTAACAGAACACTAAGCAGTTTCTCAGAAAGCTTCTTTCTAGATTTCATCTGAGGATATTTCCTTTTTCACCATATCCCTCTATGGGCTTCCAAATATCACTTTGGCAATTCCGCCAGAACTGTCTTAGCGAAAGGCTTCTTGAGTGGAAAGCTGTAACTCTGTGAGATGATTTCACAGAACACAAAGAAGTTTCTCAGAAAGCTTCTTTCTCTTTGTTATCGGAGGATATTTCCTTTGGCCCTATAGTCTTCAAAGTGATCCCAAATATCAGTTCTCAGATTCCACAGAAATAAGGCTAGCAAAGATATCCATGAAATACAGATGTAACTCTTTGAGTGGAAGTCACACATCACAGAGCAGTTTCTCAGAAAGCTTCTTTCCAGATTTCATCTGAGGATATTTCCTTTTTCACCATAGCCCTCTATGGGCTTCCAAATATCACTTTGCCAATTCCACAAGAACTGTCTTAGTGAAAGGTTTCTTGAGGTGAAACCTGTAACTGTGTGATGATTTCACAGAACACAAAGAGGTTTCTCAGAAAGCTTCTTTCTCTTTGTTATAGGAGGATATTTCCCCTGGCCTATAGTCTTCAAAGGGATCCGAAATATCTGTTCTCAGATTCCACAGAAGTAAGGCTAACAAAGAGATGGACAAAATACAGATGTTACTCTGTGAGTGGAAGTCGCATATCACAGAGCAGTTTCTCAGAAAGCTTCTTTCCAGATTTCATCTGAGGATATTTCCTTTTTCACCATAGCCCTATAGGGGCTTCCAAATATCACTTTGCCAATTCCACAAAAACTGTCTTAGTGAAAGGCTTCTTGAGGGCAAAGCTGTAACTCTGTGAGATGATTTCACAGAACACAAAGAAGTTTCTCAGAAAGCTTCTGTCTCTTTGTTATCGGAGGACATTTCCTGTGGCCCTGTAGTCTTCAAAGGGATCCAAAATATCTGTTCTCAGATTCCACAGAAATAAGGCTAGCAAAGAGATCCACGAAATACAGATGTAACTCTGTGAGATGAATTAACAGAACACTAAGCAGTTTCTCAGAAAGCTTCTTTCCAGATTTCATCTGAGGATATTTCCTCTTTCACCATATCCCTCTATGGGTTTCCAAATATCACTTTGGCAATTCCGCCAAAACTGTCTTAGCGAAAGGCGTCTTGAGGGGAAACCTGTAACTCTGTGAGATGACTTCACAGAACACAAAGAAGTTCCTCAGAAATCTTCTTTCTCTTTGTTATCGGAGGATATTTCCTTTGGCCCTATAGTCTTCAAAGTGATCCCAAATATCAGTTCTCAGATTCCACAGAAATAAGGCTAGCAACGATATCCATGAAATACTGATGTAACTCTGTGATATGAATTAACAGAAGACTAAGCAGTTTCTCAGAAAGGTTCTTTTCAGATTTCATCTGAGGATATTTCCTTTTTCACCATAGCCCTCTATGGGCTTCCAAATATCACTTTGCCAATTCCACAAGAACTATCTTAGCGAAAGGATTCTTGAGGGGAAATCTGTGACTCTGTGAGATGATTTCGCAGAACACAAAGAAGTTTCTCAGAAAGCTTCTTTCTCTTGTTATCGGAGTATATTTCCTTTGGCCCTATAGTCTTCAAAGGGATGCGAAATATCTGTTCTCAGATTCCACAGAAAGAAGGCTAGTAAAAAGATCCACGATATACAGACGTAACTGTGTGAGTGGAAGTCACACATCACAGAGCAATTTCTCAGAAAGCTTCTTTCCAGATTTCATCTGAGGATATTTCCTTTTTCACCATAGCCCTCTATGGGCTTCCAAATATCATTTTGCCAATTCCACAAGAACTGTCTTAGCGAAAGGCTTCTTGAGGTGAAACCTGTAACTGTGTGATGATTTCACAGAACACAAAGAAGTTTCTCAGAAAGCTTCTTTCTCTTTGTTATCGGAGGATATTTCCTTTGGCCCTATAGTCTTCAAAGGGATCCCAAATATCTGTTCTCAGATTTCACAGAAATAAGGCTAGCAAAGCGATCCACGAAATACAGATGTAACTCTGTGAGATGAACCAACAGAACAATAAGCAGTTTCTCACAAAGCTTCTTTCCATATTTCTTCTGAGGATATTTCGTTTTTCACCACAGTCCTCTATGGACCTCCAAATATCACTTTGCTAATTCCACGAGAACTGTCTTAGCGAAAGTCTTCTTGAGGGGAAATCTGTAACTCTGTGAAATGATGTCGCCGAACACAAAGAAGTTTCTCAGAAAGCTTCTTTCTCTTGTTATCGGAGGATATTTCCTTTGGCCCTATAGTCTTCAAAGGGATCCGAAATATCTGTTCTCAGATTCCACAGAAATAAGGCTAGCAAAGAGATCCACGAAATACAGATGTAACTCTGTGAGTGGAAGTCACACATCACAGAGCAGTTTCTCAGGAAGCTTCTTTCCAGATTTCATCTGAGGATATTTCATTTTTCACCATAGCCCTCTATGGGCTTCCAAATATCACTTTGCCAAGTCCACAAGAACTGTCTTGGCGAAAGGCTTCTTGAGGGGAAAGCTGAAACTCTGTGAGATGATTTCACAGAACACAAAGAGGTTTCTCAAAAAGCTTCTTTCTCTTTGTTATCAGAGGATATTTCCCTTGGCCGTAAAGTCTTCAAAGGGGTCCGAAATATCTGTTCTCAGATTCCACAGAAATAAGGCTAGAAAAGAGATCCAGGAAATACACATGTAACTCTGTGAGATGAATTAACAGAACACTAAGCAGTTTCTCAGAAAGCTTCTTTCCAGATTTCATCTGAGGATATTTCCTTTTTCACCATAGCCCTCTAAGGGCTTCCAAATATCACTTTGGCAATTCCGCCAGAACTGTCTTAGCGAAACCCTTCTTGAGGGGAAAGCTGTAACTCTGTGAGATGATTTCACAGAACACAAAGAAGTTTCTCAGAAAGCTTCTTTCTCTTTGTTATAGGAGGATATTTCCTTTGGCCCTATAGTCTTCAAAGTGATCCCAAATATCAGTTCTCAGATTCCACAGAAATAAGGCTAGCAAAGATATCCATGAAATACAGATGTAACTCTGTGAGTGGAAGTCACACATCACAGAGCAGTTTCTCAGGAAGCTTCTTTCCAGATTTCATCTGAGGATATTTCATTTTTCACCATAGCCCTCTATGGGCTTCCAAATATCACTTTGCCAATTCCACAAGAACTGTCTTAGCGAAAGGCTTCTTGAGGGGAAAGCTGAAACTCTGTGAGATGATTTCACAGAACACAAAGAGGTTTCTCAAAAAGCTTCTTTCTCTTTGTTATCAGAGGATATTTCCCTTGGCCGTATAGTCTTCAAAGGGGTCCGAAATATCTGTTCTCAGATTCCACAGAAATAAGGCTAGCAAAGAGATCCAGGAAATACACATGTAACTCTGTGAGATGAATTAAGAGAACACTAAGCAGTTTCTCAGAAAGCTTCTTTCCAGATTTCATCTGAGGATATTTCCTTTTTCACCATAGCCCTCTATGGGCTTCCAAATAAAACTTTGCCATTTCCAAAAGAACTGTCTTAGCGAAACGCTTCTTGAGGGGAAAGCTGTAACTCTGTGAGATGATTTCACAGAACACAAAGAAGTTTCTCAGAAAGCTTATTTCTCTTTGTTAACGGATGATATTTACTTTGGACATATAGTCTTCAAGGGATCCGAAATATCTGTTCTCAGATTCCACAGAAGTAAGGCTAGCAAAGACATCCATGAAATACAGATGTAACTCTGTGAGTGGAAGTCACACATCACAGAGCAGTTTCTCAGGAAGCTTCTTTCCAGATTTAATCTGAGGATATTTCCTTTTTCACCTTAGCCCTCTATGAGCTTCCAAATATCACTTTGCCAATTCCACAAGAACTGTCTTAGTGAAAGGATTCTTGAGGTGAAACCTGTAACTGTGTGATGATTTCACAGAAAACAAAGAATTTTCTCAGAAAGATTCTTTCTCTTTGTTATAGGAGGATATTTCTTTTGGCCCTATAGTCTTCAAAGGGATCCGAAATATCTGTTCTCAGATTCCACAGAAATAAGGCTAGCAAAGAGATCCACGAAATACAGATGTAACTCTGTGAGATGAATTAACAGAACACTAAGCAGTTTCTCAGAAAGCTTCTTTCCAGATTTCATCTGAGGATATTTCCTTTTTCACCATATCCCTCTATGTGCTTCCAAATATCAATTTGGCAATTCCGCCAGAACTGTCTTAGCGAAAGACTTCTTGAGGGGAAAGCTGTAACTCTGTGAGATGGTTTCACAGAACACAAAGAAGTTTCTCAGAATGCTTCTTTCTCTTTGTTATCGGGGGATATTTCCTTTGGCCCTATAGTCTTCAAAGTGATCCCAAATATCAGTTCTCAGATTCCACAGAAATAAGGCTAGCAAAGATATCCATGAAATACAGATGTACTGTGTGAGTGGAAGTCACACATCACAGAGCACTTTCTCAGAAAGCTTCTTTCCAGATTTCATCTGAGGATATTTCCTTTTTCACCATAGCCCTCTATGGGCTTCCAAATATCACTTTACCAATTCCACAAGAACTGTCTTAGTGAAAGGATTCTTGAGTTGAAACCTGTAACTGAGTTATGATTTCACAGAACACAAAGAAGTTTCTCAGAAAGCTTCTTTGTCTTTGTTATCAGAGGATATTTCCTTTGGCCCTATAGTCTTCAAAGGAATCCGAAATATCTGTTCTCAGATTCCACAGAAATAAGGCTAGCAAAGAGATCCACGAAATACTGATGTAACTCTGTGAGATGAATTAACAGAACACAAAGCAGTTTCTCAGAAAGCTTCTTTCCTGATTTTATCTGAGGATATTTCCTTTTTCACCATAGCCCTCTATGGGCTTCCAATTATCAATTTGGCAATTCCACCAGAATTTTCTTAGCGAAAGGCTTCTTGAGGGGAATGCTGTAACTCTGTGAGATGAATTCACAGAACACAAACAAGTTTCTCAGAAAGCTTCTTTCTCTTTGTGATCGGAGGATATTTCCTTTGGCCCTATAATCTTCAAATTGATCCCAAATATCACTTCTCAGATTCCACAGAAATAAGGCTAGCAAAGATATCCATGAAATACAGATATAACTCTGTGAGATGAATTAACAGAAGACTAAGCAGTTTCTCAGAAAGCTTCTTTCCAGATTTGTTTCTGAGGATATTTCCTTTTTCACCATAGCCCTCCAGGGGCTTCCAAATATCACTTTGCCAATTCCACGAGAACTGTCTTAGCGAAAGGCTTCTTGAGGGGAAAGCTCTAACTCTGTGAGATGATTTCACAGAACACAAAGAAGTTTCTCAGAAAGCTTATTTCTCTTTGTTAACGGATGATATTTACTTTGGACATATAGTCTTCAAGGAATCCGAAATATCTGTTCTCAGATTCCACAGAAATAAGGCTAGCAAAGAGATCCACGAAATACAGATGTAACTCTGTGAGTGGAAGTCACACATCACAGAGCCGTTTCTCAGAAAATTTCTTTCCAGATTTTATATGAGGATATTTCCTTCTTCACCACAGCCGTCTATGGGCTTCCAAATATCACTTTGCCAATTCCACGAGAACTGTCTTAGCTAAAGGCTTCTTGAGGGGAAATCTGTAACTCTGTGAGATGATTTCGCAGAACACAAAGAAGTTTCTCAGAAAGCTTCTTTCTCTTGTTTTCGGAGGATATTTCCTTTGGCCCTATACTCTTCAAAGGGATCCGAAATATCTGTTCTCAGATTTCACAGAAATAAGGCTAGCAAAGAGATCCACGAAATACAGATGTAACTCTGTGAGATGAACCAACAGAACACTAAGCAGTTTCTCACAAAGCTTCTTTCCATATTCCTTCTGAGGATATTTCGTTTTTCACCACAGTCCTCTATGGGCCTCCAAATATCACTTTGCTAATTCCACGAGAACTGTCTTAGCGAAAGTCTTCTTGAGAGGAAATCTGTAACTCTGTGAAATGATGTCGCCGAACACAAAGAAGTTTCTCAGAAAGCTTCTTTCTCTTGTTATCGGAGGATATTTCCTTTGGCCCTATAGTCTTCAAAGGGATCCGAAATATCTGTTCTCAGATTCCACAGAAATAAGGCTAGCAAAGAGATCCACGAAATACAGATGTAACTCTGTGAGTGGAAGTCACACATCACAGAGCAGTTTCTCAGAAAGCTTCTTTCCAGATTTCATCTGAGGATATTTCCTTTTTCACCATAGCACTCCATGGGCTTCCAAATATCACTTTGCCAATTCCACAAGAACTGTCTTAGCGAAAGGCTTCTTGAGGGGAAACCTGTAACTCTGTGAGATGATTTCACAGAACACAAAGAAGTTTCTCATAAAGCTTCTTTCTCTTTGTTATCGGAGGATATTTCCTTTGGCCCTATAGACTTCAAAGGTATCCGAAATATCTGTTCTCAGATTCCACAGAAATAAGGCTAGCAAAGAGATCCACGAAATACAGATGTAACTATGTGAGTGGAAGTCACACATCACAGAGCAGTTTCTCAGAAAGCTTCTTTCCAGATTTCATCTGAGGATATTACATTTTTCACCATAGCCCTCTATGGGCTTCCAAATATCACTTTGCCAATTCCACAAGAATTGTCTTGGTGAAAGGCTTCTTGAGGGGAAAGTTGAAACTCTGTGAGATGATTTCACAGAACACAAAGAAGTTTCTCAGAAAGCTTCTTTCTCTTTGTTATCAGAGGATATTTCCCTTTGCCGTGTAGTCTTCAAAGGGATCCGAAATATCTGTTCTCAGATTCCACAGAAATAAGGCTAGCAAAGAGATCCATGAAATACACATTTAACTCTGTGAGATGAATTAACAGAACACTAAGCAGTTTCGCAGAAAGCTTCTTTCCAGATTTCATCTGAGGATATTTCCTTTTTCACCATAGCCCTCTATGGGCTACCAAATAAAACTTTGCCATTTCCAAAAGAACTGTCTTAGCGAAACGCTTCTTGAGGGGAAAGCTGTACATCTGTGAGATGATTTCACAAAACACAAAGAAGTTTCTCAGAAAGCTTCTTTCTCTTTGTTATCGGAGGATATTTCCTTTGGCCCTATAATCTTCAAAAGGATCCGAAATATCTGTTCTCAGATTCCACAGAAGTAAGGCTAGCAAAGAGATCGACGAAATACAGATGTAACTCTGTGAGTGGAAGTCACACATCACAGAGTAGTTTCTCAGAAAGCTTCTTTCCAGATTTCATCTGAGGATACTTACTTTTCCACCATAGCCCTCTATGGGCTTCCAAATATCACCTTGCCAATACCACAAGAACTGTCTTAGGAAAGGCTTCCTGAGGAGAAACCTGTAACTCTGTGAGATGATTTCAAAGAACACAAAGAAATTTCTCAGAAAGCTTCTTTGTCTTTGTTATCAGAGGATATTTCCTTTGGCCCTATAGTCTTCAAAGGGATCCGAAATATCTGTTCTCAGATTCCACAGAAGTAAGGCTAGCAAAGAGATGGACGAAATACAGATGTAACGCTGTGAGTGGAAGTCGCACATCACAGAGCAGTTTCTCAGAAAGCTTCTTTCCAGATTTCATCTGAGTATATTTCCTTTTTCACCATAGCCCTCTAGGGGCTTCCAAATATCACTTTGCCAATTCCACAAGAACTGTCTTAGCGAAAGGCTTCTTGAGGGCAAAGCTGTAACTCTGTGAGATGATTTCACAGAACACAAAGAAGATTCTCAGAAAGCTTCTTTCTCTTTGTTATCGGAGGATATTTCCTTTGGCCCTATAGTCTTCAAAGGGATCCGAAATATCTGTTCCCAGATTCCACAGAAATAAGGAGAGCAAAGAGATCCACGAAATACAGATGTAACTCTGTGAGATGAACTAACAGAACACTAAGCAGTTTCTCAGAAAGCTTCTTTCCACATTTCATCTGAGGATATTTCCTTTTTCACCATATCCCTCTATGGGCTTCCAAATATCACTTTGGCAATTCCGCCAGGACTGTCTTAGCGAAAGGCTTCTTGAGGGAAAAGCTGTAACTCTGTGAGATGATTTCACAGAACACAAAGAAGTTTCTCAGAAAGCTTCTTTCTCTTTGTTATCGGATGATATTTCCTTTGGCCCTATAGTCCTCAAAGTGATCCCAAATATCAGTTCTCAGATTCCACAGAAATAAGGCTAGCAAAGAGATCCACGAAATACAGATGTAACTATGTGAGTGGAAGTCACACATCACAGAGCAGTTTCTCAGGAAGCTTCTTTCCAGATTTCATCTGAGGATATTTCATTTTTCACCATAGCCCTCTATGGGCTTCCAAATATCACTTTGCCAATACCACAAGAAATGTCTTGGCGAAAGGCTTCTTGAGGGGAAAGCTGAAACTCTGTGAGATGATTTCACAGAACACAGAGAAGTTTCTCAAAAAGCTTCTTTCTCTTTGTTATCAGAGGATATTTCCCTTGGCCGTGTAGTCTTCAAAGGGGTCCGAAATATCTGTTCTCAGATTCCACAGAAATAAGGCTAGCAAAGAGATCCACGAAATACACATTTAACTCTGTGAGATGAATTAACAGAACACTAAGCAGTTTCTCAGAAAGCTTCTTTCCAGATTTCATCTGAGGATATTTCCTTTTCCACCATAGCCCTCTATGGGCTTCCAAATAAAACTTTTCCATTTCCAAAAGAACTCTCTTCGCGAAACGCTTCTTGAGGGGAAAGCTGTACATCTGTGAGATGATTTCACAAAACAAAAAGAAGTTTCTCAGAAAGCTTCTTTCTCTTTGTTATCGGAGGATATTTCCTTTGGCCCTATAATCTTCAAAAGGATCCGAAATATCTGTACTCAGATTCCACAGAAGTAATTCTAGCAAAGAGATCGACGAAATACAGATGTAACTCTGTGAGTGGAAGTCACACATCACAGAGTAGTTTCTCAGAAAGCTTCTTTCCAGATTTCATCTGAGGATACTACCTTTTCCACCATAGCCCTCTATGGGCTTCCAAATATCACTTTGCCAATACCACAAGAACTGTCTTAGCGAAAGACTTCCTGAGGAGAAAGCTGTAACTCTGTGAGATGATTTCAAAGAACACAAAGAAGTTTCTCAGAAAGCTTCTTTGTCTTTGTTATCAGAGGATATTTCCTTTGGCCCTATAGTCTTCAAAGGGATCCGAAATATCTGTTCTCAGATTCCACAGAAGTAAGGCTAGCAAAGAGATGGACGAAATACAGATGTAACTCTGTGAGTGGAAGTCGCACATCACAGAGCAGTTTCTCAGAAGGCTTCTTTCCAGATTTCATCTGAGTATATTTCCTTTTTCACCATAGCCCTCTAGGGGCTTCCAAATATCACTTTGCCAATTCCACAAGAACTGTCTTAGCGAAAGGCTTCTTGAGGGCAAAGCTGTAACTCTGTGAGATGATTTCACAGAACACAAAGAAGATTCTCAGAAAGCTTTTTTCTCTTTGTTATCGGAGGATATTTCCTTTGGCCCTATAGTCTTCAAAGGGATCCGAAATATCTGTTCTCAGATTCCACAGAAATAAGGCTAGCAAAGAGATCCACGAAATACAGATGTAACTCTGTGAGATGAATTAACAGAACACTAAGCAGTTTCTCAGAAAGCTTCTTTCTAGATTTCATCTGAGGATATTTCCTTTTTCACCATATCCCTCTATGGGCTTCCAAATATCACTTTGGCAATTCCGCCAGAACTGTCTTAGCGAAAGGCTTCTTGAGTGGAAAGCTGTAACTCTGTGAGATGATTTCACAGAACACAAAGAAGTTTCTCAGAAAGCTTCTTTCTCTTTGTTATCGGAGGATATTTCCTTTGGCCCTATAGTCTTCAAAGTGATCCCAAATATCAGTTCTCAGATTCCACAGAAATAAGGCTAGCAAAGATATCCATGAAATACAGATGTAACTCTTTGAGTGGAAGTCACACATCACAGAGCAGTTTCTCAGAAAGCTTCTTTCCAGATTTCATCTGAGGATATTTCCTTTTTCACCATAGCCCTCTATGGGCTTCCAAATATCACTTTGCCAATTCCACAAGAACTGTCTTAGTGAAAGGTTTCTTGAGGTGAAACCTGTAACTGTGTGATGATTTCACAGAACACAAAGAGGTTTCTCAGAAAGCTTCTTTCTCTTTGTTATAGGAGGATATTTCCCCTGGCCTATAGTCTTCAAAGGGATCCGAAATATCTGTTCTCAGATTCCACAGAAGTAAGGCTAACAAAGAGATGGACAAAATACAGATGTTACTCTGTGAGTGGAAGTCGCACATCACAGAGCAGTTTCTCAGAAAGCTTCTTTCCAGATTTCATCTGAGGATATTTCCTTTTTCACCATAGCCCTATAGGGGCTTCCAAATATCACTTTGCCAATTCCACAAAAACTGTCTTAGTGAAAGGCTTCTTGAGGGCAAAGCTGTAACTCTGTGAGATGATTTCACAGAACACAAAGAAGTTTCTCAGAAAGCTTCTGTCTCTTTGTTATCGGAGGACATTTCCTGTGGCCCTGTAGTCTTCAAAGGGATCCAAAATATCTGTTCTCAGATTCCACAGAAATAAGGCTAGCAAAGAGATCCACGAAATACAGATGTAACTCTGTGAGATGAATTAACAGAACACTAAGCAGTTTCTCAGAAAGCTTCTTTCCAGATTTCATCTGAGGATATTTCCTCTTTCACCATATCCCTCTATGGGTTTCCAAATATCACTTTGGCAATTCCGCCAAAACTGTCTTAGCGAAAGGCGTCTTGAGGGGAAACCTGTAACTCTGTGAGATGACTTCACAGAACACAAAGAAGTTCCTCAGAAATCTTCTTTCTCTTTGTTATCGGAGGATATTTCCTTTGGCCCTATAGTCTTCAAAGTGATCCCAAATATCAGTTCTCAGATTCCACAGAAATAAGGCTAGCAACGATATCCATGAAATACTGATGTAACTCTTTGATATGAATTAACAGAAGACTAAGCAGTTTCTCAGAAAGGTTCTTTTCAGATTTCATCTGAGGATATTTCCTTTTTCACCATAGCCCTCTATGGGCTTCCAAATATCACTTTGCCAATTCCACAAGAACTATCTTAGCGAAAGGATTCTTGAGGGGAAATCTGTGACTCTGTGAGATGATTTCGCAGAACACAAAGAAGTTTCTCAGAAAGCTTCTTTCTCTTGTTATCGGAGTATATTTCCTTTGGCCCTATAGTCTTCAAAGGGATGCGAAATATCTGTTCTCAGATTCCACAGAAAGAAGGCTAGTAAAAAGATCCACGAAATACAGACGTAACTGTGTGAGTGGAAGTCACACATCACAGAGCAATTTCTCAGAAAGCTTCTTTCCAGATTTCATCTGAGGATATTTCCTTTTTCACCATAGCCCTCTATGGGCTTCCAAATATCATTTTGCCAATTCCACAAGAACTGTCTTAGCGAAAGGCTTCTTGAGGTGAAACCTGTAACTGTGTGATGATTTCACAGAACACAAAGAAGTTTCTCAGAAAGCTTCTTTCTCTTTGTTATCGGAGGATATTTCCTTTGGCCCTATAGTCTTCAAAGGGATCCCAAATATCTGTTCTCAGATTTCACAGAAATAAGGCTAGCAAAGCGATCCACGAAATACAGATGTAACTCTGTGAGATGAACCAACAGAACAATAAGCAGTTTCTCACAAAGCTTCTTTCCATATTTCTTCTGAGGATATTTCGTTTTTCACCACAGTCCTCTATGGACCTCCAAATATCACTTTGCTAATTCCACGAGAACTGTCTTAGCGAAAGTCTTCTTGAGGGGAAATCTGTAACTCTGTGAAATGATGTCGCCGAACACAAAGAAGTTTCTCAGAAAGCTTCTTTCTCTTGTTATCGGAGGATATTTCCTTTGGCCCTATAGTCTTCAAAGGGATCCGAAATATCTGTTCTCAGATTCCACAGAAATAAGGCTAGCAAAGAGATCCACGAAATACAGATGTAACTCTGTGAGTGGAAGTCACACATCACAGAGCAGTTTCTCAGGAAGCTTCTTTCCAGATTTCATCTGAGGATATTTCATTTTTCACCATAGCCCTCTATGGGCTTCCAAATATCACTTTGCCAAGTCCACAAGAACTGTCTTGGCGAAAGGCTTCTTGAGGGGAAAGCTGAAACTCTGTGAGATGATTTCACAGAACACAAAGAGGTTTCTCAAAAAGCTTCTTTCTCTTTGTTATCAGAGGATATTTCCCTTGGCCGTAAAGTCTTCAAAGGGGTCCGAAATATCTGTTCTCAGATTCCACAGAAATAAGGCTAGAAAAGAGATCCAGGAAATACACATGTAACTCTGTGAGATGAATTAACAGAACACTAAGCAGTTTCTCAGAAAGCTTCTTTCCAGATTTCATCTGAGGATATTTCCTTTTTCACCATAGCCCTCTAAGGGCTTCCAAATATCACTTTGGCAATTCCGCCAGAACTGTCTTAGCGAAACGCTTCTTGAGGGGAAAGCTGTAACTCTGTGAGATGATTTCACAGAACACAAAGAAGTTTCTCAGAAAGCTTCTTTCTCTTTGTTATAGGAGGATATTTCCTTTGGCCCTATAGTCTTCAAAGTGATCCCAAATATCAGTTCTCAGATTCCACAGAAATAAGGCTAGCAAAGATATCCATGAAATACAGATGTAACTCTGTGAGTGGAAGTCACACATCACAGAGCAGTTTCTCAGGAAGCTTCTTTCCAGATTTCATCTGAGGATATTTCATTTTTCACCATAGCCCTCTATGGGCTTCCAAATATCACTTTGCCAATTCCACAAGAACTGTCTTAGCGAAAGGCTTCTTGAGGGGAAAGCTGAAACTCTGTGAGATGATTTCACAGAACACAAAGAGGTTTCTCAAAAAGCTTCTTTCTCTTTGTTATCAGAGGATATTTCCCTTGGCCGTATAGTCTTCAAAGGGGTCCGAAATATCTGTTCTCAGATTCCACAGAAATAAGGCTAGCAAAGAGATCCAGGAAATACACATGTAACTCTGTGAGATGAATTAAGAGAACACTAAGCAGTTTCTCAGAAAGCTTCTTTCCAGATTTCATCTGAGGATATTTCCTTTTTCACCATAGCCCTCTATGGGCTTCCAAATAAAACTTTGCCATTTCCAAAAGAACTGTCTTAGCGAAACGCTTCTTGAGGGGAAAGCTGTAACTCTGTGAGATGATTTCACAGAACACAAAGAAGTTTCTCAGAAAGCTTATTTCTCTTTGTTAACGGATGATATTTACTTTGGACATATAGTCTTCAAGGGATCCGAAATATCTGTTCTCAGATTCCACAGAAGTAAGGCTAGCAAAGACATCCATGAAATACAGATGTAACTCTGTGAGTGGAAGTCACACATCACAGAGCAGTTTCTCAGGAAGCTTCTTTCCAGATTTAATCTGAGGATATTTCCTTTTTCACCTTAGCCCTCTATGAGCTTCCAAATATCACTTTGCCAATTCCACAAGAACTGTCTTAGTGAAAGGATTCTTGAGGTGAAACCTGTAACTGTGTGATGATTTCACAGAACACAAAGAATTTTCTCAGAAAGATTCTTTCTCTTTGTTATAGGAGGATATTTCTTTTGGCCCTATAGTCTTCAAAGGGATCCGACATATCTGTTCTCAGATTCCACAGAAATAAGGCTAGCAAAGAGATCCACGAAATACAGATGTAACTCTGTGAGATGAATTAACAGAACACTAAGCAGTTTCTCAGAAAGCTTCTTTCCAGATTTCATCTGAGGATATTTCCTTTTTCACCATATCCCTCTATGTGCTTCCAAATATCAATTTGGCAATTCCGCCAGAACTGTCTTAGCGAAAGACTTCTTGAGGGGAAAGCTGTAACTCTGTGAGATGGTTTCACAGAACACAAAGAAGTTTCTCAGAATGCTTCTTTCTCTTTGTTATCGGGGGATATTTCCTTTGGCCCTATAGTCTTCAAAGTGATCCCAAATATCAGTTCTCAGATTCCACAGAAATAAGGCTAGCAAAGATATCCATGAAATACAGATGTACTGTGTGAGTGGAAGTCACACATCACAGAGCACTTTCTCAGAAAGCTTCTTTCCAGATTTCATCTGAGGATATTTCCTTTTTCACCATAGCCCTCTATGGGCTTCCAAATATCACTTTACCAATTCCACAAGAACTGTCTTAGTGAAAGGATTCTTGAGTTGAAACCTGTAACTGAGTTATGATTTCACAGAACACAAAGAAGTTTCTCAGAAAGCTTCTTTGTCTTTGTTATCAGAGGATATTTCCTTTGGCCCTATATTCTTCAAAGGGATCCGAAATATCTGTTCTCAGATTCCACAGAAGTAAGGCTAGCAAAGGGATGGACGAAATACAGATGTAATTCTGTGAGTGGAAGTCGCACATCACAGAGCAGTTTCTCAGAAGGCTTCTTTCCAGATTTCATCTGAGTATATTTCCTTTTTCACCATAGCCCTCTAGGGGCTTCCAAATATCACTTTGCCAATTTCACAAGAACTGTCTTAGCGAAAGGCTTCTTGAGGGCAAAGCTGTAACTCTGTGAGATGATTTCACAGAACACAAAGAAGATTCTCAGAAAGCTTCTTTCTCTTTGTTATCGGAGGATATTTCCTTTGGCCCTATAGTCTTCAAAGGGATCCGAAATATCTGTTCCCAGATTCCACAGAAATAAGGAGAGCAAAGAGATCCACGAAATACAGATGTAACTCTGTGAGATGAATTAACAGAACACTAAGCAGTTTCTCAGAAAGCTTCTTTCCACATTTCATCTGAGGATATTTCCTTTTTCACCATATCCCTCTATGGGCTTCCAAATATCACTTTGGCAATTCCGCCAGGAATGTCTTAGCGAAAGGCTTCTTGAGGGAAAAGCTGTAACTCTGTGAGATGATTTCACAGAACACAAAGAAGTTTCTCAGAGAGATTCTTTCTCTTTGTTATCGGAGGATATTTCCTTTGGCCCTATAGTCTTCAAAGGGATCCCAAATATCAGTTCTCAGATTCCACAGAAATAAGGCTAGCAAAGAGATCCACGAAATACAGATGTCACTATGTGAGGGGAAGTCACACATCACAGAGCAGTTTCTCAGGAAGCTTCTTTCCAGATTTCATCTGAGGATATTTCATTTTTCACCATAGCCCTCTATGGGCTTCGAAATATCACTTTTCCAATTCCACAAGAAATGTCTTGGCGAAAGGCTTCTTGAGGGGAAAGCTGAAACTCTGTGAGATGATTTCACAGAACACAAAGAAGTTTCTCAAAAAGCTTCTTTCTCTTTGTTATCAGAGGATATTTCCCTTGGCCGTGTAGTCTTCAAAGGGGTCCGAAATATCTGTTCTCAGATTCCACAGAAATAAGGCTAGCAAAGAGATCCACGAAATACACATTTAACTCTGTGAGATGAATTAACAGAACACTAAGCAGTTTCTCAGAAAGCTTCTTTCAAGATTTCATCTGAGGATATTTCCTTTTCCACCATAGCCCTCTATGGGCTTCCAAATAAAACTTTTCCATTTCCAAAAGAACTGTCTTAGCGAAACGCTTCTTGAGGGGAAAGCTGTACATCTGTGAGATGATTTCACAAAACAAAAAGAAGTTTCTCAGAAAGCTTCTTTCTCTTTGTTATCGGAGGATATTTCCTTTGGCCCTATAATCTTCAAAAGGATCCGAAATATCTCTTCTCAGATTCCACAGCAGTAATTCTAGCAAAGAGATCGACGAAATACAGATGTAACTCTGTGAGTGGAAGTCGCACATCACAGAGCAGTTTCTCTGAAAACTTCTTTCCAGATTTTATCGGAGGATATTTCCTTTTTCACCAAAGCCCTCTAGGGGCTTCCAAATAGCACTTGGCCAATTCCACAAGAACGGTCTTAGCGAAAGGCTTCTTGAGAGGAAAGCTGTTAGTCTGTGTGACGATTTCAAAGAACACAAAGAAGTTTCTCAGAAAGCTTCTTTCTCTTTGTTATCGGAGGATAATTCCTTTGGCCCTACAGTCTTCAGAGGGATCCGAAATATCTGTTCTCAGATTCCACAGAAATAAGGCTAGCAAAGAGATCCACGAAATACCGATATAACACTGTGAGATAAATTAACAGAACACTAAGCTGTTTCTTAGAAGCTTCTTTCCAGATTTCATCTGAGGATATATCCTTTTTCACCATAGCCCACTATGGGCTTCCAAATATCACTTTGCCAATTCCATAAGAACTGTCTTAGAGAAAGGCTTTTTGAAGGGAAAGCTGTAACTCTGTGAGATGATTTCAAAGAACACAAAGAAGTTTCTCAGAAAGCTTCTTTCTCTTTGTTATCGGAGGATATTTCCTTTGGCCCTAGTGTCTTCGAAGGGATCCGAAATATCAGTTCTCAGATTCCACAGAAATAAGGCTTCCTCAGAGATAGACGAAATATAGATATAACTCTGTTCTTGGAAGTCACACATCACAGAGCAGTTTCTCTGAAAACTTCTTTCCAGATTTCATCGGAGGATATTTCCTTTTTCACCAAAGCCCTCTAGGGGCTTCCAAATAGCACTTGGCCAATTCCACAAGAACGGTCTTAGCGAAAGGCTTCTTGAGAGGAAAGCTGTTAGTCTGTGTGACGATTTCAAAGAACACAAAGAAGTTTCTCAGAAAGCTTCTTTCTCTTTGTTATCGGAGGATAATTCCTTTGGCCCTACAGTCTTCAGAGGGATCCGAAATATCTGTTCTCAGATTCCACAGAAATAAGGCTAGCAAAGACATCCACGAAATACAGATGTAACTCTGTGAGATGAATTAACAGAAGACTAAGCAGTTTCTCAGAAAGCTTCTTTCCAGATTTCACCTGAGGATATTTGCTTTTTCACCATAGCCCTCTAAGGGCTCCCAAATATCACTTTGCCAGTTCCCCAAGAACTGTTAAAGCGAAAGCCTTCTTGAGGGGAAAGCTCTAACTCTGTGAAATGTGTTCACAGAACACTAAGAAGTTTCTCAGAAAGCTTCTTTCTCTTTGTTATCGCAGGATATTTCCATTGGCCCTATAGTCTTCAAAGTGATCCGAAATATCTGTTCTCAGATTCCACAGAAATAAGGCTAGCAAAGAGATCCACGAAATACAGATGTAACTATGTGAGGGGAAGTCACACATCACAGAGCAGTTTCTCAGGAAGCTTCTTTCCAGATTTCATCTGAGGATATTTCATTTTTCACCATAGCCCTCTATGGGCTTCGAAATATCACTTTGCCAATTCCACAAGAAATGTCTTGGCGAAAGGCTTCTTGAGGGGAAAGCTGAAACTCTGTGAGATGATTTCACAGAACACAAAGAAGTTTCTCAAAAAGCTTCTTTCTCTTTGTTATCAGAGGATATTTCCCTTGGCCGTGTAGTCTTCAAAGGGGTCCGAAATATCTGTTCTCAGATTCCACAGAAATAAGGCTAGCAAAGAGATCCACGAAATACACATTTAACTCTGTGAGCTGAATTAACAGAACACTAAGCAGTTTCTCAGAAAGCTTCTTTCAAGATTTCATCTGAGGATATTTCCTTTTCCACCATAGCCCTCTATGGGCTTCCAAATAAAACTTTTCCATTTCCAAAAGAACTGTCTTAGCGAAACGCTTCTTGAGGGGAAAGCTGTACATCTGTGAGATGATTTCACAAAACAAAAAGAAGTTTCTCAGAAAGCTTCTTTCTCTTTGTTATCGGAGGATATTTCCTTTGGCCCTATAATCTTCAAAAGGATCCGAAATATCTCTTCTCAGATTCCACAGCAGTAATTCTAGCAAAGAGATCGACGAAATACAGATGTAACTCTGTGAGTGGAAGTCGCACATCACAGAGCAGTTTCTCTGAAAACTTCTTTCCAGATTTCATCGGAGGATATTTCCTTTTTCACCAAAGCCCTCTAGGGGCTTCCAAATAGCACTTGGCCAATTCCACAAGAACGGTCTTAGCGAAAGGCTTCTTGAGAGGAAAGCTGTTAGTCTGTGTGACGATTTCAAAGAACACAAAGAAGTTTCTCAGAAAGCTTCTTTCTCTTTGTTATCGGAGGATAATTCCTTTGGCCCTACAGTCTTCAGAGGGATCCGAAATATCTGTTCTCAGATTCCACAGAAATAAGGCTAGCAAAGAGATCCACGAAATACCGATATAACACTGTGAGATAAATTAACAGAACACTAAGCTGTTTCTTAGAAGATTCTTTCCAGATTTCATCTGAGGATATATCCTTTTTCACCATAGCCCACTATGGGCTTCCAAATATCACTTTGCCAATTCCATAAGAACTGTCTTAGAGAAAGGCTTTTTGAAGGGAAAGCTGTAACTCTGTGAGATGATTTCAAAGAACACAAAGAAGTTTCTCAGAAAGCTTCTTTCTCTTTGTTATCGGAGGATATTTCCTTTGGCCCTAGTGTCTTCGAAGGGATCCGAAATATCTGTTCTCAGATTCCACAGAAATAAGGCTTCCTCAGAGATAGACGAAATATAGATGTAACTCTGTTCTTGGAAGTCACACATCACAGAGCAGTTTCTCAGAGAGCTTCTTTCCAGATTTCATCTGAGGATATTTCCTTTTTCACGATAGCCCTCTATGGGATTTCAAATATCACTTTGCCAATTCCATGAGAACTGTCTTAGCGAAAGACTTCTTGAGGGGAAATCTGTAACTCTGTGAGATGATTTCAGAGAACACAAAGAAGTTATTCAGAAAGCTTCTTTCTCTTTGTTATCGGAGGATATTTCCTTTGGCCCTATAGTCTTCAAGATGATCCGAAATATCTGTTCTCAGATTCCACATTAATAAGGCTACCAAAGAGATCCACGAAATACAGATGTAACTCTGTGAGGTGAATTAACAGAAGACTAAGCAGTTTCTCAGAAAGTTACTTTCCACATTTCACCTGAGGATATTAGCTTTTTCACCATAGTCCTCTATGGGCGCCGAAATATCACTTTGCCAATTCCCCAAAAACTGCTAAAGCGAAAGGCTTCTTGAGGAGAAAGCTCTAACTCTGTGAAATGTGTTCACAGAACACTAATAAGTTTCTCAGAAAGCTTCTTATTCTTTGTTATCTCGAGGATATTTCCATTGGCCCTATAGTCTTCAAAGGGATCCGAAATATCTGTTCTCAGATTCCACAGAAATAAGGGTAGCAAAGAGATAAAGGAAATACAGTTGTAACTCTGTGAGTGGAACTCACACATCACAGAGCAGTTTCTCAGAAAGCTTCTTTCCAGATTTAATCTGAGGATATTTCCTTTTTCACGATTGCCCTCTATGGGATTCCAAATATCACTTTGCCAATTCCACGAGAACTGTCTTAGCGAAAGACTTCTTGAGGGGAAAGCTGTAACTCTGTGTGATGATTTCACAGAACACAAAGAAGTTTCTCAGAAAGCTTCTTTCTCTTTGTTATCGGAGGATATTTCCTTTGGCCCTATAGTCTTCAAGATGATCCGAAATATCTGTTCTCAGATTCCACAGAAAAAAGGCTAGCAAAGAGATCCACGAAATGTAGATATAACTCTGTGAGTGGAAGTCAAACATTACAGAGCAGTTTCTCTGAAAGCTTTTTTTCAGATTTCATCTGAGGATATTTAGTTTTTCACCATAGCCCTCTATGGGCTTGAAACTATCACTTTGCCAATTCCATAAGAACTGTCTTAGCGAAAGGCTTCTTGAGGGGAAAGCTGTAACTCTGTGAGATGATTTCACAGAACACAAAGAAGTTTCTCAGAAAGCTTCTTTGTCTTTGTTATCGGTTGATATTTCCTTTGGCCCTATAGTCTTCAAAGGGATCCGAAATATCTGTTCTCAGATTCCACAGAAATAAGGCTAGCAAAGAGATCCACGAAATACCGATGTAAATCTGTGAGATAAATTAACAGAACACTAAGCTGTTTCTTAGAAGCTTCTTTCCAGATTTCATCTGAGGATATTTCCTTTTTCACCATAGCCCACTATGGGCTTCCAAATATCACTTTGCCAATTCCACAAGTACAGTCTTGGAGAAAGGCTTCTTGAAGGGAAAGCTGTAACTCTGTGAGATGATTTCAAAGAACACAAGGAAGTTTCTCAGAAAGCTTCTTTCTCTTTGTTATCGGAGGATATTTCCTTTGGCCGTAGTGTCTTCAAAGGGATCCGAAATATCTGTTCTCAGATTCCACAGAAATAAGGCTTCCTAAGAGATCCACGAAATATAGATGTAACTCTGTGCTTGGAAGTCACACATCACAGAGCAGTTTCTCTGAAAACTTCTTTCCAGATTTCATCGGAGGATATTTCCTTTTGCACCATAGCCCTCTAGGGGCTTCCAAATAGCACTTTGCCAATTCAACAAGAACGGTCTTAGCGAAAGTCTTCTTGAGAGGAAAGCTGTTACTCTGTGTGAAGATTTCGCAGAACACAAAGAAGTTTCTCAGAAAGCTTCTTTCTCTTTGTTATCGGAGGATATTTCCTTTGGCCCTACAGTCTTCAAAGGGATCCGAAATATCTGTTCTCAGATTCCACAGAAATAAGGCTAGCAAAGAGATCCACAAAATACAGATGTAACTCTGTGAGATGAATTAACAGAAGACTTAGCAGTTTCTCAGAAAGCTTCTCTCCAGATTTCATCTGACGATATTTCCTTTTTCACCATAGCCCTCTAAGCGCTTCCAAATATCACTTGCCAATTCCACAAGAACTGTCTTAGCGAAAGGCTTCTTTAGGGGAAAGCTGTAACTCTGTGAGTTGATTTCAAAGAAGACAAAGAAGTTTCTCAGTAAGCTTCTTTCTCTTTGTTGTCGGAGGATATTCCTTTGGACTTATAGTCTTCAATGGGTTCCGAAATATCTGTTCTCAGATTGCACAGAAATAAGGCTATCAAACAGATCCACGAAATACAGACGTAACTCTGTGAGTGGAAGTCACACATCACACAGCAGTTTCTATGAAAGCTTCTTTCCAGATTTCATCTGAGGATATTTTCTTTTTCACCATAGCCCTCTAAGGGCTACCAAATATCACTTTGCCAATTCCACAAGAACTGTCTTAGCGAGGGGCTTCTTGAAGGGAAAGCTGTAACTCTGTGAGATGATTTCACAGAACACAAAGAAGTTTCTCAGAAAGCTTCTTTCTCTTTGTTATCGGATGATATTTCCTTTGGCCCTACACTCTTCAAAGGGATCCGAAATATCTGTTCTCAGATTCCACAGCAATAAGGCTAGCAAAGAGATCCACGAAATACAGATGTAAATCTGTGAGTGGAAGTCACACATCACAGAGCAGTTTCTCAGAGCTTCTTCTCAGATTTCATCTGAGGATATTTCCTTTTTCACCATAGCCCTCTATGGGCTTCCAAATATCACTCTTCCAATTCCACAAGAACTGTCTTAGCGAAAGGCTTCTTGAGGGGAAAGCTGTAACTCTGTGAGATGATTTCACAGAACATAAAGACGTTTCTCAGAAAGCTTCTTTCTCTTTGTTATCGGAGGATATTTCCTTTGGCCCTATAGTCTTCAAAGGGATCCGAAATATCTGTTCTCAGATTCCACAGATATAAGGCTAGTAAAGAGATACAAGAAATACCGATGGAACTCTGTGAGATGAGTATACATAACACTAAGCAGTTTCTCAGAAAGCTTCTTTCCAGATTTCATCTGATGATATTTCCTTTTTCACCATAGCACTCTATGGGTTTCCTAATATCACTTTGCCAATTCCACAAGAACTGTCTTAGCGAAAGTCTTCTAGAGGGGAAAGCTGTAACTCTGTGAGATGATTTCACAGAACACAAAGAAGTTTCTCAGAAAGCTTCTTTCTCTTTGTTATCGGAGGATATTTCCTTTGGCCCTATAGTCTTCAAAGGGATGCGAAAATCTGTTCTCAGATTCCACAGAAATAAAGCTAGCAAAGAGATCCACGAAATACAGATGTAACTCGGTGAGTGGAATTCACACATCACAGAGCAGTTTCTCTGAAAGCTTCTTTCCAGATTTCATCTAAGGATATTTTCTTTTTCACCATAGCCCTCTATGGGCTTCCAAATATCACTTTGCCAATTCCACAAGAACTGTCTTAGCCTAAGGCCTATTGAGGGGAAAGCTGTAACCCTGGAAGACGATTTCACAGAACACAAAGAAATTTCTCAGAAAGCTTCTTACTCTTTCTTATCGGAGGATATTTCCTTTGGCCCTATAGTCTTCAAAGGGATGCGAAATATCTGTTCTCAGATGCCACAGAAATAAGGCTGCAAAAGAGATCCAAGAAATACAGATGTAACTCTTTGAGATGAGTTAAAAGAACACTAAGCACTTTTTCAGAATGCTTTTTTCCAGATTTCATCTGAGGATATTTCCTTTTTCACCATAGCCCTCCATTCGCTTCCAAATATCACTTTGCCAATTCCACAAGAACTGTCTGAGAGAAAGGCTTTTTGAGGGGAAGCTGTAACTCTGTGAGATGATTTCACAGAACAGAAAGAAGTTTCTCAGAAAGCTTCTTTCTCTTTGTTATCGGAGGATATTTCCTTTGGCCCTGTTGTCTTCAAAGGGATGCGAAATATCTGTTCTCAGATTCCACAGAAATAAGGCTGGCAAAGAGATCCACGAAATACAGATGTAATGCTTTGAGATGATTTAACAGAACACTAAGCAGTTTCTCAGAAAGCTTCTTTCCAGATTTCATCTGAGGATATTTCCTTTTTCACCATAGCCCTCTAAGGGCTTCCAAATATCACTTTGCCAGTTCCACTAGAACTGTCTTAGCGAAAGGCTTCTTGAGGGGAAAGCTGTAACTCTGTGAGGTGATTTCACAGAACACAAAGAAGTTTCTCAGAATGCTTCTTTCTCTTTGTTATCGGCGGATATATCCTTTGGCCCTATAGTCTTCAAAGGGATCCGAAATATCTGTTCTCAGATTCCAGAGAAATAAGGCTAGCAAAGAGATCCACGAAATACAGATGTACCTGTTTGAGTGGAAGTCACACATCTCAGAGCAGTTTCTCAGAAAGCTTCTTTCCAGAGATGAATTAACAGAACACTAAGCAGTTTCTCAGATAGCTTCCTTCCAGATTTCGTCTGAGGATATTTCCTTTTTCACCAGAGCCCTGTATGGGCGTCCAAATATCACTTTGCCGATTCCACAAGAACTGTCTTAGCGAAAGTCTTCTTGAGGGTAAAGCTGTAACTCTGTTTGATGATTTCAAAGAACATAAAAAAGTTTCTCAGAAAGCTTCTTTCTCTTTGTTATCGGAGGATATTTCCTTTCGCCCTATATTCGTTAAAGGGTTCCGAAATATCTGTTCTCAGATTCCACAGAAATAAGGCTAGCAAAGAGATCCACGAAATACAGATGTAACTCTGTGTTGGAAGTCACACATCACGGAGCAGTTTCTCAGAAAGCTTCTTTAAAGGTTTCATCGTGGATATTTCCTTTTTCACCATAGCCCTCTATGGGCTTCCAAATATCACTTTGCCAATTCCACAAGAACTGTCTTAGCGAACGGCTTCTTGAGGGGAAAGCTGTAACTCTGTGAGATGATTTCACAGAACACAAAGACGTTTCTCAGAAACTTCTTTCTCTTTGTTATCGGAGGATATTTCCTTTGGCCCTATAGTCTTCAAAGGGAACCGAAATATCTCTTCTCAGATTCCACAGAAATAAGGCTAGCAAAGAGACCCAGGAAATACAGATGTAACTTGGTGAGTGGAAGTCACACATCTCAGAGCAGTTTGTCAGAAATCTTCTCTCCAGATTTCATATGAGGATATTTCCTTTTTCACCGTAGCTCTCTATGGGCTTCCAAAAATTACTGTTCCAATTCCAGAAGAACTGTCTTAGCGAAAGGCTTCTTGAGGGGAAAGTTGAAACTCTGTGAGATGATGTCACAGAACACAAAGAAGTTTCTCAGAAAGCTTCTTTCTCTTTATTATCGGAGGATATTTCCTTTGGCCCTATAGTCTTCAAAGGGATCCGAAATATCTGTTCTCAGATTCCACAGAAATAAGGCTAGCAAAGAGATACACGAAACACACATGTAACTCTGTTAGATGAATTAACAGAAGACTAAGCAGTTTCTCAGAAAGCTTCTTTCCAGATTTCATATGAGGATATTTCCTTTATCACCATAGCCCTCTACGTGCTTCCAAATATCAGTTTGCCAATTCCACAAGAACTGTCTTAGCGAAAGGCTTCTTGAGGGGAAAGTTGTAACTCTGTGAGATGATTTCACAGAACACAAAGAAGTTTCTCAGAAAGCTTCTTTCTCTTTGTTATCGGAGGATATTTCCCTTGGCCCTATAGTCTTAAAAGGGATCCGAAATATCTGTTCACAGATTCCACAGAAATAAGGCTAGCAAAAAGATCCATGAAATACAGATGTAATTCTGTGAGTGGAAGTCACACATCACAGAGCAGCTTCTCAGAAATCTTCTTTCCAGATTTCAACTGAGGATATTTCCTTTTTCCCCATAGCCCTCTATGGGCTTCCAAATATCACTTTGCCAATTCCGCAAGAACTGCCTTAGCGAAAGGCTTCTTTAGGGGAAAGCTGTAACTCTGTGAGATGATTTCACAGAACACAAAGAAGTTTCTTAGAAAGCTTCTTCCTCTTTTTTATCGGAGGATATTTCCTTTGGCCCTATAGTCTTCACGTTATCCTAAATATCTGTTCTCAGATTCCACAGAAATAAGGCTAGCAAAGAGATCCACGAAATACAGATGTAACTCTGTGAGTGGAAGTCACACATCACACAGCAGTTTCTCAGAATGCTTCTTCCCAGATTCCATCTGAGGATATTTAATTTTTCACCATAGCCCTCTATGGGCTTCCAAATATCATCTTGCCAATCCACAAGATCTGTCTTAGCGAAAGGCTTCTTGAGGGGAAAGCTGTAACTCTGTGAGATGATTTCACAGAACACAAAGAAGTTTCTCAGAAAGCTTCTTTGTCTTTGTTATCGGAGGATATTTCCTTTGGCCCTATAGACTTCAAAGGGATTTGAAATATCTGTTCTCAGATTCCACAGAAATAAGGCTAGCAAAGAGATCCACGAAATACAGATGTAACTCTGTGAGTGGAAGTCACACATCACACAGCGGTTTCTCAGAATGCTTCTTTCCAGATTTCATCTGAGGATATTTCCTTTTCCACCATAGCCCTCTATGGGGTTCCTAATATCACTTTGCCAATCCACAAGAACTGTCTTAGCGAAAGGCTTCTTGAGGGGAAAGCTGTAACTCTGTGAGATGGTATCACAGAACACAAAGAAGTTTCTCAAAAAGATTCTTTCTCTTTGTTGTCGGAGGATATTTCCTTTGGCCCTATAGTCTTCAAAGGGATCCGAAATATCTGTTCTCAGATTCCACAGAAATAAGGCTAGCAAAGAGATCCACGAAATACACATGTAACTCTGTGAGTGGAAGTAACACATCACACAGCAGTTTCTCAGAATGCTTCTTTCCAGATTTCTTCTGAGGATATATAATTTTTCAGCGTAGCCCTCTATGGGCTTCCAAATATCACTTTGCCAATCCACAAGAACTAACTTAGCGAAAGGCTTCTTGAGGGGAAAGCTGTAACTCTGTGAGATGGTTTCACAGAACACAAAGAAGTTTCTGAAACAGATTCTTTCTCTTTGTTGTCGGAGGATATTTCCTTTGGCCCTATAGTCTTCAAAGGGATCCGAAATATCTGTTCTCAGATTGCACAAAAATAAGGCAAGCAAAGAGATCCACGAAATACACAAGTAACTCTGTGAGTGGAAGTCACACATCACAGAGCAGTTTCTCAGAAATCTTCTTTCCAGATTTCATCTGAGGTAATTTCCTTTTTTACCATAGCCCTCTATGGGCTTCCAAATATCACTTTGCCAATTACACAAGAACTGTCTTAGCGAAAGGCTTCTTGAGGGGAAAGCTGTAACTCTGTTTGATGATTTCACAGAACACAAAGAAGTTTCTCAGAAAGCTTCTTTCCCTTTGTTATCGGAGGATATTTCCCTTGGCGCTATAGTCTTCAAAGGGATCCGAAATATCTGTTCTCAGATTCCACAGAAATAAGGCTAGCAAAGAGATCAAAGAAATACAGATATAACACTGTGAGATGAATTAACAGAACACTAAGCAGTTTCTCAGAAAGCTTCTTTCCAGATTTCATCTGAGGATATTTCCTTTTTCACATTGCCCTCGTTGGGCGTCCAAATATGCCTTTGCCAATTCCACAAGAACTGTCTTAGCAAAAGTCGTCTTGAGGGGAAATCTGGAACTCTGTGAGATGATTTCGCAGAACACAAAGAAGTTTCTCAGAAAGCTTCTTTATCTTTGTTATCGAAGGATATTTCCTTTGGCCCTATAGTCTTCAACGGGATCCGAAATATCTGTTCTCAGATTCCACAGAAATAAGGTTTGCAATGAGATCCATGAAATACAGATGTAACTCTGTGAGTGGAAGTCACACATTACAGAGCAGTTTCTCAGAAAGCTTCTTTCCAGTTTTCATCTGAGGATATTTCCTTTTTCACCATAGCCCTCTATGGGCTTCCAAATATCACTTTGCTAATTCCACAAGAACTCTCCTAGCGAAAGGCTTCTTGAGGGGAAAGCTGTAACTCTGTGAGATGATTTCACAGAACACAAAGAAATTTCTCAGAAAGCTTCTTTCTCTTTGTTATCGGAGGATATTTCCTTTGGCCCTACAGTCTTCAAAGGGATCCGAAATATCTGTTCTCAGATTCCACAGAAATAAGGGTAGCAAAGAGATCCACGAAATGCAGATATAACTCTATGAGTGGAAGGCACACATCACAGAGTAGTTTCTCAGAAAGCTTCTTTCCAGATTTCATCTGGGGATATTTCATTTTTCACCATAGCCCTCTATAGGCTTCCAAATATCACTTTGCCATTTCCACCAGAACTGTCTTAGCGAAAGGCTTCTTGAGGGGAAAGCTGTAACTCTGTGAGATGATTTCACAGTAAACAAAGAAGTTTCTCAGAAAGCTTCTTTGTCTTTGTTATCAGAGGATATTTCCTTTTGCCCTATAGTCTTCAAAGGGATTCGAAATATCTGTTCTCAGATTCTACAGAAATAAGGCTAGCAAAGAGATACACGAAATACACATGTAACTTTGTGAGATGAATTAACAGAACACAAAGCAGTTTCTCAGAAAGCTTCTTTCCAGATTTCTTCTGAGGATATTTCCTTTTTCACCATAGCCCTCTATGGGCTTCCAAATATTACTTTGCCAATTCCACAAGAACTGTCTTAGCGAAAGGCTTAATGAGGAGAAAGCTGTACCTCTGTGAGATGATTTCACACAACACAAAGAAGTTTCTCAGAAAGCTTCTTTCTCTTTGTTATCGGAGGATATTCCCTTTGGCCCTATTGTCTTCAAAAGGATCCGAAATATCTGTTCTCAGATTCCACAGAAATAAGGCTAGCAAAGAGATGCAAGAAATACAGATAAAACTCCGTGAGATGAATTAACAGAACACTAAGCAGTTTCTCAGAAAGGTTCTTTCCAGATTTCATCTGAGGATATTTCCTTTTTCAACATAGCCCTCTATGGGCTTCCAAATATCACTTTGCCAATTCCACAAGAACTGTCTTAGCGAAAGGCTTCTTGAGGGGAAAGCTGTACCTCCGTGAGATGATTTCTCAGAACACAAAGAAGTTTCTCAGAAAGCTTCTTTGTCTTTGTTATCGGAGAATATTTCCTTTGGCCCTGTAGTCTTCAAAGGGATCTGAAATATCTGTTCTCAGATTCCACAGAAATAAGGCTAGCAAAGAGATACACGAAACACACATGTAACACTGTGAGATGAATTAACAGAAGACTAAGCAGTTTCTATGAAAGCTTCTTTCCAGATTTCATCTGAGGATATTTCCTTTTTCACCATAGCCCTCTATGGGCTTCCAAATATCACTTTGCCAATTCCACAAGAACTGTCTTAGCGAAAGGATTCTTGAGGGGAAACTGTAACTCTGTGAGATGATTTCACAGAACACAAAGAAGTTTCTCAGAAAGCTTCTTTGTCTTTGTTATCGGAGGATATTTCCTATGGCCCTATAGTTTTCAAAGGGATCCTCAATATCTGTTCTCAGATTCCACAGAAATAAGGCTAGCAAAGAGATCCACGAAATACAGATGTAACTCTGTGAGTAGAAGTGATACATTAAAGAGCAGTTTCTCAGAAAGTTTCTTTCCAGATTTCATCTGAGGATATTTCCTTTTTCACCATAGACCTCTATGGGCTTCCAAATAACACTTTGCCAATTCCACAAGAACTGTCTTAGTGAAAGGCTTCTTGAGAGGAAAGCTGTAACTCTGTGAGATGATTTCACAGAACACAAAGAAGTTTCTCAGAAAGCTTCTTTCTCTTTGTTATCGGAGGATATTTCCTTTGGCCCTATCGTCTTCAAAGGGATCCGAATATCTGTTCTCAGATTCCACAGAAATAAGTCTAGCAAAGAGATCCACGAAATACAGATGTATCTCTGTGAGTGGAAGTCCCACATCAAAGAGCAGTTTCTCAGAAAGATTCTTTCCAGATTTCATCTGAGAATATTTCCTTTTTCACCATAGCCCTCTATGGGCTTCCAAATATCCCTTTGCCAATTCCACAAGAACTGACTTAGTGAAAGGCTTCTTGAAGGGAAAGCTGTAACTCTGAGATGTTTTCACTGAACACAAAGAGGTTTCTCAGAAAGCTTCTTTCTCTTTGTTATCGGAGGATATTTCCTTTGGCCCTATAGTCTTCAAAGGGATCCGAAATATCAGTTCTCCGATTCCACCGAAATAAGGCTAGCAAAGAGATACACTAAATAGAGATATAACTCTGTGAGTGGAAGTCCCACATCGCAGAGCAGTTTCTCAGAATGCTCCTTTCCAGATTTCATCTGAGGATATTTCCTTTTTCACCATAGCCCTCTATGGGCTTCCAAATATCACTTTGCCAATTCCACAAGAACTGTCTTAGCGAAAGGCTTCTTGAAGGGAAAGCTGTAACTCTGTGAGATGATTTCACAGAAAACAAAGATGTTTCTCAGAAAGCTTCTATCACTTTCTTATCGGAGCATATTTCCTTTGCCCCTATAGTCTTCAAAGGGATCCGAAGTATCTGTTCTCAGATTCCACAGAAATAAGGCTAGCAAAGAGATCCACGAAATACAGATGTAACGCTTTGAGGTGAAGGTCACACATCACAGAGCAGTTTCTCAGAAAGCTTCTTTCCGGATTTCATCTGAGGATATTTCCTTTTTCACCATAGCCCTCTTTGGGCTTCCAAATATCACTTTGCCAATTCCACAAGAACCGTCTTAGCGAAAGGCTTCTTGAGGGTTAAGCGGTAACTCTGTGAGATGATTTCACAGAACACAAAGAAGTTTCTCAGAAAGCTTATTTCTTTTTGTTATCGGAGGATATTTCATTTGGCCCTATAGTCTTCAAAGGGATACGAAATATCTGTTCTCAGATTCCACAGAAATAAGGCTAGCAAACGATCCACGAAATACAGATGTAACTCTGTGAGATGAATTAACAGAACACTAAGCAGTTTCTCAGAAAGCTTCTTTCCAGATTTCATCTGAGGATATTTGCTTTTTTACCATAGCCCTCTATGGGCTTCCAAATATCCCTTTGCCAATTCCACAAGAACTCTCTTAGCGAAAGGCTTCTTGAGGGGAAAGCTGTAACTCTGTGAGATGATTTCACAGAACACAAAGAAGTTCCTCAGAAAGCTTCATTCTCTTTGTTATCGGAAGATATTTCCTTTGGCCCTATAGTCTTCAAAAGGATCCGAAATATCTGTTCTCAGATTCCACAGAAATAAGGCTAGCAAAGAGATCCACGAAATACAGATGTAACTATGTGAGTGGAAGTCACACATCAATGAGCAGTTTCTCAGAAAGCTTCTTCCCAGATTTCATGTGAGGATATTTCCTTTTTCACCGTAGCCCTCTATGGGCTTCCAAATATCACTTTGCCAATTCCACGAGAACTGTCTTAGGGAAAGGCTTCTTGAGGGAAAAGCTGTTACTCTGTGAAATGATTTCACAGAACACAAAGACGTTCCTCAGAAAGCTTCTTTCTCTTTGTTATCGGAAGATATTTCCTTTGGCCCCGTAATCTTCAAAGGGATCCGAAATATCTGTTCTCAGATTCCACAGAAATAAGGCTAGCAAAGAGATCCACAAAATACAGATGTAACTCTTTGAGATGAATTAACAGAACACTAAGCAGTTTCTCAGAAAGCTTCTTTCTCTTTGTTATCGGAGGATATTTCCTTTTGCACTGTAGTCTTCAAAGGGATCCGAAATATCTGTTCTCAGATTCCACAGATATAAGGCTAGGAAAGAGATCCACGAAATACAGATGTAACTCTGTGAGATGAATTAACAGTACACTAAGCAGTTTCTCAGAAAGCTTCTTTCCAGATTTCATCTGAGGATATTTCCTTTTTCACCATAGCCCTCTATGGGCTTCCAAATAACACTTTGCCAGTTCCACAAGAACTGTGTTAGCGAAAGGCTTCTTGAGAGGAAAGCTGTAACTCTGTGAGATGACTTCACAGAACACAAAGAAGTTTCTCACAAAGCTTCTATCTCTTTGTTATCGGAGGATATTTCCTTTGACCCTATAGTCTTCAAAGGGATCCGAATATCTGTTCTCAGATTCCACAGAAATAAGCCTAGCAAAGAGATCCACGAAATACAGATGTATCTCTGTGAGTGGAAGTCCCACATCAAAGAGCAGTTTATCAGAAAGCTTCTTTCCAGATTTCATCTGAGGATATTTCCATTTTCACCATAGCCCACTATGGGCTTCCAAATATCACTTTGCCAATTCCACGAGAACTGACTTAGTGAAAGGCTTTTTCAGGGGAAAGCTGATACTCTGTGAGATGATTTCACAGAACACAAATACGTTCCTCAGAAAGCTTCTTTCTCTTTTTTATCGGAAATTATTTCCTTTGGCCCTACAGTCTTCAAAGGGATCCGAAATATCTGTTCTCATTTCCACAGAAATAAGGCTACCAAAGAGATCCACGAAAAAGTGATGTAACTCTGTGAGTGGAAGTCACACATCACAGAGCAGTTTCTCAGAAAGCTTCTTTCCGGATTTCATCTGAGGATATTTCCTTTTTCACCATCCCATCTATGGGCTTCCAAATATCACTTTGCCAATTCCACAAAAACTGTCTTAGCGAAAGGCTTCTTAAGGGGAAAGCTGCAACTCAGTGAGATGATTTCACAGAACACAAATAAGTTTCTCAGAAAGCTTCTTTCTCTTTGTTATCGGAGGATATTTCCTTTGTCCCAACAGTCTTCAAAGGGATCCGAAATATCTGTTCTCAGATTCCACAGAATTAAGGCTAGCAAAAAGATCCACGAAATACAGATATAACTCTGAGAGATTAATTAACAGAACACTAAGCAGTTTCTCAGAACGCTTCTTTCCCGATTTCATCTGAGGATATTTCCTTTTTCACCATTGCCCTCTGTGGGCTTCCAAATATCACTTTACCAATTCCACAAGAACTGTCTTAGCGAAAGACTTCTTGAGAGGAAAGCTGCAACTCTGTGAGATGTTTTCAAAGAACCAAAAGAGGTTTCTCAGAAAGCTTCTTTCTCTTTGTTATCGGAGGATATTTCCTTTGGCCCTATAGTCTTCAAAGGGATGAGATATATCTGTTCTCCGATTCCAAGGAAATAAGGCTAGCAAAGAGACACACGAAATAGAGATATAACTTTGTGAGTGGAAGTCACACATCGGAGAGCAGTTTCTCAGAAAGCTTCTTTCCAGATTTCATCTGAGGATAATTCCTTTTTCACCATAGCGCTATATGGGCTTCCAAATGTCACATATCCAATTCCAGAAGAACTGTCTTAGCGAAAGGCTTCTTGAGCGGAAAGCTGTAACTCTGTGAGATGATTTCACAGAAAACAGAGAAGTTACTCAGAAAGCTTCTTTCTCTTTGATATCGGAGGATATTTCCTTTGGCACTGTAGTCTTCAAAGTGATCCGAAATATCTGTTCTCAGATTCCACAGGAATAAGGCTAGCAAAGAGATCCACGAAATACAGATGTAACTCTGTGACATGAATTAACAAAACACTAAGCAGTCTCTCAGCAAACTTCTTTCCAGATTTCATCTGAGGATATTTCCTTTTTCACCATAGCCCTCTATGGGCTTCCAAATATCACATTGCCAATTCCCCAAGAACTGTCTTAGCGAAAGGCTTCTTGAGGGGAAAGCTGTAACTCTGTGAGATGATTTCACAGAACACAAAGAAGTTTCTCAGAAAGCATCTTTCTCTTTGTTATCAGAGGATACTTCCTTTGGCCCTATAGTCTTCAAAGGAATCCGACATATCTGTTCTCAGATTCCACAGAAATAAGGCTAGCAAAGAGGTCCACGAAATACAGATGTAACACTGTGAGATGAATTAACAGAACACAAAGCAGTTTCTCAGAAAGCTTCTTACCAGATTTCACCTTAGGATATATCCTTTTTCACCATAGCCCTCTATGGGCTTCCAAATATCACTTTGCCAATTCCAGAAGAACTGTCTTAGCAAAAGGCTTCTTGAGGGGAAAGCTGTAACTCTGTGTGATGATTTCACAGAACACAAAAAAGTTTCTCAGAAAGCTACTTTCTCTTTGTTATCGGAGGATATTTCCTTTTGCCCTGTAGTCTTCAAAGGGATCCGAAATATCTGTTCTCAGATTCCGCAGAAATAAGGCTAGCATAGAGATCCACGAAATACAGATATAACTCTGTGAGTGGAAGTCACACATCATAGAGCAGTTTCTCAGAAAGCTTCTTTCCCGATTTCATCCGAGGATATTTCGTTTTACCCCATAGCCCTCTATGGGCTTCCAAATATCACTTTGCCAGTTCTAAAAGAACTGTCTCAGAGAAAGGCTTCTTGAGAGGAAAGCTGTAACTCTGTGAGATGATTTCACAGAACACAAAGAAGTTTCTCAAAAAGCTTCTTTCTCTTTGTTATCAGAGGATATTTCCTTTGGCCCTACAGTCTTCAAAGGGATCCGAAATATCTGTTCTCAGATTCCACAGAAATAAGGCTAGCAAAGAGATCCACGAAATACAGATGTAACTCTGTGACTGGAAGTCACACATCACACAGCAGTTTCTCAGAAAGCTTCTTTCCAGATTTCAAATGATGATATTTCCTTTCTCACCATAGCCCTCTATGGGCTTCCAAATATCACTTTGCCAATACCACGAGAACTGTCTTAGCGAAAGGCTTCTTGAGGGGAAAGCTGTAACTCTGTGAGATGATTTCACAGAACACAGAGAAGTTTCTCAGAAAGCTTCTTTCTCTTTGTTATCAGAGGATACTTCTTTCTTTCCTATAGTCTTCAAAGGGATCCGACATATCTGTTCTCAGATTCCACAGAAATAAGGCTAGCAAAGAGATCCACGAAATACAGATGTAACACTGTGAGATGAATTAACAGAACACTAAGCAGTTTCTCAGAAAGCTTCTTTCCAGATTTCACCTTGGGATATTTCCTTTTTCACCTTAGCCCTCTATGGTCTTGCAAATATCACTTTGCCAATTCCACAAGAACTGTCTTAGCGAAAGGCTTCTTGAGGGGAAAGCTGTAACTCTGTGAGATGATTTCACAGAACACAAAGAAGTTTTTCAGAAAGCTTCTTTCTCTTTGTTATCGGAGGATATTTCCTTTTGCACTGTTGTCTTCAAAGGCATCCGAAATATCTGTTCTCAGATTCCGCAGAAATAAGGCTAGCAAAGAGATCCACGAAATACAGTTATAACTCTGTGAGTGGAAGTCACACATCACAGAGCAGTTTCTCAGAAATCTTCTTTCCAGATTTCATCTGAGGATATTTCCTTTTTCACCATAGCCCTCTATGGGCTTCCAAATATCACTTTGCCAATTCCACAAGAACTGTCTTAGCGAAAGGCTTCTTGAGGGGAAAGATGTAACTCTGTGAGATGATTTCACAGAACACAGAGAAGTTTCTCAGAAAGCTTCTTTCTCTTTTTTATCGGAGGGTATTTGGTTTGGCCCTATAGTCTTCAAAGGGATCCGAAATATCTGCTCTCAGATTCCACAGAAATAAGGCTAGCAAAGAGATCCACGAAATACAAATGTAACTCTGTGAGTGGAAGTCACACATCACAGAGCAGTTTCTCAGAAAGCTTCTTTCCAGATTTCAAATGATATTTCCTTTTTCACCATAGCCCTCTAAGGGCTTCCAAATATCACTTTGCCAATACCACGAGAACTGTCTTAGCGAAAGGCTTCTTGAGGGGAAATCTGTAACTCTGTGAGATGATTTCACAGAACACAGAGAAGTTTCTCAGAAAGCTTCTTTCTCTTTGATATGGGAGGATATTTCCTTTGGCACTGTAGTCTTCAAAGTGATCCGAAATATCTGTTCTCAGATTCCACAGGAATAAGGCTAGCAAAGAGATCCACGAAATACAGATGTAACTCTGTGACATGAATTAACAGAACACTAAGCAGTCTCTCAGCAAGCTTCTTTCCAGATTTCATCTGAGGATATTTCCTTTTTCACCATAGCCCTCTATGGGCTTCCAAATATCACATTGCCAATTCCACAAGAACTGTCTTAGCGAAAGGCTTCTTGAGGGGAAATCTGTAACTCTGTGAGATGATTTCACAGAACACAGAGAAGTTTCTCAGAAAGCTTCTTTCTTTTTTTTACCGGATGATATTTCCTTTGGCCCTATAGTCTTCAAAGGGATCCGACATATCTGTTCTCAGATTCCACAGAAATAAGGCTAGCAAAGAGGTCCACGAAATACAGATGTAACTGTGTGAGATGAATTAACAGTACACTAAGCAGTTTCTCAGAAAACTTCTTTGCAGATTTCATCTGAGGATATTTCCTTTTTCACCATAGCCCTCTATGGACATCCAAATATCACTTTTCCAATTCCACAAGAACTGTCTTAGCGAAAGGCTTCTTGAGGGGAAAGCTGTAACTCTGTGAGATGATTTCACAGAACACAAAGAACTTTCTCAGAAAGCTTCTTTCTCTTTGTTATCGCAGGATATTTCCTTTGGCCCTATAGTCTTCAAAGGGATCGGAAATACCTGTTCTCAGTTTCCACAGAAATAAGCCTAGCAAAGAGATCCACACAATATAGATGTAACTATGTGAGTGGAGGTCACACATCACAGAGCAGTTTGTCAGAAAGCTTCTTTCCAGATTTCATCTGGGGATATTTCCTTTTTCACCATAGCCCTCTATGGGCTTCCAAATATCCCTTTGCCAATTACACAAGAACTGTCATAACGAAAGGCTTCTTGAGGGGAAAGCTGTAACTCTGTGAGATGATTTCACAGAACACAAAGAAGTTTCTCAGAATGCTTCTTTCTCTTTGTTGTCGGAGGATATTTCCTTTGGCCCTATAGTCTTCAAAGGGATCCGAAATATCTGTTCTCAGATTCCACAGATATAAGGCTAGCAAAGAGAACCACGAAATACAGATGTAACTCTGTGAGATGAATTAACAGAACACTAAGCAGTTTCTCATAAAGCTTCTTTGCAGATTTCATCTGAGTATATTTCCTTTATCACCATAGCCCTCTAAGGGCTTCCAAATATCACTTTCCCAATTCCACAAGAACTGTCTTAGCGAAGGGCTTCTTGAGGGGGAAGCTGTAACGCTGTGAGATAATTTCACATAACACAAAGAAGTTTCTCAGAAAGCTTCTTTTTCTTTGTTATCGGAGGATATTTCATATGACCCTATAGTATTCAAAGGGATCCGAAATATCTGTTCTCAGATTCCACAGAAATAAGGCTAGCAAAGAGATCCACGAAATGCAGATGTAACTCGCTGAGTGGAAGTCCCACATCAAAGAGCAGTTTCTCAGAAAGCTTCTTTCCAGATTTCATCTGAGAATATTTACTTTTTCACCATAGCCCTCTATGGGCTTCCAAATATGCCTTTGCCAATTCCACGAGAACTGTATTAGCGAAAGGCTTCTTGAGGGGAAAGCTGTAAATCTGTGAGATGATTTCACAGAACACAAGGCAGTTCCTCAGAAAGCTTCTTTCTCTTTGTTATCGGAGGATATTTCCTTTGGCCCTATAGTCTTCAAAGGGATCCGAAATATCTGTTCTCAGATTCCACAGAAATAAGGCTAGCAAAGAGATCCAAGAAATACAGATAAAACTCTGTGAGATAAATTAACAGAACACTAAGGAGTTTCTCAGAAAGCTTCTTTGCAGATTTCATCTGAGGATATTTCCTTTTTCACCATCCCATCTATGGGCTTCCAAATATCACTTTGCCAATTCCACAAAAACTGTCTTAGCGAAAGGCTTCTTGAGGGGAAAGCTGCAACTCAGTGAGATGATTTCACAGAACACAAATAAGTTTCTCAGAAAGCTTACTTCTCTTTGTTATCGAAGGATATTTTTTTTGGGCCTATAGTCTTCAAAGGGATCCAAAATGTCTGTTCACAGATTCCACAAACATAAGGCTAGCAAAGAGATCCACGTAATACAGATGTAACTCTGTGAGATGAATTAACGGAACACTAAGCAGTTTCTCAGAAAGCTTCTTTGCAGATTTCATCTGAGGATATTTCCTTTTTCACCATCCCATCTATGGGCTTCCAAATATCACTTTGCCAATTCCACAAGAACTGTCTTAGCGAAAGGCTTCTTGAGGGGAAAGCTGCAACTCAGTGAGATGATTTCACAGAACACAAATAAGTTTCTCAGAAAGCTTCTTTCTCTTTGTTATCGGAGGATATTTCCTTTGTCCCTACAGTCTTCAAAGGGATCCGAAATATCTGTTCTCAGATTCCACAGAATTAAGGCTAGCAAAAAGATCCACGAAATACAGATGTAACTCTGAGAGATGAATTAACAGAACACGAAGCAGTTTCTCAGAAAGCTTCTTTCCCGATTTCATCTGAGGATATTTCCTTTTTCACCATTGCCCTCTGAGGGCTTCCAAATATCACTTTACCAATTCCACAAGAACTGTCTTAGCGAAAGACTTCTTGAGAGGAAAGCTGCAACTCTGTGAGATGTTTTCAAAGAAGAAAAAGAGGTTTCTCAGAAAGCTTCTTTCTCTTTGTTATCGGAGGATATTTCCTTTGGCCCTATAGTCTTCAAAGGAATGAGATATATCTGTTCTCCGATTCCAAGGAAATAAGGCTAGCAAAGAGACACACGAAATAGAGATATAACTTTGTGAGTGGAAGTCACACATCGCAGAGCAGTTTCTCAGAAAGCTTCTTTCCAGATTTCATCTGAGGATAATTCCTTTTTCACCATAGCCCTCTATGGGCTTCCAAATATCACATTTCCAATTCCAGAAGAACTGTCTTAGCGAAAGGCTTCTTGAGCGGAAAGCTGTAACTCTGTGAGATGATTTCACAGAAAACAGAGAAGTTTCTCAGAAAGCTTCTTTCTCTTTGATATCGGAGGATATTTCCTTTGGCACTGTAGTCTTCAAAGTGATCGGAAATATCTGTTCTCAGATTCCACAGGAATAAGGCTAGCAAAGAGATCCACGAAATACAGATGTAACTCTGTGAGTGGAAGTCACACATCACAGAGCAGTTTTTCAGAAAGCTTCTTTCCAGATTTCAAATGATGATATTTCCTTTCTCACCATAGCCCTCTATGGGCTTCCAAATATCACTTTGCCAATACCACGAGAACTGTCTTAGCGAAAGGCTTCTTGAGGGGAAAGCTGTAACTCTGTGAGATGATTTCACAGAACACAGAGAAATTTCTCAGAAAGCTTCTTTCTCTTTCTCTTTGTTATCAGAGGATACTTCTTTCTTCCCTATAGTCTTCAAAGGGATCCGACATATCGGTTCTCAGATTCCACAGAAATAAGGCTAGCAAAGAGGTCCACGAAATACAGATGTAACACTGTGAGATGAATTAACAGAACACTAAGCAGTTTCTCAGAAAGCTTATTTCCAGATTTCACCTTAGGATATTTCCTTTTTCACCTTAGCCCTCTATGGTCTTCCAAATATCACTTTGCCAATTCCACAAGAACTGTCTTAGCGAAAGGCTTCTTGATGGGAAAGCTGTAACTCTGTGAGATGATTTCACAGAACACAAAGAAGTTTTTCAGAAAGCTTCTTTCTCTTTGTTATCGGAGGATATTTCCTTTTACACTGTAGTCTTCAAAGGGATCCGAAATATCTGTTCTCAGATTCCGCAGAAATAAGGCTAGCAAAGAGATCCACGAAATACAGATATAACTCTGTGAGTGGAAGTCACACATCACAGAGCAGTTTCTCAGAAATCTTCTTTCCAGATTTCATCTGAGGATATTTCCTTTTTCACCATAGCCCTCTATGGGCTTCCAAATATCACTTTGCCAATTCCACAAGAACTGTCTTAGCGAAAGGCTTCTTGAGGGGAAAGATGTAACTCTGTGAGATGATTTCACAGAACACAGAGAAGTTTCTCAGAAAGCTTCTTTCTCTTTTTTATCGGAGGGTATTTCGTTTGGCCCTATAGTCTTCAAAGGGATCCGAAATATCTGCTCTCAGATTCCACAGAAATAAGGCTAGCAAAGAGATCCACGAAATACAAATGTAACTCTGTGAGTGGAAGTCGCACATCACAGAGCAGTTTCTCAGAAAGCTTCTTTCCAGATTTCAAATGATGACATTTCCTTTTTCACCATAGCCCTCTATGGGCTTCCAAATATCACTTTGCCAATACCACGAGAACTGTCTTAGCGAAAGGCTTCTTGAGGGGAAAGCTGTAACTCTGTGAGATGATTTCACAGAACACAGAGAAATTTCTCAGAAAGCTTCTTTATCTTTCTCTTTGTTATCAGAGGATACTTCTTTCTTCCCTATAGTCTTCAAAGGGATCCGACATATCTGTTCTCAGATTCCACAGAAATAAGGCTAGCAAAGAGGTCCACGAAATACAGATGTAACACTGTGAGATGAATTAACAGTACACTAAGCAGTTTCTCAGAAAGCTTATTTCCAGATTTCACCTTAGGATATTTCCTTTTTCACCTTAGCCCTCTATGGTCTTCCAAATATCACTTTGCCAATTCCACAAGAACTGTCTTAGCGAAAGGCTTCTTGATGGGAAAGCTGTAACTCTGTGAGATGATTTCACAGAACACAAAGAAGTTTTTCAGAAAGCTTCTTTCTCTTTGTTATCGGAGGATATTTCCTTTTACACTGTAGTCTTCAAAGGGATCCGAAATATCTGTTCTCAGATTCCGCAGAAATAAGGCTAGCAAAGAGATCCACGAAATACAGATATAACTCTGTGAGTGGAAGTCACACATCACAGAGCAGTTTCTCAGAAATCTTCTTTCCAGATTTCATCTGAGGATATTTCCTTTTTCACCATAGCCCTCTATGGGCTTCCAAATATCACTTTGCCAATTCCACAAGAACTGTCTTAGCGAAAGGCTTCTTGAGGGGAAAGATGTAACTCTGTGAGATGATTTCACAGAACACAGAGAAGTTTCTCAGAAAGCTTCTTTCTCTTTTTTATCGGAGGGTATTTCGTTTGGCCCTATAGTCTTCAAAGGGATCCGAAATATCTGCTCTCAGATTCCACAGAAATAAGGCTAGCAAAGAGATCCACGAAATACAAATGTAACTCTGTGAGTGGAAGTCGCACATCACAGAGCAGTTTCTCAGAAAGCTTCTTTCCAGATTTCAAATGATGACATTTCCTTTTTCACCATAGCCCTCTATGGGCTTCCAAATATCACTTTGCCAATACCACGAGAACTGTCTTAGCGAAAGGCTTCTTGAGGGGAAATCTGTAACTCTGTGAGATGATTTCACAGAACACAGAGTAGTTTCTCAGAAAGCTTCTTTCTTTTTTTTACCGGATGATATTTCCTTTGGCCCTATAGTCTTCAAAGGGATCCGACATATCTGTTCTCAGATTCCACAGAAATAAGGCTAGCCAAGAGATCCACGAAATACAGAGGTAACTCTGTGAGGTGAATTAACAGAGCACTAAGCAGTTTCTCAGAAAGCTTCTTTCCAGATTTCATCTGAGGATATTTCCTTTTTCACCATAGACTTCTATGGGCTTCCAAATATCACTTTGCCAATTCCACAAGAACTGTCTTAGCGAAAGGCTTCTTGAGGGGAAAGCTGTAACTCTGTGAGATGATTTCACAGAACACAAAGAAGTTTCTCAGAAAGCTTCTTTCTCTTTGTTATCGGAGGATATTTCCTTTGAACCTATAGTCTTCAAAGGGATCCGAAATATCTGTTCTGAGATTCCACAGAAATAAGGCTAGCAAAGAGATCCACGAAATACAGAGGTAACTCTGTGAGATGAATTAACAGAACACTAAGCAGTTTCTCAGAAAGCTTCTTTCCAGATTTCATCTGAGGATAATTCCTTTTTCACCATAGGCCTCTATGGGCTTCCAAATATCACATTTCCAATTCCAGAAGAACTGTCTTAGCGAAAGGCTTCTTGAGCGGAAAGCTGTAACTCTGTGAGATGATTTCACAGAAAACAGAGAAGTTTCTCAGAAAGCTTCTTTCTCTTTGATATCGGAAGATATTTCCTTTGGCACTGTAGTCTTCAAAGTGATCCGAAATATCTGTTCTCAGATTCCACAGGAATAAGGCTAGCAAAGAGATCCACGAAATACAGATGTAACTCTGTGACATGAATTAACAGAACACTAAGCAGTCTCTCAGCAAGCTTCTTTCCAGATTTCATCTCAGGATATTTCCTTTTTCACCATAGCCCTCTATGGGCTTCCAAATATCACATTGCCAATTCCACAAGAACTGTCTTAGCGAAAGGCTTCTTGAGGGGAAATCTGTAACTCTGTGAGATGATTTCACAGAACACAGAGAAGTTTCTCAGAAAGCTTCTTTCTTTTTTTTACCGGATGATATTTCCTTTGGCCCTATAGTCTTCAAAGGGATCCGACATATCTGTTCTCAGATTCCACAGAAATAAGGCTAGCAAAGAGGTCCACGAAATACAGATGTAACTGTGTGAGATGAATTAACAGTACACTAAGCAGTTTCTCAGGAAGCTTCCTTCCAGATTTCATCTGAGGATGTTTCCTTTTTCACCATAGCCCTCTATGGGCTTCCAAATATCACTTTGCCAAATCCACAAGAACTGTCTTAGCGAAAGGCTTCTTGAGCGGAAAGCTATAACTCTGTGAGATGATTTCACAGAACACAAAGAAGTTCCTCAGAAAGCTTCTTTCTCTTTGTTATCGGCGAATATTTCCTTTGGCCCAATAGTCTTCCAAGGGATCCGAAATATCTGTTCTCATTTCCACAGAAATAAGGCTAGCAAACAGACCCACGAAAAAGAGATGTAACTCTGTGAGTGGAAGTCACACATCACAGAGCAGTTTCTCAGAAAGCTTCTTTCCAGATTTCATCTGAGGATATTTCCTTTTTCACCATAGCCGTCTATGGGCTTCCAAATATCTCTTTGCCAATTCCAGAAGAACTGTCTAAGCGAAAGGCTTCTTGAAGGGAAAGCTGTAACTCTGTGAGATGATTTCACAGAACACAAAGAAGTTTCTCAGAAAGCTTCTTTCACTTTGTTATCGGAGGATATTTCCTTTTGCCCTATAGTCTTCAAAGGGATACGAAATATCTGTTCTCAGATTCCACAGAAATAAGGCTAGCAAAGAGATCCACGGAATACAGATGTAACTCTGTGAGAAGGATTAACAGAACACTAAGCAGTTTCTCAGAAAACTTCTTTGCAGATTTCATCTGAGGATATTTCCTTTTTCACCATAGCCCTCTATGGACATCCAAATATCACTTTTCCAATTCCACAAGAACTGTCTTAGCGAAAGGCTTCTTGAGGGGAAAGCTGTAACTCTGTGAGATGATTTCACAGAACACAAAGAACTTTCTCAGAAAGCTTCTTTCTCTTTGTTATCGCAGGATATTTCCTTTGGCCCTATAGTCTTCAAAGGGATCGGAAATACCTGTTCTCAGTTTCCACAGAAATAAGCCTAGCAAAGAGATCCACACAATATAGATGTAACTATGTGAGTGGAGGTCACACATCACAGAGCAGTTTGTCAGAAAGCTTCTTTCCAGATTTCATCTGGGGATATTTCCTTTTTCACCATAGCCCTCTATGGGCTTCCAAATATCCCTTTGCCAATTACACAAGAACTGTCATAACGAAAGGCTTCTTGAGGGGAAAGCTGTAACTCTGTGAGATGATTTCACAGAACACAAAGAAGTTTCTCAGAATGCTTCTTTCTCTTTGTTGTCGGAGGATATTTCCTTTGGCCCTATAGTCTTCAAAGGGATCCGAAATATCTGTTCTCAGATTCCACAGATATAAGGCTAGCAAAGAGAACCACGAAATACAGATGTAACTCTGTGAGATGAATTAACAGAACACTAAGCAGTTTCTCATAAAGCTTCTTTGCAGATTTCATCTGAGTATATTTCCTTTATCACCATAGCCCTCTAAGGGCTTCCAAATATCACTTTCCCAATTCCACAAGAACTGTCTTAGCGAAGGGCTTCTTGAGGGGGAAGCTGTAACGCTGTGAGATAATTTCACATAACACAAAGAAGTTTCTCAGAAAGCTTCTTTTTCTTTGTTATCGGAGGATATTTCATTTGACCCTATAGTATTCAAAGGGATCCGAAATATCTGTTCTCAGATTCCACAGAAATAAGGCTAGCAAAGAGATCCACGAAATGCAGATGTAACTCGCTGAGTGGAAGTCCCACATCAAAGAGCAGTTTCTCAGAAAGCTTCTTTCCAGATTTCATCTGAGAATATTTACTTTTTCACCATAGCCCTCTATGGGCTTCCAAATATGCCTTTGCCAATTCCACGAGAACTGTATTAGCGAAAGGCTTCTTGAGGGGAAAGCTGTAAATCTGTGAGATGATTTCACAGAACACAAGGCAGTTCCTCAGAAAGCTTCTTTCTCTTTGTTATCGGAGGATATTTCCTTTGGCCCTATAGTCTTCAAAGGGATCCGAAATATCTGTTCTCAGATTCCACAGTAATAAGGCTAGCAAAGAGATCCAAGAAATACAGATAAAACTCTGTGAGATAAATTAACAGAACACTAAGGAGTTTCTCAGAAAGCTTCTTTGCAGATTTCATCTGAGGATATTTCCTTTTTCACCATCCCATCTATGGGCTTCCAAATATCACTTTGCCAATTCCACAAAAACTGTCTTAGCGAAAGGCTTCTTGAGGGGAAAGCTGCAACTCAGTGAGATGATTTCACAGAACACAAATAAGTTTCTCAGAAAGCTTACTTCTCTTTGTTATCGAAGGATATTTTTTTTGGGCCTATAGTCTTCAAAGGGATCCAAAATGTCTGTTCACAGATTCCACAAACATAAGGCTAGCAAAGAGATCCACGTAATACAGATGTAACTCTGTGAGATGAATTAACGGAACACTAAGCAGTTTCTCAGAAAGCTTCTTTGCAGATTTCATCTGAGGATATTTCCTTTTTCACCATCCCATCTATGGGCTTCCAAATATCACTTTGCCAATTCCACAAGAACTGTCTTAGCGAAAGGCTTCTTGAGGGGAAAGCTGCAACTCAGTGAGATGATTTCACAGAACACAAATAAGTTTCTCAGAAAGCTTCTTTCTCTTTGTTATCGGAGGATATTTCCTTTGTCCCTACAGTCTTCAAAGGGATCCGAAATATCTGTTCTCAGATTCCACAGAATTAAGGCTAGCAAAAAGATCCACGAAATACAGATGTAACTCTGAGAGATGAATTAACAGAACACGAAGCAGTTTCTCAGAAAGCTTCTTTCCCGATTTCATCTGAGGATATTTCCTTTTTCACCATTGCCCTCTGAGGGCTTCCAAATATCACTTTACCAATTCCACAAGAACTGTCTTAGCGAAAGACTTCTTGAGAGGAAAGCTGCAACTCTGTGAGATGTTTTCAAAGAAGAAAAAGAGGTTTCTCAGAAAGCTTCTTTCTCTTTGTTATCGGAGGATATTTCCTTTGGCCCTATAGTCTTCAAAGGGATGAGATATATCTGTTCTCCGATTCCAAGGAAATAAGGCTAGCAAAGAGACACACGAAATAGAGATATAACTTTGTGAGTGGAAGTCACACATCGCAGAGCAGTTTCTCAGAAAGCTTCTTTCCAGATTTCATCTGAGGATAATTCCTTTTTCACCATAGCCCTCTATGGGCTTCCAAATATCACATTTCCAATTCCAGAAGAACTGTCTTAGCGAAAGGCTTCTTGAGCGGAAAGCTGTAACTCTGTGAGATGATTTCACAGAAAACAGAGAAGTTTCTCAGAAAGCTTCTTTCTCTTTGATATCGGAGGATATTTCCTTTGGCACTGTAGTCTTCAAAGTGATCGGAAATATCTGTTCTCAGATTCCACAGGAATAAGGCTAGCAAAGAGATCCACGAAATACAGATGTAACTCTGTGAGTGGAAGTCACACATCACAGAGCAGTTTTTCAGAAAGCTTCTTTCCAGATTTCAAATGATGATATTTCCTTTCTCACCATAGCCCTCTATGGGCTTCCAAATATCACTTTGCCAATACCACGAGAACTGTCTTAGCGAAAGGCTTCTTGAGGGGAAAGCTGTAACTCTGTGAGATGATTTCACAGAACACAGAGAAATTTCTCAGAAAGCTTCTTTCTCTTTCTCTTTGTTATCAGAGGATACTTCTTTCTTCCCTATAGTCTTCAAAGGGATCCGACATATCTGTTCTCAGATTCCACAGAAATAAGGCTAGCAAAGAGGTCCACGAAATACAGATGTAACACTGTGAGATGAATTAACAGAACACTAAGCAGTTTCTCAGAAAGCTTATTTCCAGATTTCACCTTAGGATATTTCCTTTTTCACCTTAGCCCTCTATGGTCTTCCAAATATCACTTTGCCAATTCCACAAGAACTGTCTTAGCGAAAGGCTTCTTGATGGGAAAGCTGTAACTCTGTGAGATGATTTCACAGAACACAAAGAAGTTTTTCAGAAAGCTTCTTTCTCTTTGTTATCGGAGGATATTTCCTTTTACACTGTAGTCTTCAAAGGGATCCGAACTATCTGTTCTCAGATTCCGCAGAAATAAGGCTAGCAAAGAGATCCACGAAATACAGATATAACTCTGTGAGTGGAAGTCACACATCACAGAGCAGTTTCTCAGAAATCTTCTTTCCAGATTTCATCTGAGGATATTTCCTTTTTCACCATAGCCCTCTATGGGCTTCCAAATATCACTTTGCCAATTCCACAAGAACTGTCTTAGCGAAAGGCTTCTTGAGGGGAAAGATGTAACTCTGTGAGATGATTTCACAGAACACAGAGAAGTTTCTCAGAAAGCTTCTTTCTCTTTTTTATCGGAGGGTATTTCGTTTGGCCCTATAGTCTTCAAAGGGATCCGAAATATCTGCTCTCAGATTCCACAGAAATAAGGCTAGCAAAGAGATCCACGAAATACAAATGTAACTCTGTGAGTGGAAGTCGCACATCACAGAGCAGTTTCTCAGAAAGCTTCTTTCCAGATTTCAAATGATGACATTTCCTTTTTCACCATAGCCCTCTATGGGCTTCCAAATATCACTTTGCCAATACCACGAGAACTGTCTTAGCGAAAGGCTTCTTGAGGGGAAATCTGTAACTCTGTGAGATGATTTCACAGAACACAGAGTAGTTTCTCAGAAAGCTTCTTTCTTTTTTTTACCGGATGATATTTCCTTTGGCCCTATAGTCTTCAAAGGGATCCGACATATCTGTTCTCAGATTCCACAGAAATAAGGCTAGCCAAGAGATCCACGAAATACAGAGGTAACTCTGTGAGGTGAATTAACAGAGCACTAAGCAGTTTCTCAGAAAGCTTCTTTCCAGATTTCATCTGAGGATATTTCCTTTTTCACCATAGACTTCTATGGGCTTCCAAATATCACTTTGCCAATTCCACAAGAACTGTCTTAGCGAAAGGCTTCTTGAGGGGAAAGCTGTAACTCTGTGAGATGATTTCACAGAACACAAAGAAGTTTCTCAGAAAGCTTCTTTCTCTTTGTTATCGGAGGATATTTCCTTTGACCCTATAGTCTTCAAAGGGATCCGAAATATCTGTTCTGAGATTCCACAGAAATAAGGCTAGCAAAGAGATCCACGAAATACAGAGGTAACTCTGTGAGATGAATTAACAGAACACTAAGCAGTTTCTCAGAAAGCTTCTTTCCAGATTTCATCTGAGGATAATTCCTTTTTCACCATAGGCCTCTATGGGCTTCCAAATATCACATTTCCAATTCCAGAAGAACTGTCTTAGCGAAAGGCTTCTTGAGCGGAAAGCTGTAACTCTGTGAGATGATTTCACAGAAAACAGAGAAGTTTCTCAGAAAGCTTCTTTCTCTTTGATATCGGAGGATATTTCCTTTGGCACTGTAGTCTTCAAAGTGATCCGAAATATCTGTTCTCAGATTCCACAGGAATAAGGCTAGCAAAGAGATCCACGAAATACAGATGTAACGGTGTGACATGAATTAACAGAACACTAAGCAGTCTCTCAGCAAGCTTCTTTCCAGATTTCATCTCAGGATATTTCCTTTTTCACCATAGCCCTCTATGGGCTTCCAAATATCACATTGCCAATTCCCCAAGAACTGTCTTAGCGAAAGGCTTCTTGAGGGGAAAGCTGTAACTCTGTGAGATGATTTCACAGAACACAAAGCAGTTTCTCAGAAAGCTTCTTTCTCTTGTTTATGGGAGGATATTTCCTTTGCCCCTATAGTCTTCAAAGGGATCCGAAATATCTGTTCTCAGATTCCACAGAAATAAGGCTAGCAAAGAGGTCCACGAAATACAGATGTAACACTGTGAGATGAATTAACAGAACACTAAGCAGTTTCTCAGAAAGCTTCTTACCAGATTTCACCTTAGGATATTTCCTTTTTCACCATAGCCCTCTATGGGCTTCCAAATATCACTTTGCCAATTCCAGAAGAACTGTCTTAGCAAAAGGCTTCTTGAGGGGAAAGCTGTAACTCTGTGTGATGATTTCACAGAACACAAAAAAGTTTCTCAGAAAGCTACTTTCTCTTTGTTATCGGAGGATATTTCCTTTTGCCCTGTAGTCTTCAAAGGGATCCGAAATATCTGTTCTCAGATTCCGCAGAAATAAGGCTAGCATAGACATCCACGAAATACAGATATAACTCTGTGAGTGGAAGTCACACATCATAGAGCAGTTTCTCAGAAAGCTTCTTTCCAGATTTCATCTGAGGATATTTCGTTTTTCCCCATTGCTCTCTATGGGCTTCCAAATATCACTTTGCCAGTTCTAAAAGAACTGTCTTAGCGAAAGGCTTCTTGAGGGGAAAGCTGTAACTCTGTGAGATGATTTCACAGAACACAAAGAAGTTTCTCAGAAAGCTTCTTTCTCTTTGTTATCAGAGGATACTTTTTCTTCCCTATAGTCTTCAAAGGGATCCGACATATCTGTTCTCAGATTCCACAGAAATAAGGCTAGCAAAGAGGTCCACGAAATACAGATGTAACACTGTGAGATGAATTAACAGAACACTAAGCAGTTTCTCAGAAAGCTTATTTCCAGATTTCACCTTAGGATATTTCCTTTTTCACCATAGCCCTCTATGGGCTTCCAAATATCACTTTGCCAATTCCACAAGAACTGTCTTAGCGAAAGGCTTCTTGAGGGGAAAGCTGTAACTCTGTGAGATGATTTCACAGAACACAAAGAAGTTTCTCAGAAAGCTTCTTTCTCTTTGTTATCGGAGGATATTTCCTTTGGCCCTATAGTCTTCAAAGGGATCCGAAATATCTGTTCTCAGATTCCACAGAAATAAGGCTAGCAAAGAGATCCACGAAATAGAGATGTAACTCTGTGAGTGGAAGTCACACATCACAGAGCACTTTCTCAGAAAGCTTCTTTCCAGATTTCAAATGATGATATTTCCTTTTTCACCATAGCCCTCTATGGGCTTCCAAATATCACTTTGCCAATACCACGAGAACTGTCTTAGCGAAAGGCTTCTTGAGGGGAAAGCTGTAATTCTGTGAGATGATTTCACAGAACACAGAGAAGTTTCTCAGAAAGCTTCTTTCTCTTTGTTATCAGAGGATACTTCTTTCTTCCCTATAGTTTTCAAAGGGATCCGACATATCTGTTCTCAGATTCCACAGAAAAAGGCTAGCAAAGAGATCCATGAAATACAGATGTAACTCTATGAGATGAATAAACAGAACGGTAAGCAGTTTGTCAGAAAGCTTCTTTCCAGATTTCATCTGAGGATATTTCCTTTTTCACCGGAGCCCTCTATGGGCTTCCAAATATCCCTTTGCCAATTCCACAAGAACTGTCTTAGCGAAAGGCTTCTTGAGGGGAGAGCTGTAACTCTATGAGATGATTTCGCAGAACACAAAGAAGTTCCTCAGAAAGCTTCTTTCTCTTTCTTTTCGGAAGATATTTCCTTTGGCCCCATTGTATTCAAAGGGATCCGAAATATCTGTTCTCAGATTCCACAGAAATAAGGCTAGCAAAGAGATCCACGAAATACAGATGTATCTTTGTGAGGTGAATTAACAGAACACTAACCAGTTTCTCAGAAAGCTTCTTTCCAGATTTCAACTGAGGATATCTCCTTTTTCACCTTAGCCCTCTATGGGCTTCCAAATATCACTTTGCCAATTCCACAAGAACTGTCTTAGCGAAAGGCTTCTTGAGGGGAAAGCTGTAACTCTGTGAGATGATTTCACAGAACACAAAGAAGTTTTTCAGATAGCTTCTTTCTCTTTGTTATCGGAGGATATTTCCTTTTGCACTGTAGTGTTCAAAGGGATCCGAAATATCTGTTTTCAGATTCCGCAGAAATAAGGCTAGCAAAGAGATCCATGAAATACAGATATAACTCTGTGAGTGGAAGTCACACATCACAGAGCAGTTTCTCAGAAATCTTCTTTCCATATTTCATCTGAGGATATTTCCTTTTTCACCATAGCCCTCTATGGGCTTCCAAATATCACTTTGCCAATTCCACAAGAACTGTCTTAGCGAAAGACTTCTTGAGGGGAAAGATGTAACTCTGTGAGATGATTTCACAGAACACAGAGAAGTTTCTCAGAAAGCTTCTTTCTCTTTTTTATCGGAGGGTATTTCGTTTGGCCCTATAGTCTTCAAAGGGATCCGAAATATCTGCTCTCAGATTCCACAGAAATAAGGCTAGCAAAGAGATCCACGAAATACAAATGTAACTCTGTGAGTGGAAGTCACACATCACAGAGCAGTTTCTCAGAAAGCTTCTTTCCAGATTTCAAATGATGATATTTCCTTTTTCACCATAGCCCTCTATGGGCTTCCAAATATCACTTTGCCAATACCACGAGAACTGTCTTAGCGAAAGGCTTCTTGAGGGGAAATCTGTAACTATGTGAGATGATTTCACAGAACACAGAGAAGTTTCTCAGAAAGCTTCTTTCTTTTTTTTACCGGATGATATTTCCTTTGGCCCTATAGTCTTCAAAGGGATCCGACATATCTGTTCTCAGATTCCACAGAAATAAGGCTAGCCAAGAGATCCACGAAATACAGAGGTAACTCTGTGAGATGAATTAACAGAACACTAAGCAGTTTCTCAGAAAGCTTCTTTCCAGATTTCATCTGAGGATAATTCCTTTTTCACCATAGCCCTCTATGGGCTTCAAAATATCACATTTCCAATTCCAGAAGAACTGTCTTAGCGAAAGGCTTCTTGAGCGGAAAGCTGTAACTCTGTGAGATGATTTCACAGAACACAGAGAAGTTTCTCAGAAAGCTTCTTTCTCTTTTTTATCGGAGGGTATTTCGTTTGGCCCTATAGTCTTCAAAGGGATCCGAAATATCTGCTCTCAGATTCCACAGAAATAAGGCTAGCAAAGAGATCCACGAAATACAAATGTAACTCTGTGAGTGGAAGTCGCACATCACAGAGCAGTTTCTCAGAAAGCTTCTTTCCAGATTTCAAATGATGACATTTCCTTTTTCACCATAGCCCTCTATGGGCTTCCAAATATCACTTTGCCAATACCACGAGAACTGTCTTAGCGAAAGGCTTCTTGAGGGGAAAGCTTTAACTCTGTGAGATGATTTCACAGAACACAGAGAAATTTCTCAGAAAGCTTCTTTCTCTTTCTCTTTGTTATCAGAGGATACTTCTTTCTTCCCTATAGTCTTCAAAGGGATCCGACATATCTGTTCTCAGATTCCACAGAAATAAGGCTAGCAAAGAGGTCCACGAAATACAGATGTAACACTGTGAGATGAATTAACAGAACACTAAGCAGTTTCTCAGAAAGCTTATTTCCAGATTTCACCTTAGGATATTTCCTTTTTCACCTTAGCCCTCTATGGTCTTCCAAATATCACTTTGCCAATTCCACAAGAACTGTCTTAGCGAAAGGCTTCTTGATGGGAAAGCTGTAACTCTGTGAGATGATTTCACAGAACACAAAGAAGTTTTTCAGAAAGCTTCTTTCTCTTTGTTATCGGAGGATATTTCCTTTTACACTGTAGTCTTCAAAGGGATCCGAAATATCTGTTCTCAGATTCCGCAGAAATAAGGCTAGCAAAGAGATCCACGAAATACAGATATAACTCTGTGAGTGGAAGTCACACATCACAGAGCAGTTTCTCAGAAATCTTCTTTCCAGATTTCATCTGAGGATATTTCCTTTTTCACCATAGCCCTCTATGGGCTTCCAAATATCACTTTGCCAATTCCACAAGAACTGTCTTAGCGAAAGGCTTCTTGAGGGGAAAGATGTAACTCTGTGAGATGATTTCACAGAACACAGAGAAGTTTCTCAGAAAGCTTCTTTCTCTTTTTTATCGGAGGGTATTTCGTTTGGCCCTATAGTCTTCAAAGGGATCCGAAATATCTGCTCTCAGATTCCACAGAAATAAGGCTAGCAAAGAGATCCACGAAATACAAATGTAACTCTGTGAGTGGAAGTCGCACATCACAGAGCAGTTTCTCAGAAAGCTTCTTTCCAGATTTCAAATGATGACATTTCCTTTTTCACCATAGCCCTCTATGGGCTTCCAAATATCACTTTGCCAATACCACGAGAACTGTCTTAGCGAAAGGCTTCTTGAGGGGAAATCTGTAACTCTGTGAGATGATTTCACAGAACACAGAGTAGTTTCTCAGAAAGCTTCTTTCTTTTTTTTACCGGATGATATTTCCTTTGGCCCTATAGTCTTCAAAGGGATCCGACATATCTGTTCTCAGATTCCACAGAAATAAGGCTAGCCAAGAGATCCACGAAATACAGAGGTAACTCTGTGAGGTGAATTAACAGAGCACTAAGCAGTTTCTCAGAAAGCTTCTTTCCAGATTTCATCTGAGGATATTTCCTTTTTCACCATAGACTTCTATGGGCTTCCAAATATCACTTTGCCAATTCCACAAGAACTGTCTTAGCGAAAGGCTTCTTGAGGGGAAAGCTGTAACTCTGTGAGATGATTTCACAGAACACAAAGAAGTTTCTCAGAAAGCTTCTTTCTCTTTGTTATCGGAGGATATTTCCTTTGACCCTATAGTCTTCAAAGGGATCCGAAATATCTGTTCTGAGATTCCACAGAAATAAGGCTAGCAAAGAGATCCACGAAATACAGAGGTAACTCTGTGAGATGAATTAACAGAACACTAAGCAGTTTCTCAGAAAGCTTCTTTCCAGATTTCATCTGAGGATAATTCCTTTTTCACCATAGGCCTCTATGGGCTTCCAAATATCTCATTTCCAATTCCAGAAGAACTGTCTTAGCGAAAGGCTTCTTGAGCGGAAAGCTGTAACTCTGTGAGATGATTTCACAGAAAACAGAGAAGTTTCTCAGAAAGCTTCTTTCTCTTTGATATCGGAGGATATTTCCTTTGGCACTGTAGTCTTCAAAGTGATCCGAAATATCTGTTCTCAGATTCCACAGGAATAAGGCTAGCAAAGAGATCCACGAAATACAGATGTAACTCTGTGACATGAATTAACAGAACACTAAGCAGTCTCTCAGCAAGCTTCTTTCCAGATTTCATCTGAGGATATTTCCTTTTTCACCATAGCCCTCTATGGGCTTCCAAATATCACATTGCCAATTCCCCAAGAACTGTCTTAGCGAAAGTCTTCTTGAGGGGAAAGCTGTAACTCTGTGAGATGATTTCACAGAACACAAAGAAGTTTCTCAGAAAGCTTCTTTCTCTTGGTTATGGGAGGATATTTCCTTTGCCCCTATAGTCTTCAAAGGGATCCGAAATATCTGTTCTCAGATTCCACAGAAATAAGGCTAGCAAAGAGGTCCACGAAATACAGATGTAACACTGTGAGATGAATTAACAGAACACTAAGCAGTTTCTCAGAAAGCTTCTTACCAGATTTCACCTTAGGATATTTCCTTTTTCACCATAGCGCTCTATGGGCTTCCAAATATCACTTTGCCAATTCCAGCAGAACTGTCTTAGCAAAAGGCTTCTTGAGGGGAAAGCTGTAACTCTGTGTGATGATTTCACAGAACACAAAAAAGTTTCTCAGAAAGCTACTTTCTCTTTGTTATCGGAGGATATTTCCTTTTGCCCTGTAGTCTTCAAAGGGATCCGAAATATCTGTTCTCAGATTCCGCAGAAATAAGGCTAGCATAGAGATCCACGAAATACAGATATAACTCTGTGAGTGGAAGTCACACATCATAGTGCAGTTTCTCAGAAAGCTTCTTTCCAGATTTCATCTGAGGATATTTCGTTTTTCCCCATAGCCCTCTATGGGCTTCCAAATATCACTTTGCCAGTTCTAAAAGAACTGTCTTAGCGAAAGGCTTCTTGAGGGCAAAGCTGTAACTCTGTGAGATGATTTCACAGAACACAAAGAAGTTTCTCAGAAAGCTTCTTTCTCTTTGTTATCAGAGGATACTTCTTTCTTCCCTATAGTCTTCAAAGGGATCCGACATATCTGTTCTCAGATTCCACAGAAATAAGGCTAGCAAAGAGGTCCACGAAATACAGATGTAACACTGTGAGATGAATTAACAGAACACTAAGCAGTTTCTCAGAAAGCTTATTTCCAGATTTCACCTTAGGATATTTCCTTTTTCACCATAGCCCTCTATGGGCTTCCAAATATCACTTTGCCAATTCCACAAGAACTGTCTTAGCGAAAGGCTTCTTGAGGGGAAAGCTGTAACTCTGTGAGATGATTTCACAGAACACAAAGAAGTTTTTCAGAAAGCTTCTTTCTCTTTGTTATCGGAGGATATTTCCTTTTGCACTGTAGTCTTCAAAGGGATCCGAAATATCTGTTCTCAGATTCCGCAGAAATAAGGCTAGCAAAGAGATCCACGAAATACAGATATAACTCTGTGAGTGGAAGTCACACATCACAGAGCAGTTTCTCAGAAATCTTCTTTCCAGATTTCATCTGAGGATATTTCCTTTTTCACCATAGCCCTCTATGGGCTTCCAAATATCACTTTGCCAATTCCACAAGAACTGTCTTAGCGAAAGGTTTCTTGAGGGGAAAGATGTAACTCTGTGAGATGATTTCACAGAACACAGAGAAGTTTCTCAGAAAGCTTCTTTCTCTTTTTTATCGGAGGGTATTTCGTTTGGCCCTATAGTCTTCAAAGGTATCCGAAATATCTGCTCTCAGATTCCACAGAAATAAGGCTAGCAAAGAGATCCACGAAATACAAATGTAACTCTGTGAGTGGAAGTCACACATCACAGAGCAGTTTCTAAGAATGCTTCTTTCCAGATTTCAAATGATGATATTTCCTTCTTCACCATAGCCCTCTATGGGCTTCCAAATATCACTTTGCCAATACTACGAGAACTGTCTTAGCGAAAGGCTTCTTGAGGGGAAATCTGTAACTCTGTGAGATGATTTCACAGAACACAGAGAAGTTTCTCAGAAAGCTTCTTTCTCTTTGTTATCAGAGGATACTTCTTTCTTCCCTATAGTCTTCAAAGGGATCCGACATATCTGTTCTCAGATTCCACAGAAATAAGGCTAGCAAAGAGTTCCACGAAATACAGATGTAACACTGTGAGATGAATTAACAGAACACTAAGCAGTTTCTCAGAAAGCTTCTTTCCAGATTTCACCTTAGGATATTTCCTTTTTCACCATAGCCCTCTATGGGCTTCCAAATATCACTTTGCCAATTCCACAAGAACTGTCTTAGCGAAAGGCTTCTTGAGGGGAAAGCTGTAAGTCTGTGAGATGATTTCACAGAACACAAAGAATTTTTTCAGAAAGCTTCTTTCTCTTTGTTATCGGAGGATATTTCCTTTTGCACTGTAGTCTTCAAAGGGATCCGAAATATCTGTTCTCAGATTCCGCAGAAATAAGGCTAGCAAAGAGATACACGAAATACAGATATTACTCTGTGAGTGGAAGTCACACATCACAGAGCAGTTTCTCAGAAATCTTCTTTCCAGATTTCATCTGAGGATATTTCCTTTTTCACCATAGCACTCTATGGGCTTCCAAATATCACTTTGCCAATACCACGAGAACTGTCTTAGCGAAAGGCTTCTTGAGGGGAAATCTGTAACTCTGTGAGATGATTTCACAGAACACAGAGAAGTTTCTCAGAAAGCTTCTTTCTTTTTTTTACCGGATGATATTTCCTTTGGCCCTATAGTCTTCAAAGGGATCCAACATATCTGTTCTCAGATTCCACAGAAATAAGGCTAGCCAAGAGATCCACGAAATACAGAGGTAACTCTGTGAGATGAATTAACAGAGCACTAAGCAGTTTCTCAGAAAGCTTCTTTCCAGATTTCATCTGAGGATATTTCCTTTTTCACCATAGACTTCTATGGGCTTCCAAATATCACTTTGCCAATTCCACAAGAACTGTCTTAGCGAAAGGCTTCTTGAGGGGAAAGCTGTAACTCTGTGAGATGATTTCACAGAACACAAAGAAGTTTCTCAGAAAGCTTCTTTCTCTTTGTTATCGGAGGATATTTCCTTTGACCCTATAGTCTTCAAAGGGATCCGAAATATATGTTCTGAGATTCCACAGAAATAAGGCTAGCAAAGAGATCCACGAAATACAGAGGTAACTCTGTGAGATGAATTAAGAGAACACTAAGCAGTTTCTCCGAAAGCTTCTTTCCAGATTTCATCTGAGGATAATTCCTTTTTCACCATAGCCCTCTATGGGCTTCCAAATATCACATTTCCAATTCCAGAAGAACTGTCTTAGCGAAAGGCTTCTTGAGCGGAAAGCTGTAACTCTGTGAGATGATTTCACAGAATACAGAGAAGTTTCTCAGAAAGCTTCTTTCTCTTTGATATCGGAGGATATTTCCTTTGGCACTGTAGTCTTCAAAGTGATCCGAAATATCTGTTCTCAGATTCCACAGGAATAAGGCTAGCAAAGAGATCCACGAAATACAGATGTAACTCTGTGACATGAATTAACAGAACACTAAGCAGTCTCTCAGCAAGCTTCTTTCCAGATTTCATCTGAGGATATTTCCTTTTTTACCATAGCCCTCTATGGGCTTCCAAATATCACATTGCCAATTCCCCAAGAACTGTCTTTGCGGAAGGCTTCTTGAGGGGAAAGCTGTAACTCTGTGAGATGATTTCACAGAACACAAAGAAGTTTCTCAGAAAGCTTCTTTCTCTTTGTTATCAGAGGATACTTCCTTTGGCCCTATAGTCTTCAAAGGAATCCGACATATCTGTTCTCAGATTCCACAGAAATAAGGCTAGCAAAGAGGTCCACGAAATACAGATGTAACACTGTGAGATGAATTAACAGAACACTAAGCAGTTTCTCAGAAAGCTTCTTACCAGATTTCACCTTAGGATATTTCCTTTTTCACCATAGCCCTCTAAGGGCTTCCAAATATCACTTTGCCAATTCCAGAAGAACTGTCTTAGCAAAAGGCTTCTTGAGGGGAAAGCTGTAACTCTGTGAGATGATTTCACAGAACACAAAGAAGTTTTTCAGAAAGCTTCTTTCTCTTTGTTATCGGAGGATATTTCCTTTTGCACTGTAGTCTTCAAAGGGATCCGAAATATCTGTTCTCAGATTCCGCAGAAATAAGGCTAGCAAAGAGATCCACGAAATACAGATATAACTCTGTGAGTGGAAGTCACACATCACAGAGAAGTTTCTCACAAATCTTCTTTCCAGATTTCATCTGAGGATATTTCCTTTTTCACCATAGCCCTCTATGGGCTTCCAAATATCACTTTGCCAGTTCTAAAAGAACTGTCTTAGCGAAAGGCTTCTTGAGTGGAAAGATGTAACTCTGTGAGATGATTTCACAGAACACAGAGAAGTTTCTCAGAAAGCTTCTTTCTCTTTTTTATCGGAGGGTATTTCGTTTGGCCCTATAGTCTTCAAAGGGATCCGAAATATCTGCTCTCAGATTCCACAGAAATAAGGCTAGCAAAGAGATCCACGAAATACAAATGTAACTCTGTGTTTGGAAGTCACACATCACAGAGCAGTTTCTCAGAATGCTTCTTTCCAGATTTCAAATGATGATATTTCCTTTTTCACCATAGCCCTCTATGGGCTTCCAAATATCACTTTGCCAATACTACGAGAACTGTCTTAGCGAAAGGCTTCTTGAGGGGAAATCTGTAACTCTGTGAGATGATTTCACAGAACACAGAGAAGTTTCTCAGAAAGCTTCTTTCTTTTTTTTACCGGATGATATTTCCTTTGGCCCTATAGTCTTCAAAGGGATCCGACATATCTGTTCTCAGATTCCACAGAAATAAGGCTAGCCAAGAGATCCACGAAATACAGAGGTAACTCTGTGAGGTGAATTAACAGAGCACTAAGCAGTTTCTCAGAAAGCTTCTTTCCAGATTTCATCTGAGGATATTTCCTTTTTCACCATAGACTTCTATGGGCTTCCAAATATCACTTTGCCAATTCCACAAGAACTGTCTTAGCGAAAGGCTTCTTGAGGGGAAAGCTGTAACTCTGTGAGATGATTTCACAGAACACAAAGAAGTTTCTCAGAAAGCTTCTTTCTCTTTGTTATCGGAGGATATTTCCTTTGACCCTATAGTCTTCAAAGGGATCCGAAATATCTGTTGTGAGATTCCACAGAAATAAGGCTAGCAAAGAGATCCACGAAATACAGAGGTAACTCTGTGAGATGAATTAAGAGAACACTAAGCAGTTTCTCAGAAAGCTTCTTTCCAGATTTCATCTGAGGATAATTCCTTTTTCACCATAGCCCTCTATGGGCTTCCAAATATCACATTTCCAATTCCAGAAGAACTGTCTTAGCGAAAGGCTTCTTGAGCGGAAAGCTGTAACTCTGTGAGATGATTTCACAGAAAACAGAGAAGTTTCTCAGAAAGCTTCTTTCTCTTTGATATCGGAGGATATTTCCTTTGGCACTGTAGTCTTCAAAGTGATCCGAAATATCTGTTCTCAGATTCCACAGGAATAAGGCTAGCAAAGAGATCCACGAAATACAGATGTAACTCTGTGACATGAATTAACAGTACACTAAGCAGTCTCTCAGCAAGCTTCTTTCCAGATTTCATCTGAGGATATTTCCTTTTTTACCATAGCCCTCTATGGGCTTCCAAATATCACATTGCCAATTCCCAAAGAACTGTCTTAGCGAAAGGCTTCTTGAGGGGAAAGCTGTAACTCTGTGAGATGATTTCACAGAACACAAAGAAGTTTCTCAGAAAGCTTCTTTCTCTTTGTTATCAGAGGATACTTCCTTTGGCCCTATAGTCTTCAAAGGAATCGGACATATCTGTTCTCAGATTCCACAGAAATAAGGCTAGCAAAGAGGTCCACGACATACAGATATAACACTGTGAGATGAATTAACAGAACACTAAGCAGTTTCTCAGAAAGCTTCTTACCAGATTTCACCTTAGGATATTTCCTTTTTCACCATAGCCCTCTATGGGCTTCCAAATATCACTTTGCCAATTCCAGAAGAACTGTCTTAGCAAAAGGCTTCTTGAGGGGAAAGCTGTAACTCTGTGTGATGATTTCACAGAACACAAAAAAGTTTCTCAGAAAGCTACTTTCTCTTTGTTATCAGAAGATATTTCCTTTGGCCCTATAGTCTTCAAAGGAATCCGAAATATCTCTTCTCAGATTCCAGAGAAATAAGGCTAGCAAATAGAACACGAATTACAGATGTAAATCTGTCAGATGAATTAAGAGAACACTAAGCATTTTCTCAGAAAGCTTCTTTCCAGATTTCATCTGAGGATATTTCCTTTTTCACCATACCTTCCATGGTCTTCCAAATATCACTTAGCCATATCCACAAGAACTGTCTTAGCGAAAGGCTTCTTGAGGGGAAGGCTGTAACTCTGTGAGATGATTTCACAGAACACAAAGAAGTTTCTCAGAAACCTTCTTTCTCTTTGTTATCGGAGGATATTTCCTTTGGCCCTATAGTCTTCAAAGGGATCCGAAATATCTGTTCTCAGTATCCACAGAAATAAGGCTAGAAAGAGATCCACGAAATACAGAGGGAACTCTGTGAGATGAATTAACAGAACCCTAAGCAGTTTCTCAGAAAGCTTCTTTCCAGATTTCATCTGAGGACATTTCCTTTTTCACCATTGACCTCTATGGACTTCCAAATATCACTTTGACAATTCCACAAGAACTGTCTTAGCGAAAGGCTTCTTGAGGGGAAAGCTGTAACTCTGTGAGATGATTTCACAGAACACAAAGAAGTTTCTCAAAGAGCTTCTTGCTCTTTGTTATCGGAGGATATTACCTTTGGCCCTATAGTCTTAAAAGGGATCCGAAATATCTGTTCTCAGATTCCACAGAAATAAGGCTAGCAAGGAGATCCACGAAATACAGATGTAAATCTGTGAGTGGAAGTCACACATCACAGAGCAGGTTCTCAGAAAGCTTCTTTCCAGATTTCATCTGAGGATATTTCCTTTTTCACCGTAGCCCTCTATGGGCTTCCAAATATCACTTTGCCAATTCCACAAGAACTGTCTTAGTGAAAGGCTTATTGAAGGGAAAGGTGTAACTCTGTGAGATGATTTCACAGAACACAAAGAAGTTTCTCAGAAAGATTCTTCCTCTTTGTTATCGGAGGATATTTCCTTTGGCCCTATTGTCTTCAAAGGGATCCTAAATATCAGTTCTCAGATTTCACAGAAATGAGGCTAGCAAAGAGACCCACGAAATACAGACGTAACTCTGCGAGATGAATTAACAGAACACGAAGCAGTTTCTCCGAAAGATTCTTTCCAGATTTCACCTGAGGGTATTTCCTTTTTCACCATAGCCCTCTATGGGCTTCCAAATATCACTTTGCCAATTCCACAAGAACTGTCTTAGCGAAAGGCTTCTTGAAGGGAAAGCTGTAACTCTGTGAGTTGATTTCACAGAACACAAAAAAGTTTCTCAGAAAGCTTCTTTCTCTTTGTTATCGGAGGATATTTCCTTTGGCCCTGTAGTTTTGAAAAGGATCCGAAATATCTGTTCTCATATTCCACCGAAATAAGGCTAGCAAAAATATCCACCAATACAGATGTAACTCTGTGAGATGAATTAACAGAACACTAAGCAGTTTCTCTGAAAGCTTCTTTCCAGATTTCATCTGAGGATATTTACTTATTCACCGTAGCCCTATATGGGCTTCCAAATATCACTTGGGAAATTCCACAAGAACTGTCTTAGCGAAAGGCTTCTTGAGGGGAAAGCTGTAACTCTGTGAGATGATTTCACAGAACACAAAGAAGTTTCTCAGAAAGCTACTTTCTCTTTGTTATCGGAGGATATTTCCTTTGGCCCTATAGTCTTCAAAGGGGTCCGAAATATCTGTTCTCAGATTCCACAGAAATAAGGCTAGCAAAGAGATCCACGAAATACAGATGTAACTCTATGAGTGGAAGTCACACATCACAGAGCAGTTTCTCAGAAAGCTTCTTACCAGATTTCATTTGAGGATATTTCCTTTTTCACCATAGCCCTCTATGGGCTTCCAAATAACACTTTGCCAATTCCACAAGAACTGTCTTAGCGAAAAGCTTCTTGAGGGGAAAGCTGTAACTCTGTGAGATGATTTCACCGAACACAAAGAAGTTTCTCAGAAAGCTTCTTTCTCTTTTTTATCAGAGGATATTTCCTTTGGCCCTATAGTCTTCAAAGGGATTCGAAATATCTGTTTTCAGATTAAACAGAAATAAGGCTAGCCAAGAGATCCACGAAATACAGATGTAACTCTGTGACATGAATTAACAGAACACTAAGCAGTCTCTCAGCAAGCTTCTTTCCAGATTTCATCTGAGGATATTTCCTTTTTTACCATAGCCCTCTATGGGCTTCCAAATATCACATTGCCAATTTCCCAAGAACTGTCTTTGCGAAAGGCTTCTTGAGGGGAAAGCTGTAACTCTGTGAGATGATTTCACAGAACACAAAGAAGTTTCTCAGAAAGCTTCTTTCTCTTTGTTATCAGAGGATACTTCCTTTGGCCCTATAGTCTTCAAAGGAATCCGACATATCTGTTCTCAGATTCCACAGAAATAAGGCTAGCAAAGAGGTCCACGAAATACAGATGTAACACTGTGAGATGAATTAACAGAACACTAAGCAGTTTCTCAGAAAGCTTCTTACCAGATTTCACCTTAGGATATTTCCTTTTTCACCATAGCCCTCTAAGGGCTTCCAAATATCACTTTGCCAATTCCAGAAGAACTGTCTTAGCAAAAGGCTTCTTGAGGGGAAAGCTGTAACTCTGTGAGATGATTTCACAGAACACAAAGAAGTTTTTCAGAAAGCTTCTTTCTCTTTGTTATCGGAGGATATTTCCTTTTGCACTGTAGTCTTCAAAGGGATCCGAAATATCTGTTCTCAGATTCCGCAGAAATAAGGCTAGCAAAGAGATCCACGAAATACAGATATAACTCTGTGAGTGGAAGTCACACATCACAGAGCAGTTTCTCACAAATCTTCTTTCCAGATTTCATCTGAGGATATTTCCTTTTTCACCATAGCCCTCTATGGGCTTCCAAATATCACTTTGCCAATTCCACAAGAACTGTCTTAGCGAAAGGCTTCTTGAGTGGAAAGATGTAACTCTGTGAGATGATTTCACAGAACACAGAGAAGTTTCTCAGAAAGCTTCTTTCTCTTTTTTATCGGAGGGTATTTCGTTTGGCCCTATAGTCTTCAAAGGGATCCGAAATATCTGTTCTGAGATTCCACAGAAATAAGGCTAGCAAAGAGATCCACGAAATACAGAGGTAACTCTGTGAGATGAATTAAGAGAACACTAAGCAGTTTCTCAGAAAGCTTCTTTCCAGATTTCATCTGAGGATAATTCCTTTTTCACCATAGCCCTCTATGGGCTTCCAAATATCACATTTCCAATTCCAGAAGAACTGTCTTAGCGAAAGGCTTCTTGAGCGGAAAGCTGTAACTCTGTGAGATGATTTCACAGAAAACAGAGAAGTTTCTCAGAAAGCTTCTTTCTCTTTGATATCGGAGGATATTTCCTTTGGCACTGTAGTCTTCAAAGTGATCCGAAATATCTGTTCTCAGATTCCACAGGAATAAGGCTAGCAAAGAGATCCACGAAATACAGATGTAACTCTGTGACATGAATTAACAGTACACTAAGCAGTCTCTCAGCAAGCTTCTTTCCAGATTTCATCTGAGGATATTTCCTTTTTTACCATAGCCCTCTATGGGCTTCCAAATATCACATTGCCAATTCCCCAAGAACTGTCTTAGCGAAAGGCTTCTTGAGGGGAAAGCTGTAACTCTGTGAGATGATTTCACAGAACACAAAGAAGTTTCTCAGAAAGCTTCTTTCTCTTTGTTATCAGAGGATACTTCCTTTGGCCCTATAGTCTTCAAAGGAATCGGACATATCTGTTCTCAGATTCCACAGAAATAAGGCTAGCAAAGAGGTCCACGAAATACAGATATAACACTGTGAGATGAATTAACAGAACACTAAGCAGTTTCTCAGAAAGCTTCTTACCAGATTTCACCTTAGGATATTTCCTTTTTCACCATAGCCCTCTATGGGCTTCCAAATATCACTTTGCCAATTCCAGAAGAACTGTCTTAGCAAAAGGCTTCTTGAGGGGAAAGCTGTAACTCTGTGTGATGATTTCACAGAACACAAAAAAGTTTCTCAGAAAGCTACTTTCTCTTTTTTATCGGAGGATATTTCCTTTTGCCCTGTAGTCTTCAAAGGGATCCGAAATATCTGTTCTCAGATTCCGCAGAAATAAGGCTAGCATAGAGATCCACGAAATACAGATATAACTCTGTGAGTGGAAGTCACACATCATAGAGCAGTTTCTCAGAAAGCTTCTTTCCAGATTTCATCTGAGGATATTTCGTTTTTCCCCATAGCCCTCTATGGGCTTCCAAATATCACTTTGCCAGTTCTAAAAGAACTGTCTTAGCGAAAGGCTACTTGAGGGGAAAGCTGTAACTCTGTGAGATGATTTCACAGAACACAAAGAAGTTTCTCAGAAAGCTTCTTTCTCTTTGTTATCAGAGGATATTTCCTTTGGCCCTATAGTCTTCAAAGGGATCCGAAATATCTGTTCTCAGATTCCACAGAAATAAGGCTAGCAAAGAGATCCACGAAATACAGATGTAACTCTGTGAGTGGAAGTCACACATCACAGAGCAGTTTCTCAGAAAGCTTCTTTCCAGATTTCAAATGATGATATTTCCTTTCTCACCGTAGCCCTCTATGGGCTTCCAAATATCACTTTGCCAATACCAAGAGAACTGTCTTAGCGAAAGGCTTCTTGAGGGGAAAGCTGTAACTCTGTGAGATGATTTCACAGAACACAAAGAAGTTTCTCAGAAAGCTTCTTTCTCTTTGTTATCAGAGGATACTTCCTTTGGCCCTATAGTCTTCAAAGGAATCCGACATATCTGTTCTCAGATTCCACAGAAATAAGGCTAGCAAAGTGGTCCACGAAATACAGATGTAACACTGTGAGATGAATTAACAGAACACTAAGCAGTTTCTCAGAAAGCTTCTTACCAGATTTCACCTTAGGATATTATCTTTTTCACCATAGCCCTCTATGGGCTTCCAAATATCACTTTGCCAATTCCAGAAGAACTGTCTTAGCAAAAGGCTTCTTGAGGGGAAAGCTGTAACTCTGTGTGATGATTTCACAGAACACAAAAAAGTTTCTCAGAAAGCTACTTTCTCTTTGTTATCGTAGGATATTTCCTTTTGCCCTGTAGTCTTCAAAGGGATCCGAAATATCTGTTCTCAGATTCCGCAGAAATAAGGCTACCAAAGAGATCCACGAAATACAGATATAACTCTGTGAGTGGAAGTCACACATCATAGAGCAGTTTCTCAGAAAGCTTCTTTCCAGATTTCACCTGAGGATATTTCGTGTTTCCCCATAGCCCTCTATGGGCTTCCAAATATCACTTTGCCAGTTCTAAAAGAACTGTCTTAGCGAAAGGCTTCTTGAGGGGAAAGCTGTAACTCTGTGAGATGATTTCACAGAACACAAAGAAGTTTCTCAGAAAGCTTCTTTCTCTTTGTTATCAGAGGATATTTCCTTTGGCCCTATAGTCTTCAAAGGGATCCGATATTTCTGTTCTCAGATTCCACATAAATAAGGCTAGCAAAGAGATCCACGAAATACAGATATAACTCTGTGAGTGGAAGTCACACATCACAGAGCAGTTTCTCAGAAAGCTTCTTTCCAGATTTCAAATGATGATATTTCCTTTCTCACCATAGCCCTCTATGGGCTTCCAAATATCACTTTGCCAATACCACGAGAACTGTCTTAGCGAAAGGCTTCTTGAGGGGAAAGCTGTAACTCTGTGAGATGATTTCACAGAACACAGAGAAGTTTCTCAGAAAGCTTCTTTCTCTTTGTTATCAGAGGATACTTCTTTCTTCCCTATAGTCTTCAAAGGGATCCGACATATCTGTTCTCAGATTCCACAGAAATAAGGCTAGCAAAGAGGTCCACGAAATACAGATGTAACACTGTGAGATGAATTAACAGAACACTAACCAGTTTCTCAGAAAGCTTCTTTCCAGATTTCAACTGAGGATATCTCCTTTTTCACCTTAGCCCTCTATGGGCTTCCAAATATCACTTTGCCAATTCCACAAGAACTGTCTTAGCGAAAGGCTTCTTGAGGGGAAAGCTGTAACTCTGAGAGATGATTTCACAGAACACAAAGAAGTTTTTCAGAAAGCTTCTTTCTCTTTGTTATCGGAGGATATTTCCTTTTGCACTGTAGTGTTCAAAGGGATCCGAAATATCTGTTCTCAGATTCCGCAGAAATAAGGCTAGCAAAGAGATCCATGATATACAGATATAACTCTGTGAGTGGAAGTCACACATCACAGAGCAGTTTCTCAGAAATCTTCTTTCCATATTTCATCTGAGGATATTTCCTTTTTCACCATAGCCCTCTATGGTCTTCCAAATATCACTTTGCCAATTCCACAAGAACTGTCTTAGCGAAAGGCTTCTTGAGGGGAAAGATGTAACTCTGTGAGATGATTTCACAGAACACAGAGAAGTTTCTCAGAAAGCTTCTTTCTCTTTTTTATCGGAGGGTATTTCGTTTGGCCCTATAGTCTTCAAAGGGATCCGAAATATCTGCTCTCAGATTCCACAGAAATAAGGCTAGCAAAGAGATCCACGAAATACAAATGTAACTCTGTGAGTGGAAGTCACACATCACAGAGCAGTTTCTCAGAAAGCTTCTTTCCAGATTTCAAATGTTGATATTTCCTTTTTCACCATAGCCCTCTATGGGCTTCCAAATATCACTTTGCCAATACCACGAGAACTGTCTTAGCGAAAGGCTTCTTGAGGGGAAATCTGTAACTATGTGAGATGATTTCACAGAACACAGAGAAGTTTCTCAGAAAGCTTCTTTCTTTTTTTTACCGGATGATATTTCCTTTGGCCCTATAGTCTTCAAAGGGATCCGACATATCTGTTCTCAGATTCCACAGAAATAAGGCTAGCCAAGAGATCCATGAAATACAGAGGTAACTCTGTGAGATGAATTAACAGAACACTAAGCAGTTTCTCAGAAAGCTTCTTTCCAGATTTCATCTGAGGATAATTCCTTTTTCACCATAGCCCTCTATGGGCTTCCAAATATCACATTTCCAATTCCAGAAGAACTGTCTTAGCGAAAGGCTTCTTGAGCGGAAAGCTGTAACTCTGTGAGATGATTTCACAGAAAACAGAGAAGTTTCTCAGAAAGCTTCTTTCTCTTTGATATCGGAGGATATTTCCTTTGGCACTGTAGTATTCAAAGTGATCCGAAATATCTGTTCTCAGATTCCACAGGAATAAGGCTAGCAAAGAGATCCACGAAATACAGATGTAACTCTGTGACATGAATTAACAGAACACTAAGCAGTCTCTCAGCAAGCTTCTTTCCAGATTTCATCTGAGGATATTTCCTTTTTCACCATAGCCCTCTAGGGGCTTCCAAATATCACATTGCCAATTCCCCAAGAACTGTCTTAGCGAAAGGCTTCTTGAGGGGAAAGCTGTAACTCTGTGAGATGATTTCACAGAACACAAAGAAGTTCCTCAGAAAGCTTCTTTCTCTTTGTTATCGGCGAATATTTCCTTTGGCCCAATAGTCTTCCAAGGGATCTGAAATATCTGTTCTCATTTCCACAGAAATAAGGCTAGCAAACAGATCCACGAAAAAGAGATGTAACTCTGTGAGTGGAAGTCACACATCACAGAGCAGTTTCTCAGAAAGCTTCTTTCCAGATTTCATCTGAGGATATTTCCTTTTTCACCATAGCCCTCTATGGGCTTCCAAATATCACTTTGCCAATTCCAGAAGAACTGTCTAAACGAAAGGCTTCTTGAAGGGAAAGCTGTAACTCTGTGAGATGATTTCACAGAACACAAAGAAGTTTCTCAGAAAGCTTCTTTCACTTTGTTATCGGAGGATATTTCCTTTTGCCCTATAGTCTTCAAAGGGATACGAAATATCTGTTCTCAGATTCCACAGAAATAAGGCTAGCAAAGAGATCCACGGAATACAGATGTAACTCTGTGAGAAGAATTAACAGAACACTAACCAGTTTCTCAGAAAACTTCTTTGCAGATTTCATCTGAGGATATTTCCTTTTTCACCATAGCCCTCTATGGGCATCCAAATATCACTTTTCCAATTCCACAAGAACTGTCTTAGCGAAAGGTTTCTTGAGGGGAAAGCTGTAACTCTGTGAGATGATTTCACAGAACACAAAGAATATCTCAGAAAGCTTCTTTCTCTTTGTTATCGCAGGATATTTCCTTTGGCCCTATAGTCTTCAAAGGGATCGGAAATACCTGTTCTCAGTTTCCACAGAAATAAGCCTAGCAAAGAGATCCACAGAATACAGATGTAACTATGTGAGTGGAGGTCACACATCACAGAGCAGTTTGTCAGAAAGCTTCTTTCCAGATTTCATCTGGGGATATTTCCTTTTTCACCATAGCCCTCTATGGGCTTCCAAATATCACTTTGCCAATTCCACAAGAACTGTCATAACGAAAGGCTTCTTGAGGGGAAAGCTGTAACTCTGTGAGATGATTTCACAGAACACAAAGAAGTTTCTCAGAAAGCTTCTTTCTCTTTGTTATCGGAGGATATTTCCTTTGGCCCTATAGTCTTCAAAGGGATCCGAAATATCTGTTCTCAGATTCCACAGAAATAAGGCTAGCAAAGATATCCACGAAATACAGCTGTAACTCTGTGAGATAAATTAACAGAACACTAAGCAGTTTCTCAGAAAGCTTCTTTTCAGATTTCATCTGAGGATATTTCCTTTTTCACCATAGACTTCTATGGGCTTCCAAATATCACTTTGCCAATTCCACAAGAACTGTCTTAGCGAAAGCCTTCTTGAGGGGAAAGCTGTAACTCTGTGAGATGATTTCACAGAACACAAAGAAGTTTCTCAGAAAGCTTCTTTCTCTTTGTTATCGGAGGATATTTCCTTTGACCCTATAGTCTTCAAAGGGATCCGAAATATCTGTTCTGAGATTCCACAGAAATAAGGCTAGCAAAGAGATCCACGAAATACAGAGGTAACTCTGTGAGATGAATTAACAGAACACTAAGCAGTTTTTCTGAAAGCTTCTTTCCAGATTTCATCTGAGGATAATTCCTTTTTCACCATAGCCCTCTATGGGCTTCCAAATATCACATTTCCAATTCCAGAAGAACTGTCTTAGCGAAAGGCTTCCTGAGCGGAAAGCTGTAACTCTGTGAGATGATTTCACAGAAAACAGAGAAGTTTCTCAGAAAGCTTCTTTCTCTTTGATATCGGAGGATATTTCCTTTGGCACTGTAGTCTTCAAAGTGATCCGAAATATCTGTTCTCAGATTCCACAGGAATAAGGCTAGCAAAGAGATCCACGAAATACAGATGTAACTCTGTGACATGAATTAACAGTACACTAAGCAGTCTCTCAGCAAGCTTCTTTCCAGATTTCATCTGAGGATATTTCCTTTTTTACCATAGCCCTCTATGGGCTTCCAAATATCACATTGCCAATTCCCCAAGAACTGTCTTAGCGAAAGGCTTCTTGAGGGGAAAGCTGTAACTCTGTGAGATGATTTCACAGAACACAAAGAAGTTTCTCAGAAAGCTTCTTTCTCTTTGTTATCAGAGGATACTTCCTTTGGCCCTATAGTCTTCAAAGGAATCCGACATATCTGTTCTCAGATTCCACAGAAATAAGGCTAGCAAAGAGGTCCACGAAATACAGATATAACACTGTGAGATGAATTAACAGAACACTAAGCAGTTTCTCAGAAAGCTTCTTACCAGATTTCACCTTAGGATATTTCCTTTTTCACCATAGCCCTCTATGGGCTTCCAAATATCACTTTGCCAATTCCAGAAGAACTGTCTTAGCAAAAGGCTTCTTGAGGGGAAAGCTGTAACTCTGTGTGATGATTTCACAGTACACAAAAAAGTTTCTCAGAAAGCTACTTTCTCTTTGTTATCGGAGGATATTTCCTTTTGCCCTGTAGTCTTCAAAGGGATCCGAAATATCAGTTTTCAGATTCCGCAGAAATAAGGCTAGCATAGAGATCCACGAAATACAGATATAACTCTGTGAGTGGAAGTCACACATCATAGAGCAGTTTCTCAGAAAGCTTCTTTGCAGATTTCATCTGAGGATATTTCGTTTTTCCCCATAGCCCTCTATGGGCTTCCAAATATCACTTTGCCAGTTCTAAAAGAACTGTCTTAGCGAAAGGCTTCTGAGGGGAAAGCTGTAACTCTGTGAGATGATTTCACAGAACACAAAGAAGTTTCTCAGAAAGCTTCTTTCTCTTTGTTATCAGAGGATATTTCCTTTGGCCCTATAGTCTTCAAAGGGATCTGAAATATCTGTTCTCAGATTCCACAGAAATAAGGCTAGCAAAGAGATCCACGAAATACAGATGTAACTCTGTGAGTGGAAGTCACACATCACAGAGCAGTTTCTCAGAAAGCTTCTTTCCAGATTTCAAATGATGATATTTCCTTTCTCACCGTAGCCCTCTATGGGCTTCCAAATATCACTTTGCCAATACCACGAGAACTGTCTTAGCGAAAGGCTTCTTGAGGGGAAAGCTGTATCTCTGTGAGATGATTTCACAGAACACAGAGAAGTTTCTCAGAAAGCTTCTTTCTCTTTGTTATCAGAGGATACTTCTTTCTTCCCTATAGTCTTCAAAGGGATCCGACATATCTGTTCTCAGATTCCACAGTAATAAGGCTAGCAAAGAGGTCCACGAAATACAGATGTAACACTGTGAGATGAATTAACAGAACACTAAGCAGTTTCTCAGAAAGCTTCTTTCGAGATTTCACCTTAGGATATTTCCTTTTTCACCATAGCCCTCTATGGGCTTCCAAATATCACTTTGCCAATTCCACAAGAACTGTCTTAGCGAAAGGCTTCTTGAGGGGAAAGCTGTAACTCTGTGAGATGATTTCACAGAACACAAAGAAGTTTCTCAGAAAGCTTCTTTCTCTTTGTTATCGGAGGATATTTCCTTTTGCACTGTAGTCTTCAAAGGGATCCGAAATATCTGTTCTCAGTATCCACAGAAATAAGGCTAGAAAGAGATCCACGAAATACAGAGGGAACTCTGTGAGATGAATTAACAGAACCCTAAGCAGTTTCTCAGAAAGCTTCTTTCCAGATTTCATCTGAGGACATTTCCTTTTTCACCATAGACCTCTATGGACTTCCAAATATCACATTTCCAATTCCAGAAGAACTGTCTTAGCGAAAGGCTTCTTGAGCGGAAAGCTGTAACTCTGTGAGATGATTTCACAGAAAACAGAGAAGTTTCTCAGAAAGCTTCTTTCTCTTTGATATCGGAGGATATTTCCTTTGGCACTGTAGTCTTCAAAGTGATCCGAAATATCTGTTCTCAGATTCCACAGGAATAAGGCTAGCAAAGAGATCCACGAAATACAGATGTAACTCTGTGACATGAATTAACAGTACACTAAGCAGTCTCTCAGCAAGCTTCTTTCCAGATTTCATCTGAGGATATTTCCTTTTTTACCATAGCCCTCTATGGGCTTCCAAATATCACATTGCCAATTCCCCAAGAACTGTCTTAGCGAAAGGCTTCTTGAGGGGAAAGCTGTAACTCTGTGAGATGATTTCACAGAACACAAAGAAGTTTCTCAGAAAGCTTCTTTCTCTTTGTTATCAGAGGATACTTCCTTTGGCCCTATAGTCTTCAAAGGAATCGGACATATCTGTTCTCAGATTCCACAGAAATAAGGCTAGCAAAGAGGTCCACGAAATACAGATATAACACTGTGAGATGAATTAACAGAACACTAAGCAGTTTCTCAGAAAGCTTCTTACCAGATTTCACCTTAGGATATTTCCTTTTTCACCATAGCCCTCTATGGGCTTCCAAATATCACTTTGCCAATTCCAGAAGAACTGTCTTAGCAAAAGGCTTCTTGAGGGGAAAGCTGTAACTCTGTGTGATGATTTCACAGAACACAAAAAAGTTTCTCAGAAAGCTACTTTCTCTTTTTTATCGGAGGATATTTCCTTTTGCCCTGTAGTCTTCAAAGGGATCCGAAATATCTGTTCTCAGATTCCGCAGAAATAAGGCTAGCATAGAGATCCACGAAATACAGATATAACTCTGTGAGTGGAAGTCACACATCATAGAGCAGTTTCTCAGAAAGCTTCTTTCCAGATTTCATCTGAGGATATTTCGTTTTTCCCCATAGCCCTCTATGGGCTTCCAAATATCACTTTGCCAGTTCTAAAAGAACTGTCTTAGCGAAAGGCTACTTGAGGGGAAAGCTGTAACTCTGTGAGATGATTTCACAGAACACAAAGAAGTTTCTCAGAAAGCTTCTTTCTCTTTGTTATCAGAGGATATTTCCTTTGGCCCTATAGTCTTCAAAGGGATCCGAAATATCTGTTCTCAGATTCCACAGAAATAAGGCTAGCAAAGAGATCCACGAAATACAGATGTAACTCTGTGAGTGGAAGTCACACATCACAGAGCAGTTTCTCAGAAAGCTTCTTTCCAGATTTCAAATGATGATATTTCCTTTCTCACCGTAGCCCTCTATGGGCTTCCAAATATCACTTTGCCAATACCAAGAGAACTGTCTTAGCGAAAGGCTTCTTGAGGGGAAAGCTGTAACTCTGTGAGATGATTTCACAGAACACAAAGAAGTTTCTCAGAAAGCTTCTTTCTCTTTGTTATCAGAGGATACTTCCTTTGGCCCTATAGTCTTCAAAGGAATCCGACATATCTGTTCTCAGATTCCACAGAAATAAGGCTAGCAAAGTGGTCCACGAAATACAGATGTAACACTGTGAGATGAATTAACAGAACACTAAGCAGTTTCTCAGAAAGCTTCTTACCAGATTTCACCTTAGGATATTATCTTTTTCACCATAGCCCTCTATGGGCTTCCAAATATCACTTTGCCAATTCCAGAAGAACTGTCTTAGCAAAAGGCTTCTTGAGGGGAAAGCTGTAACTCTGTGTGATGATTTCACAGAACACAAAAAAGTTTCTCAGAAAGCTACTTTCTCTTTGTTATCGTAGGATATTTCCTTTTGCCCTGTAGTCTTCAAAGGGATCCGAAATATCTGTTCTCAGATTCCGCAGAAATAAGGCTACCAAAGAGATCCACGAAATACAGATATAACTCTGTGAGTGGAAGTCACACATCATAGAGCAGTTTCTCAGAAAGCTTCTTTCCAGATTTCACCTGAGGATATTTCGTGTTTCCCCATAGCCCTCTATGGGCTTCCAAATATCACTTTGCCAGTTCTAAAAGAACTGTCTTAGCGAAAGGCTTCTTGAGGGGAAAGCTGTAACTCTGTGAGATGATTTCACAGAACACAAAGAAGTTTCTCAGAA